>NC_061514.1:331755510-331811160 GCF_022539505.1 Lolium rigidum | reverse complement strand
TAAATCTTTTTAGGCATAACAGAAATACTTGCACCAAGATCACATAAAGCATTACATTCAAAGTCATTGAATTTCATTTTAATGATGGGCTCCCAACCATCTTCTAACTTCCTAGGGATAGAAGCTTCAAGTTTTAATTTCTCTTCCCTAGCTTTAATGAGAGCATTTGTAATATGTTTTGTAAAGGCTAAATTTATAGCACTAGCATTGGGACTTCTAGCAAGTTTTTGTAAGAACTTTATAACTTCAGTAATATGACAATCATCAAAATCTAAACCATTATGTTCTACGAGCAATGGAATCATTGTCACCAATATTTTGAAAAAATTCAGCGGTTTTATCACAAACGACGGTTTCAGCAGTTTCAGGCAATTTTGTACGTTTTGCACTAGGAGTAGAAACATTGCCAACACCAATTATTTTACCATTGATAGTAGGAGGTGCAGCAATATGTGAAGAATCAACATTACTAGTGGTGGTAATAGTCCATACTTTAGCTACATTATTTTCTTTAGCAAGTTTTTCTTTTTCTTCTCTATCCCACCTAGCATGCAATTCAGCCAACAATCTAATATTATCATTAATTCTAACTTGGATGGCATTTGTTTTAGCAAACCCAGCATCTTCAACTTTCTCAGGCATAACTTTCAATTTTAAAAGATCAACATCAAGAGCAAGACTATCAACCTTAGAAGCAAGAACATCAATTTTACCAAGCATTTCCTCAACAGTTTTATTGAAAGCAGTTTGTGTACTAATAAATTCTTTAAGCATCATTTCAAGACCAGAGGGTACACTCTTATTATTGTTGTAAGAATTACCATAAGAATTACCATAACCATTACCATTATTAGAAGGATATGGCCTATAGTTGTTGTTACCATAATTATTCCTATAAGCATTGTTGTTGAAATTATTGTTCTTAATGAAATTCACATCAACATTTTCTTCTTGAGCAACCAATGAAGCTAAAGGAACATTATTAGGATCAATATGAGATCTACCATTTGCAAGCATAGACATAATAGCATCAATCTTATCACCCAAAGAAGAGGTTTCTTCAACGGAATTTACCTTCTTACCTTGAGGAGTTCTTTCGGTGTGCCATTCGGAGTAATTGATCATCATATCATCAAGTAATTTAGTTGCGGCGCCCAGGGTGATGGACATAAAAGTACCTCCAGCAGCTGAATCCAATAAGTTCCTCGAGGAAAAATTCAATCCTGCATAAAAGGTTTGGATGATCATCCAAGTAGTCAGTCCATGGGTTGGGCAATTATTTACCAAAGATTTCATTCTCTCCCATGCTTGAGCAACATGTTCATTATCAAATTGTTTAAAATTCATTATGCTACTTCTCAAAGATATGATTTTAGCGGGAGGATAATATTTACTAATAAAAGCATCTTTACACTTAGTCCATGAATCAATACTATTCTTAGGCAAAGATAGCAACCAATCTTTAGCTCTTCCTCTTAATGAGAAAGGAAACAATTTCAGTTTTATAATATCACCATGTATATCCTTATACTTTTGCATTTCACAAAGTTCAACAAAATTATTAAGATGGGCAGCGGCATCATCGGTACTAACACCGGAAAATTGCTCTCTCATAACAAGATTCAGTAAAGCAGGTTTAATTTCATAGAATTCTGCTGTAGTAGCAGGTGGAGCAATAGGAGTACATATAAAATCATTATTATTTGTGCTAGTGAAGTCACACAACTTACTATTTTCAGGAGTACCCATTATAGCAGCAATAAAGTAAACTAGGCAAATAAAGTAAAGACAAGTAACTAATTTTTTTGTGTTTTTGATATAGAGCTAGTAAACAAGACAATAAGTAAAGTAACTAATTTTTTTGTGTTTTTAATATGAAGCAAACAAGACAGTAAATAAAATAAATTAAAGCAAGACAAAAACAAAGTAAAGAGATTGGAAGTGGAGACTCCCTTGCGGCGTGTCTTGATCTCCCCGGCAACGACGCCGAGAAATTTAGCTTGATACGCGTAGATGCACACGTCCGTTGGGAACCCCAAGTGGAAGGTATGATGCGTATAGAAGCAAGTTTCCCTCGAGTATGAAACCAAGGTTTATCGAACCGGTAGGAGCCAAGAAGCACGTGAAGGTTGTTGGTGGAGGAATGTAGTGCGGCGCAACACCGGTGAAACCGGCGCCAACGTGGAACCTGCACAACACAATCAAAGTACTTTGCCCCAACGTAACGGTGAGGTTGTCAATCTCACCGGCTTGATGAAAACAAAGGATTAAGCGTATCGAGTGGAAGATGGTGTTTGTTTGCAAAGAACGAGTAAAAACAATGATTGCGGTAGAATGTATTCAGATGTAAAAGAATGGACCGGGGTCCACAGTTCACTAGAGGTGTCTCTCCAATAAGATAACTAACATGCTGGGTGAACAAATTACGGGCGGGCAATTGACAAATAAAGATTCAATACATATCAACGATGATTACTATGTGATTTAATCGGGGCATTACGACAAAGTACATAGACCGCTATCCGGCATGCATCTATGCCTAAATAATCCACCTTCAGGTTATCATCCGAACCCCTTCCGGTATTAAGTTGTAAACAACGAGATAATTGCATTAAGTATGGTGCGTAATGTAATCAACACAAATATCCTTAGACAAAGCATCAATGTTTTATCCCTAGTAGCAACGAGCACATCCACAACCTTAGAACTTTCTGTCACTTGTCCCAGATTCAATGGAGGCATGAACCCACTATCGAGCATAAATACCCCCTCTTGGAGTTACAAGTATCAACTTGGCCAGAGCCTCTACTAGCAACGGAGAGCATGCAAGAACATAAACAACACATATATGATAGATTGATAATCCACTTAACATAATATTCTATATTCATCGGATCCCGCCAAACACAACATGTAGCATTACAAATAGATGATCTTGATCATGTTAGGTAGCTCACAAGATCTAAACAATGATAGCACAAGCGGAGAAGACAACCATCTAGCTACTGCTATGGACCCATAGTCCAAGGATGAACTACTCACGCATCAATCCGGAGGCGGGCATGATGATGTAGAGCCCCTCCGGTGATGATTCCCCTCTCCGGCGGGGTGCCGGAGGCGATCTCTCGAATCCCCCAAGATGGGATTCGCGACGGCGGCGTCTCTGGAAGGTTTTCCGTATCGTGGCTCTCGGTACAGGAGGTTTCGCGACGAAGGCTATTTGTAGGCGGAAGGGTAGGTCAGGGGGCGTCACGAGGGGCCCACACACTAGGCCGGTGCGGCCAGGGCCTGGGCCGCGCCGCCCTGGTGTCTGGCCACCTCGTGGCCCCACTTCGTCTCCCTTTCGGTCGTCTGGAAGCTTCGTGTAAAAATAGGCCCCTGGGCATTGATTTCGTCCAATTCCGAGAATATTTCCTTACTAAGATTTCTGAAACCAAAAACAGCAGAAAACGACAATCGGCACTTCGGCATCTTGTTAATAGGTTAGTGCCGGAAAATGTATAATAATGCTGTAAAGTATGTATAAAACATTCAAGTATTGTAATAAAAGTAGCATGGAACATAAGTAATTATAGATACGTTTGAGACGTATCACCCACTTACTTAATGGGCTGGCCCTGTAACAGGAAAGTGGGACCCACATGCTTAGTGGGCCGGCCCACTGACTTATTGGGCCAGCCCATTTGCTTTATTGTGGTTCCCACTTCTAAATGAGCCGGCCCGATTACAGGAAAGTGGGCCCCGCATGTTTAGTGGGCCAGCCCATTTAAGTTTTGACAAGTCAACCTTATAGGTTAGGTCCAGCCCACGTACCTAATGGACCAACCCAACTATATAGTTGACTGGTCAAACTAAGTCAGCTGGCCTGACCCGCCAACTAAATGGGCCGGCCCGCTTAAGGCGTGGCAGGCCTCGTGTGGGCCTACTATCTACCACGGGGTTTCAGCCGGTTAACGGCGTCTGCCACGTGTCAGTTTGCATGACGTCAGCAGTCAACAGGCTCCCGAAAACACTTCTGCAGCGGTCCGATTTTCCGTGGCGGAAGGGCGCCCAAACGCGACGAACCGAAAAAAACGTGGTAGGACTTTTCCTGACGCAGTTTCGACCATAGAACCCATATCGTCGGGTTAGGCCCATAGGCGATGAAAAATGGGCCTTAGTTGACGATTTTGGGACGTTGTGTATCAGAACTTTTCTTGTAGTGGTAGACGTCGTGCTCGCCGAAGGAGATGATGCTGCCGCCGGCAGGGAAGGGTCGGCCGGCGAAGCAGCCAGCGTTATCGCTGACGCAGTCAAGGGAGCCGAATCTCCAGATCAAGCCTGAAGCGACTCGCTTGCCGGTGGTGATGGTGAGGCCAGTCCGGAAGAAGACACCGGCCGCAGGCACTGATGGCCCCACGGTGGGCGCCAAATGCCGTGGTATCGTCACGGCATATGCCATAGGATGGCTCAAGTCGATGGTTCCGGCCTTGGCCCACGGCGGTTTCCGGATGTGGGTATGGGCACAAGCGACACAGTGATGTACCCAGGTTCGGGGCGCTCGTATGGAGGTAACACCCCTACTCCTGGTCTAGAGTCTATGTATGAGTGTGAGGTAGTACAATGGTGCTCCTTGAGCTGTATCCGGCTTGAGAGAGGGCTGGAGGTAGAAGAAGACCTCTCTCAGCGGTGCTAGTATGAAAATGTGGAATAATCGATCGTCCCCCGCACGAGAGGGGTAGCACAGCTTATATAGACGCTGGTAACATTACAAAGAAGTCCCTATGATGTATTGGCCGGCTCCGACTTCCTCGCTCCTTCCCGAGGTGCTAGCGTCACCGGCCGTTAGGGCATGTTCGTCCTTCCTGTCGAGGTCGGCAGTGACAAGACGTGCCGAGCGACGTGCGCTAGCCGCCTGCTATCTGTGCTCGTAGCCTGCGGCGCATGACGTAGCTAGGCCATGATGGCCTGTCTGACGCGGGGCACTGTTGCTCTACAGTGCCCCCACTTTATGGGATATGAGATCAACTAGTGGACTTTTGCAGCCGGTTGACCTTTCCGGAGCCTTCTCCTGCAAGGATCACCAGCCTCGAGCCGGTCAGGGGAGAAACAAACCAAGCCGGACATGGCTTGTAGAAGCCGGCCCAACCATCGCGCTGCCGGCCATGACTGGACCAACATAGACCTGGGTTTAGCCGGCCCACAAGGCATCCAGCCACGGCTCCAGCCGGCTGCTCCTCAGCCGGCCTTTGCCGCGGGCCAGCCAGCCTCGAGCCAACTGTTCCCAGTATTTTGCCATACCCGGGGTCTTCCTCCTGACAACCAATTTCTTAAAAGTAGGCAACACTATTAAGCAATCTCTCCACCAAAAGGAGATTTCTCTTGGTCTAGCAGGAGGGAGGTGAGAGGAGTAGTAAAGTTCCCTGGTCAAATGAACCCAAGGAAGATCAACATGGTTGTAAAACTTGTGGAGGTGCTTCATCAGCAGGCTATCATTTTGGGCTTAAAGATTAATCACTCCTAAGCCTCCCTGCTCTTTAGGCTTGCAAACCAAATCCCAGGCAGCCAAAGAAGGGTTCCTTTTCTCCAAATCTTTATCACTCCACAAGCAATGCCTTCTATACTTGTCAATCTCAGCTATCACCCATTGATAAAGCTTTAAAGAGAAAAGATAGAACATTGGCAAGGAGGAGAGGACTGAGTTTAGCATTCTGAGCTTGCTACCATAGTTTAAATACATGGTAAAGGCAGGCAATCTCCTCTGCACACATTGAATTAATGGCATGAAAGATTGCTTTTTAGTCTTTGTGGTGCTTAGAGGCAGACCTAGATAGGTGAAAGGCATTACTCCCTGCTAGCATTGCAAAGCAGAAGTGAACTGGTGGACTCTCTCCTGCGGAATATTTATAGGAATCACACTGGACTTTGAGTAGTTCACATTTAAGCCAGAGGCAGCTCCAAATTCATGGATCACATCACTGAGGTGATGCAGTTGCTATGTATCTGCTTGCATGATAATTAGTGTATCATCAGCATACTAGATGATATGAAAATCAGCCAAGGAGTGGAGGTTTAGTGGCCTGTGTAATACTCCATTCTGCTTTGAGATATTCACCAGAGATTGCAACACATCAGATGCCAGAACAAAGAGGAGAGGGGATAAAGGATCACCCTGTCGGACTCCCCTTTTGTATTTAAAAGTACCTCCAGGTATTCCATTTAACAACACAGCAGAAGTAGAAGAGTCTAGAATCTTCTGAATCCAAAGACACCACTGAGGACCAAAACCTTTAGCATGCAGAACTAACAGTATAAAAGAGTGGTCAACTTTATCAAAAGCCTTTTTAAAATCAAGCTTTAGAGCAACCACCTCTTTTATAGACTTGTGGCAATGATGTAAGTACTCATAAGCCCATGCGAAGCAGTTTTGAAACTTGTCCTTGATTTGATGAATCCATATTGATTCACATGCATAAGTTTCTATCTGTAGGCTGTTTGCTGACAATTTAGTAATGAGCTTTAAGGTATAATTGAGAAGGAAAATTGGCCAAAAATCATTAACTGTGGTAGCATCAGCAGTTTTCGGCACCATATGATGAAGTAGCTATTAGTGCTTTGAAGGCAAAGGGAACCACTGTGAAATTGAGCACAGAGATCATAAAAATCATGTTTGATTATAGGCCAGCATTTCTTCAAGAACTCATCATTGAATCCATCTGGCTCAGGGGATTTGTTGCTGGGGAATTCTTTGACCACTTCATCAATTTCCTGGTGAGAAAAGGGAGCTTCTAAAAGGAAAGATCATGATCACCCTGCAACATTTGCTGAAGATCGGGAAGAGGAGTCACATGCTCAGTGTGCCCCAGACTTTCTCTGTATGCTTGAAGAAGCAGAGCAGACTTCTCTGAGTGATCAGTGAGAAAGTTCCCATTGGAATCTCTTAGAGTAGCAATATGGTTTTTCCTCTTCTGACTAGATTCCATAGAGTGGAAGAATCTTGGGTTTTCATCACCCAAAGTGGCCCACTTTATTTTTCCCCGTATGCCAATTGCTGTTTAAGAAGTGAGGCCAAGTGACTCTTCATGGCCTTTCTAAAGTTTTCTCTAAAGTTCCATGTCAGAGAGATCTCTAAAGTTTTCAATGGCATCCATGAGAGAAATGAGGGAGATAATTTCCTAGCCCAAGCCTTCAAACTTTTCCTTAACAATTTAAATTCTCTTAGCTGCATCTATGGTGAACAGAATGTGTCCAGTTTAATTCAACAAGTGGCACGAAGCCCTCCATATTCATCCATGCATTCTCAAATCTGAATACAGTAGACTTAGGAAGAGATTGTTTCAATTGATATGACATATGGCACATAATCAGAAGTGGTCATGGCTAGAGGAAGGGCTACAGTATCTGGAAAATTTGTGGTTCAAGCTAGTGAGGAGAAGAACCAATCAAGCCTTTGGAGCAGAGGAACATCTTGCATATTACTCGAGGCAAATCTTATATCTTTTAAAGGAATATCAACTAGACCAAGGTGGCTAATAGTCTCATTGAAAAGCAGCATTTCATTTAGATTTCCCCGGGCTTATTCCTGTCTTGTGGGGATCTAAGGAGATTAAAATCTCCAACCATCATCAATGTGAAGAAAGACATCGAGACAAACGGTGGTACTGGTACATAATAGATGGAACAGATACTTGTGTGTAGCTACTAGATAACGTAGAATACTGTGGCCTACAGTGGATGATCCACTATCCAACGGCTGAACATGGCGAAGCACCTCTCGGGCTCGTACTGAGGGGCAGTATGTCCAGCTCCCTGCGGACCGAATCAAGAAGAGCAACTTAAAACAGGTAAAAAAATATTTGCGGGGAACTTAAAACGGGTAATTTAGCAACCACGAGCACCACAAACACAAAAAATGGTGTTAAAATGCTTGCCTTTATCGTCGTGAATGTCATGTTGTTAGCATAACTTATAGTGAATCTACAAAACCGCCAAAAAGAAAACAGAGCCAGCAGCACTGTTAGAGAAATCGAAAGCCAACGCTGACAAGGAGGAAATGATGATCACGAACCCAGCGGACTGGCCATGGAGATGCCATGCCCTCCAGTCATCGACAACGGGGAAGCCGAGCGACCTCACCCATGCCTGCGTCCCCAGGTGCGGCACAATTGCATCATGATCACCGCTGCCATAGATCATACCAAACAAAAACCCCGTCAGGTTTAGGCTTCAAGTAGTACTTAGATTTCCAAAACATCTTAAATTTCGGAGCCGATGTAATAACAGATAAACAGACACGAAACGATTTCATTCCGGAGACCTGTAGACCAGCGCGCGGTAGCCGTTGGCCGTGACATTCCGGTGGTACTTGATGCTGCTCTTGATGTCTCTGGTGAACGGCATGTTGCCGCTTTGGCACCTCACCCACTCGTCCACGGTCCCCTTGTGGATTCCCAGGGCTTCTCGGGTCAGCTCGTCGTTTGCCCAGTAATATGACAGGTAAGCGGTGTAGCTCTGCGCCCATCTCGTATGTAAACGGCGGAATGTATAAACATGCAATGGTGTCAGTACATGCATGTTATGTTCACTTACAATACAGCCAAGTGGCACACGTGGTGTTGGATTTTTCAATTGTTTCCCCTTTAAGATTCCAGCTTCCTCGCTTAGGATCTTTCGAGCAGAACCACCTGATTTTTCTGTTGGTCTGCTAGATGCATAAGCGCATCTGTCCAGCAAAATCTGGGCGGTCATAACTTGGGAGAGGAGCTGCAATTGGAACCGCATATAGTACATAGCCTTCAGTCAGGTACTACTTGAAACAAAGCTTGAAGTATTTGAAGCTAGCGTATCTCATTTTTACATCGTTGAAAGTGCCCAGAGCTTGAGCACATAATACATTTCTAGGGCTGTTGTAGTCTTCACCTCGGCAATGCCCAGATATCGTCTAAAGCAAAGAATCAGTCCGAGTGGAGCAAGCAATGTATCACAAAGATATAAGGTGATAACATATGAGTTTAGTTACCTCGTATAGTTGATCGGATATTATACCGAATCCGTGAGCGTATGGCACTCTGTAGCTTATATCAATGGTTTCCCCGGTCAGCGGGTTGCCTACCAGATAGCCCTGGGAGCAAGACAAGTAACATCATTATAAATTTTGCAATATAGATTATGAGCATACAAATGTGTTGTGTAGAAAAACACATCTCTCACAGTCAAGAAGATGAGAGATTAAGATAATACAATCTTGCTATGATTTTTTCAATATAATTAATCTGCAAACAAATGTGTATGACGCTTTTTTCACTCTAATATAACATTATTTGAATTGTTCAACGCAGAATATAAGACTACTCCCTCCGATCCATCCATTTTAGCATCAAGTAATATGGATCGGAGGGAGTATTTGAATTGTTCAACGCACAATGTAACATTACCTGGTTTTAATTTAATTCACGCATGGTACGATGAATATGAGCATACAAATGTGTAGTGTAGAAAAACACATCTCTCACAGTCAGTATTTTAAACAATGCTCATTTGTACACATTTTGCACATGGATTTTATATAACAATGTTGTATAAGCAATATTTGGTACTTCCTCCGTCCCGAATTCATGAGTCAACTTTATCTAGTTACGCATACATCTAAACACACTTTAATGTCTAGATATATGCGTATCTAGACAAAATTAAATCAATTAATTTAGGATGGATGGAATACATCTTTTGAGTATAAAGGGAGTGAGAAGCTATAAACAATAGTCCCCCAAAATGGAAGGAGACCTTATTGACCGCATAAACATGTGGACCTTTGTGAAAGAATAAGTAGTGGATAATGTGTCTTATTAGCTGTCTTTTAACTATATTTTTTTTGTTCTTTGTGATGCAAATAGTGTATGTTGCTCGCTCGTTCTTATACCTTTTAGCCATGAGATCTATTGCTCCAGCAAAAAAAAAAATCATTGTGATCGAAATGAGATTTATATTTTAGAGATGTGTGTTGCACGTGCACGTTTACTAGTGATTTATAAGTTGCTAACTATACCACATTTCGCTCGTTCTGAGTGGACCGGGGGATTTCCCCGACCTCCAACAGCCCCCCTTCACGAGCCTCCCTCTCTATTGCTGCCGCCGGATAGGTTCACGGCGTGAGGGCTGGCCTCTTGCTATGACTCTCACACAGCAGAGACGGTGAGGGTTGGCCTCTTGTTATGACTCACACATCAAATATGAGGCCCTGCTGTTCGGCAAGTTGGGGAAGGCGGGTATGGAAGTGCGTCGATGTTACGACTAGATCTGGTGGGCGTCGCTGCTGCTTTGGGGAAGGCGTTGGATGTGCCATGGGTCTGGCAAGGAGGTGGATTAGCTTAGGGCATGTACAATGGGGGCGCTAACACCAGGCGCTAGGGTATAATTCCCAGCTGTTATGGCTTGTTCCCGGCCGATTGCACGAAAAAAGGATTGCGTCGATGCAAAACATGTCGCCGGGCGCTTCGATCTTTTTTTCTTCCGCACAAGCCAAATTTATTAGAGTCGGGCGCTATTGAGACAGAAAAAAGACGCAGGAAAAAGGACTTAGCAGAAGCGTACGAGGGTAGGAAACTAGCAACATCCCATCTGTAATAAGCGCTTCCGCGTTGGGGATATAGGCGCTTAACTTGGTTACTAGCGTGCATCTAGCGGCCATAGTTAGGGTCAAGCATTGTAGACCGAGGGCTTCGATGATTTTTAAATTTCAGGATAATTATTTTTTCTGCTCCAAGCGCCTACCTAAGCGTCAAGCGTTGTACATGCCCTTAGTATTGCTTCTTCGGGCGCCTCTGCCTGCATGGTGCATGGATGTTGGGATGACGAACCGGGTGGTGTGTTGTCGTGCTACGGTTTGGATGTGTCCTCGTGAGTCGTTAAGCGGGGACACGGAGTTTAGGAGAGAAACACAACAAGATGAAGAAAACAGCGCAGAGACAGCTCTAGTAGCTCGAGATATCGAGGTTGGTTCTTCTGTGTTCGGTGCAAGGTTGTTGTGCCGCTTCATGTGGCGCGTGGCCTCGGTGGCCATTGTCGTGGGAGTGCCGGAGCCATGTGTGAAAAATCAGATCAACCTTGGTTGGTGCCGACGCCATGCAGGCATCATTCCCCTCCATGGAGGTGTCGTCGTGGGTTCTCTCGCTCTTCTCCGATCCTCTTTATTTTACCTTCCACGTGAAAGCTCAAGTTCTTGGTTCTACCTAAGAGGGTGATGGCGGCGGCGGCCCTGTCGCTACATCTTTGGAGGTGTCACCTTTGGGGGCATGACATAGCCAGGAGATTCTACAACATAAGAGTTTTCGTGTAGGCATGATCAAGGGATGTCGCGGTGGCAGCCTTAGGCGTGACCAGAGAAGTCGAGGAAATGGCTCCGGAAATGTTTTGGTATGATTTTGGTGTTGTTTGGTGTCGGATCTCGTTGCATCGGTTAAAAAGTCATCGACTTGGGTATTGCGCAGCCTTAGGGCCGATGCCGAAGTTGATCAGTGGCTTTAGACACCGTTATCATGGTTAGGTAGTCGGTTCAGTCACTTGGGTTTTCTTCCATCCACGTGCCTTATGGTGCAAAGTTTGCTTGTTTAGGTGTGTGCATTAGGATGGTTGTTCTCATATATCCTTAACATTGTGAACTTACATCTTATTTGGTCTACACCACCACACTTGTAAATACTCATAAGCACTACGTTATGACCGTCGAAATAAACACTTACAAACATGAGAGTTGTGTGGAAAGAGAGGATGAAGCTAGTGGTCAAAAGGAGTTTCATAAGATCGATCTTGTGCAATGACTTTGAAGAAAAATAATGCAAATACCGCAGATATAAACAAGAAATTAAATAGTTATAGTAGACCGATTGCCAAAATGAAATCACATCATCAATGTGCATGTTTTTGGGATAGAAATCAACATGAACTAGTATAGTTTCGATGATATCTTCGCGACTAAGACAACAATAAGAAGGATGAGTCTAGGGAGCGGCCGCGTGCCCATTGGTACATCTGAGCACTCAACTAAAAAAGGAAGCCGACTAGTTTTGTCCGTGTGAACACCTATTATTTATGGTTAGACATCCAGTGATTGTAGCACATGCACTATGATGACATCATGCACATTAATTATCCTTTTAAAATGTTTAAAAGCATAAAGCTTTTGCCCCAGATGTCGAAATTAGAATCCGCTTTCACGTTTGAATTTCTTGCGGTGAGCTCTTCAAAACTAGATCTCGTTTCTATGTAATTTAATGAAGTTTTTTCTAAAGCAACTTCTACGTGCGACAAAGCAATTATAATGCGAGACGATGCAACTTTAGTGTTGGGGGAAGCAACTTTGCTGCACAACGTAAATCTACATTCACAATAAAAGTTGCATTGCTGAACGCCAAAGTTGCTCAGCCATCCGTCAAAATTTATTCGGTGGGCACCAAAGTTGCTTCACTGGACGCCAAGATTGGGCCGTCACAAACCAAATTTGCTCCGTCGAGTACTAAAGTTGCTCTGCAGGACACTAATTTTGCTCGGTCGGGCGTCAAAGTTGCTCTCCAGGGTTCGAAAACTGCGTCGTCGGGCACGATTGTTCCTCCACGGGGCACTTAAGTTGCTTTGTCACACATTCAAATTACTCCTATGGACACCAAAATTGTTGTCGGGCACAAAAGTTGTGCCTTTGTGTACCAAAAAGTGTTCATGTTCGTTGCACACCAAAATTGCTTTGTCGCACACCAAAGTTGTTTTCTTGCACAATAAAGTTGCTATGTCGCGCATCAAAGTTGCTTGTTAAAAAATTTCGTCGAAACATATGAAAATGTGGTCTAGTTTTGAAGCTCTCATCGTGGAGATTTTAAAAGTGAAAACAAATTGTAATTTCATCGCACGGTTTAAAAGTTACAGCTTTTTAAAAAACGACACCTAACATCCTGTGGCCTAGTGCGTGTGTCCGTGATGTTTGTGTGGCACGCGCCCGCTCGTAAGATTTCAGGCAATAAGAAAGGGGTTTTTTACGGTAGGGACAGAGACGCGTCAACCGTCCAACTATCCAGATCTAATCGTCCAACTACCCAGATCTAAGCGCGGAGATTGATCAATACTTGTTATGCAAGGGAGTAGTATTTTTCCACAAAAGAGTAAAATAGGTACTGTCCATTAAAGGATACTTTCAAGATATAGAAATTTGTCCACCGGTTAGGTTGGAGCCCCGATCCCATTCCATTCCATTCTGTAGACAAACGGATTCTCTTAACTTGCCATCTATATTCGTGTCAAAAAAGATGGCCACAGTGGCTGCGCTGCATCCTTATAGAGCGCGTGATATCGGTTTGTTCTCCACCGGAAGTGCTAAAAAGCCGCACGCAAAGAATTGCCAAAATCGCCCTCCAACAGAGCGTTAAAATGCAGTGCCATAAACACAATTTTGCAAAGAAATAGCATAAAACAAGATCTAGAAAATATGATAAAACTAGTTTAGATAGAACATAA
Source organism: Lolium rigidum (assembly GCF_022539505.1). NCBI lineage: Eukaryota > Viridiplantae > Streptophyta > Magnoliopsida > Poales > Poaceae > Lolium > Lolium rigidum. Next base: position 331,797,681 of record NC_061514.1, on the reverse strand, counting down.
AATAGAGATAGTTTATATTTTACAAACTAGTGTAGATAAAAATAAACCTAATCTAAACACTCGACATCGGACGAGTCCGGTGTCGTGGTCGACACTGAAGTCGACAAGAACATGTCAGCCCAACGGGGGTTATCCTCGGAGATGGTCATCGGACCGGCCATCTACGCCTCGATGTAGGCCCGCCTCACCGCCTTGTTGGCCATCCGGGCGAGGCGGACCTCCTCGCGGCCGTCTGCGCCTCCTTGCAGTCGCAAAGTGCTTCTTCTCGGCCGCGACACCCTCAGGGAAGCGGGCCGCCCACTTGAGCAGCGCATGCTCATTCCGCTTGGCGATGAGAAGATGGCGCTCCAGCTCTTGCTGGGGCGCTGCTCCTCTTGCGTGACGAGGCGCGGCGGCGGCGCGAGGGCCTCGTCCTACTCGACACCCTCAGGGAAGCGGGCCGCCCACTTGAGCAGCGCATGCTCATTCCGCTTGGCGATGAGAAGATGGCGCTCCAGCTCTTGCTGGGGCGCTGCTCCTCTTGCGTGACGAGGCGCGGCGGCGGCGCGAGGGCCTCGTCCTACTGGCGAGTCCACACGTAATGGAAGTTCATCGCTCGACGTGGGCACCCTAGCCGCTAGGCTAGGGCGTCGTACGTGTGCGCGGTCTAGTGCGCTGTCTCGAACGTTCCGAGGCCCTGTCCGGATCTCCACGTAGAAGGCGCCATTGGGGTGCTCGTGGACGCCGCAATACCCAGAGCTCGAATGGCGTTGCGACTACATTACGGTTGCGCGGTATCTGTGGGGCTTTTATATAGCGCGCACGGGGGCATGAAAGAAAGCACGTGTGTCGCCGCCTTTTGCGATGCACGGTAAATGTTTTGGCGCACGCAATTTTACCGCGCCTGCCAACCCTCGCAGCAAATTAGTAATTATTTTAGCGTGCAATCAATTTAGCGTCTCCGTTGAAGTTGCTCTTAGCGGATACATTGCGCAAGATATTTTTTATACACGGTATTGACTATGACTGAGGCAGTTGATCGATGGTTTTCACGTATGGAAAGGCACGTGCGTGTCAGAGGATGGACGGGGTTTTGAAAGAATCGATCATTACCCCTAATCTGTTCAAGTTGCCCTTACACGAAAAAAAACCCGAAAGATTACGTGCCTAAATTACACTTGCTCAATACTACTCATCCATAGGACTAGTAATTTGTACCGTAAAAAGCCTCATAAGAAAGGAACGTCAATCGGATTAGTAGTTATGGTGATAGAAGTTTTGAATTTTAAATCTAAGGGAATCTTGTTGATGTCATCATATAAGTCATTGTATGAATGCATGGTAGTAGAGAAAAGGGGAGAATGGGAGCACCAAAAGCGCTTGCGGTGACAACACGGTAGCTCTATCCATGGATTATTATAATGATTACCTTAAGATTAAGGATGGGGCTCCTTCCAGCTTCGATACCTGAAAAGGAGCAAAGATGGATATAGAATTGAACAAGGTGAATCCAATCAATTATAGCATGGAAATATAAAAGAATCCATTATACAACTGCTCTATGGGTTTCAAGCCGCATGACAGAATGAGGAAATGCAAATGGACCTGTGATCATGTCAGTCTTTTGCAACCCCTATGTACCTTCTGAAATCTTCTGAGCTATAAAAGGTACAATTTTTCCAGCATATGAGTCTCCCCCGATGTAGAGGGGCCTTGCGAGGAACTTGGGATGGTCAATGGACCACTAGACGTTGTGACGTGGATAGGGCAAATGTAACCAATCAGTACTCAATCGAATCCCATTTCGAAAAAGAAACCAATCGAATTAAAGTAATTAGTCGGTCAGAGTAGCTAGTACCTTGATGAGTAGTTCATGGAGCTGCAATGAGGTAGATATTTCCCCAACATTGTAGCCTTCGGGTTTTCTAGAAAAGGAAAACCCTGCCCCAACCGGTGTATCCACAAATAGGATATTTGCCACCTGTAGAAGATCATTGTCAACACATGAATGAACCTGAACATGTATGTAAGCTACAGAAGCTATCAAGCAAGCTGCCATGTGCAGAATAAGACCGACCTTCGTCCATGAGAAAGGATTGATTTCCAGGCTAGGCACAGTGCCATTGTAAGGCTCTGCGACGAATTGGAACGGACCTACAGTTTTACGAGGGATTAGATCTTTTTAGAGGAAAGAGTGGACTTGCGGTTGCCATGGACATGTGTGGAATAATATGGTGTTGGAGAGCAATAATGGCGAGTCAACAGAGGCAAATCAAAATGTACCGATCTCCAAGGCGAGGCCGCTGAGCACGGAGCAGTGGTCGCCGCCGGTGAGCCAGAGAAGGAGAGGGGCATTCTCGCCGCCGGCCTCGGACTCCACGAAGTAGTAAAACAGCTCGGCGCCGTTGTCCTCGTCCACCTCCACATACCTTACAGTTGAGCAACAGGTTATCTCCAAATCCAATGCAGTCAATCGAGAACCTCCTGGCTACCATACGCAGGGAACCGTACGTCTTGGTGCGTAGAAAACTAACCAAACAAAGAAGACAGTGGAGAAATGCGTACCCTGTCTCGAGGTGGAAGGGAAGGCGGCCGGGGAACCCAGGGAGGCTGGTCACTATCTTGGAGCTGGAGCTGGAGGCGGCGCCGGCGAGGGCGAGCTGCCGCGTGCTGAGTCCGACCGAGAAGAAAATACAGAGCAGCAAGGGCAGCCACCCTGCCATGGTGTTCTACGAGATAGCACTAGCCACCTGCTTCCTCTTGCTCTGCTCCCCTCTTGTTCTCTGTAAGAGAGGCTGAGACCAACAGAGATGGACAAGGATGAAAGTCTGCAACAACTACAGCAGTGAGCATGGGAATTTTCTTAATCGCACGTCATTATGTTGGGAAGGCTCTGCCTACGTGCAGGCAGAAGATTCAGGAAGGCACTGCCACCTGCGCAATGGACACGCCACGAGCTCTGTTCGTAAACACTGCTCTAGCGGAGGGATGACTACCTACCAACCACGAGCTGGGCGTGGCAATTTTTTATTTATTTTTGAAATAAAGCACCCGTCAGTCTTAAGATAAGTCTTTCGATACATTTTAAACATTCAAACTATTTGTTTAAGTCAGATTGCGGATATAAAATCGACCATCTCGGAAGGAGGGGATTGAGGGATTCGGTGGTCGTGACTGCTCAACAGTGCGTACTAGCGTGGTCGCCCCGAACGACGGGTGCGGCGGGTTGAACTCGTGGATTTCATCCCGTTCCTGACTTTGCGGTTTCAGTCCAAACCGCACGTTAGAGCATCCCTATATTGGCCCGCATATGATAAGTTGGACAAATATGGAGTTTTTGGCTGTCTGGCTCGGATAATTTTCTAGTCCGAAGCACAAACCCTTAGTTGGCCGCTATATATCGTGTTCGGCGGCCTCGGGTGAACCCCATCCACCTCTCCGTCGCTTCCGCTCCCACCAGCGAGCAATTTCTTATCCATTCCCCCCGTCTCCGCGCCCGCAATCGCCATGGTGTCCGATGGATCCTACCGCTTCCTCCACCACTGGCTGAACCCGCGCACGAGACACGCCGTACTACCGGGACTTCAGGCGTTGAGGTCACGAGATCCGCCGCCGTGCCGCTCGAGCTACAGCTACCTAGAGGCCTCGAGCTCCAGCGTGTCGCGTCACCTCGCCTTCACCGTGGGATCCAGCTCAAGCGCCTCTGCCCCGCTGCCGCAGTTCGACCCTGACGACTACGCGGATGACGACGACATCCCCGCCCTCGCCGCGAAGCTTGAGCTGGCCACCCCCGCGCTGATGGCTGGCGACTCCGTCCCCGACGCGGCCCTGGGCACTGTAACAAAACTGCTGGAGGAGAAGAGTCGCCGCGGCGCTGAGTAGAAGGTGGAGTGGCTCTGCGAGCAGGTGGCGCAGGACAGAACAAGCTTGACAGCGACTGATCCTGCAATCTGGAACTCCGTGTCGTGCTCTTTCTGAACAAGTATGTGTGCTCACATTGGAAGAACACGTTGGTTGTCGAGATTTCCATTGCCCAGATTTCATACCGTATGCAGCGAACACCGTACATCGGCAAGACATGAGCGTGACGGACATCCAGGGCGCCGACGACATGTAGCACCACCAGCGGTCCGGGCCAGTACTACGTACCAACAGTTTGTTGGTAGATCCGTAGATGCACAAGATCATTTTTCGATAAAGGGCGCTTTCATTACTTTTAAAAAGTATTACACCCGGCCTCTGCATAGCAAGATGCACACAGCCGCACACTAACAAAAAGTCATAGTAGCACACACACAAGGTATATAAAACCAGTACTAAAAGACTGCAACATGGAATGACAACTAAGACTCCGAGGACTCTATCCTTCGATTACGCCGCCATCCATGTTGGGAAAAAATATCCTTCGCCACATCCTCCAACCGTGTAGAAACCTCCATAAAGAGGTCTCGGCTCTCTGGCTTCGAAGCAAGGACCACGAACGGAGCAAAGCGGTGGATCGGTAGATAACCTGTAAACAAGAAGAATTAGTATCATGGAAAATCTTGTCATTTCTACATAGCCAAAGCGACCAAATAATGGCAATCGCCCCCACCCTAATAAAAGTTTTATACCTACTATCTACCCCATTGAGCCAGGCACCAAAAAAATTGGCGACACTCTGAGGAGGATACAAGGTCGAACCTATTTGGGTTATTGACCATATAGATCTCGCAAATTGACAGTGGAAAAAAAGATGGTTAATTGTCTCATCATGATGACAAAAGACACACTTTTTACTACCTTGCCAATTACGCTTTACAAGATTATCCTTAGTAAGAATTATACCCCTACGAAGATACCACGCAAATATCTTTGTTTTTAGTGGTATCTTCATAGACCAAATTTTTTTATTGGTAGATACTGGCGTTTCTGATTGGATTAACGCTTTATACATTGAATCTACAGAGAATTTTCCACTCTCACTCAGATTCCATCTAACCACATCGGAGCCATGCGTCAACTGAACCCTTTCGAGTCGTTGCAACAAAGCATTCCAAGATTCTAGCCTAGGGCCTAGAAGATCCCTCCTGAATGCCATATTAATCGGAGAATCTTGCATCACCGTTGCAATGGTATCAGATTTGTGGCGGACAATACTGTATAAAGCAGGATACTGTTCCCGAAGGGTGGTATTACCTAACCATTTATCCTCCCAAAACCGTATCCGAGATCCATCCTTGATCGAGAAAGATGTGTATGGGAAAAAGAATTTCTTTGTCGCCATAAGACCAGCCCAAAAGTGTGAGTCTCCAGTGTCTCCAAACCACTCGGGACAAAGCCTTTGAGCCTGCATACTTTCTCTTTAGAATCGTTTGCCATATACCTTCTTCTGAAAGAAGTTTAAATAACCATTTTCCAAGTAGGGCTCGATTTTTGATCTCAAGATCATGGATACCGAGCCCCCCTTGGTCTTTTGGTCGACAAAGTACATCCCATTTAGCCAGACGATATTTCTTTTTTTCACCATCTCCTTGCCAAAAGAATCTAGATCGAAAATAATCTAATCGATGCAAGACTCCTTTAGGCAATTGGAAGAAGGAAATCATATACAGTACCATATTGCTTAGCACTGAATTAATGAGAACCAGCCTTCCACCAAGAGACAGCAATTTTCCTTTCCAACTCATTAGGCGTTTCTGAAGTCTTTCCTCAACTTGTTTCCACTCAGCTAAATTAAGTCTCCGATAATGAATCGGAATACCCAAGTAGTTAATTGGAAACTGACCAATCCCACATCCGAAAAGTTCGGTATATGAGGAAGCGTCATTCTGAGCATCACCGAAGCAGAACAATTCACTTTTATGGAAATTGATTTTAAGACCGGAAAGTTTCTCAAAAGCCGATAGTATCAACTTAAGGTTCGTCGCTTTCTCAAGGTCATGTTCCATAAATAAAATTGTATCATCGGCATATTGAAGTATGGATAGGCCACCATCAACAAGATGTGGAACTACTCCTTCAATTAGACCGTCTGCTTTAGCGCGTTCAATAATAATTGCTAGCATATCCGCCACTATGTTAAACAACATCGGTGACAATGGATCGCCTTGCCGCAATCCCTTTTTTGTCTGAAAGTAATTGCCCACATCATCATTGATTTTAACGGCAACACTTCCTCCAAAAATGAAATTGTGAATTAAAGAACGCCACTCTTGTGAAAAGCCTTTCATCCGAAGAGTTTGTTGCAGAAAGGACCATTTTACTTTATCATAAGCTTTTTCAAAATCAATTTTTAAAATAACACCATTCAACTTTTTCCTATGAAGCTCGTGCACCGTTTCATGCAAAGTGACCACCCCATCTAGGATGTTCCTACCTTGCATAAAAGCCGTCTGAGACGGGCGCACAACATGATCAGCAACCGAGTTAAGTCTTAAAGTTGCGGTTTTTGTGAATATCTTAAAGCTAACATTTAGGAGACAGATAGGCCTATATTGTTGAATCCTCTCTGCCTCCAAAACCTTAGGTAATAAGATTATCTCACCGAAATTAAGACGAAACTATTCAAGCTGATCTTTATGCAATGCAGAAAATAAAGCTAAAAGGTCTGTCTTAATGACCTCCCAGAAGTTTTGATAGAACTCTGCTGGAAAACCATCAGGACCTGGTGCTTTATTATGCTCCATTTGGAAAACCGCCTTCTTGACCTCCTCCTCAGAATAAGGGGCTGTCAGAAACGCATTTTCATCTGAGGATACTTGGGGGATATCCTGAATCATGGATTCTTCCATTGTAAAATTTCCTTCATCCGGATCCCCAAATAGGCCCTTATAATAATTAGTGATGTAAGTTTTGAGTTGTTCATGCCCCACTATCGTCCCTTCATCCTGAACCAGAGAATGAATAAGTTTCTTCCTATGTCTGCCATTGGCGACAGAATGAAAGTATCTTGTATTCGAATCTCCTTATAGGATAAATTGGACTTTAGATCGTTGATACCATTTAAGCTCCTCCTCTCTCAACATGGCAGCCATCTGCGCATTATATTGATTTTTAAGATCAATTTCTTGCGGTGATAACAACCGTGTCTCGGCAAGGGCTTCAAGTTCATCAATCAAGAAAGTAAGGCGAAGTTTCTCAGCTTTAAGAATGCCTGCTACATGCCTTGCCCATCCCCCAAGGTGTTTCCGCATGGCGCGTAATTTATTATTCCACCTTTGGATAGGACTAGAACCAGCAACAGGTCTCTCCCATACCCGCTTAACCATATCCGAAAAGCCATCACGTTGTAACCAGCCCAATTCAAACTTGAATTGACGTTTAAATTGTGTTCTATGCTTGCCGGTTGTCAAAAGTATGGGAGCATGATCCGACAGACCTTCAATACGAGGGAGAACACGTACAGAGACCATTGGATATTTTGATTCCCGATTATGGTCCATAAGCACACGATCTAATTTCTCATATGTAGGTTCAGGAAGATTATTCGCCCAAGTGAATTGTCTCCCAACCATTTCAATCTCTTTCAAATCCAAACTGTCAATGACAGCGTTGAATAAGAAAGGCCAATAGTTGTCGAAACGTCCCCTGCTTTTCTCATGAGAGAACCTTAGCAAATTGAAATCCCCCCCTATGATGATAGGATATGGGTTATCTTTTGCTAGGTTAACCAATTCACGTAAAAAAGCAGCCTTGTGCTCGACCTGGGCAGCCCCATATACAGTGACTAGGCTCCATATGAAATTGTCAGACTTGTTACAGATATGGAGTTTAACATGGAAATCTCCTTCCGAGCAAGCCAAAACTTCCATAGTAGAAGTCCTAACACCGAGTAATATGCCCCCAGAACGACCCCGAGGAGGCCGAGAAAACCAGGAAAAATCTACCCCGCCAGAGATGCGGTTTAGAAGGCTCCCAGTGAAATCTCGCTTCCCGGTCTCAGAAATACCAGCAAAATCTAAACAGTGTTCTGTTATACAATCAGCGATATGTAAATGTTTAGCCAAGTCTTTGAGACCTCTGCTATTTGTGAACATACCATTCATTGTGTAACCATTGTTGATTTTGTAGATCTAACCTTAGACGAAAACTTAGATTTCTTTGAAGCGGAATTAGCTTTGGATTTCCGAGCTGATGCTTGTAGATCATATACAGAACTGAGCATCAAATCATCCAAATCTACTTCTGCTACCTCATCAACAAGATGGGAAAGAAGCTGACCATCTATTGTGGCACTCAGCTCTTCCTCATCTTGAATAGAGGGACCAGGCTTAGCTGAAACTTTAGGATTGACTTTTAATCTGTCAAATTCCATATGTCTCAAAGCATTAGCCGAAACAGAAATAGCATTTTTATTTGAACCCAAACTAACCCCTACACTAGCAAGTTTAGATGAAATAACTTTATCTGAAAGCGGTAAAAAAGATTTAGAACTTGACTTCATACCAGCTGTATCCAAATTTAAAACCGCCTTCCGACGCATCGCCTTTGTCAAGGTGTCTTCATCCGTCGCCTTCGAACCATCCGCCTCCATGGCGTGACGAGAACTACGCCTCTGCGGTGGTGGCTGTTGTCGATGAGGAAAGACCACCGACTTTGGTGAAGGAGATGGTGAAGGCGGAGCCGAAGAGGAATGCGAGGCCGACTCCTCCAAAGCCACGGATCCGCCTGGTGACAAACACGTCAAGTACGTGTCCGCCACGGCATCCGCAGCAGCAGGCGCCCCTCCTCCAACGCCTCGACTGTAGGAGGGCGAGGCTGCGGAAGAACCCTCCCACACGTCGGTCGAGTGAAGAGGCGACGAAAAAATACTGCCACCCCGGGGAGACAGAGTCAGAGAAGACCCCCCCAAGGCAGCAGCATCCGAACGCCCGTCCATCTCCAACGCCGGAGCGGCGACGCTGTCCTTGGCCGTGGAGCCCCCCGCAGCAGCCTGTAGGTTCACGCCACAGGGGGACAGCGGCACTGCTACGACGTCATGTACGTCAACCTGCGGGAGAGCTGGGCGCCCGCGCTCACCCTGAGCACCCTCGAGAGCGCTCGGCGAAGACTGCCTGGTGACACCACGAGGCGACGAGGGCGAGGAGACCTCGGAGGTAGCGACCCCCAACACAGTCGGCGAAACACCAAACGCGGGCTGCAGCCGAGAGTCCGCGGGAGGTACTGTCGTAGACGGAGCAGCCAGAGGGGCTATGAGACCGGGGGAGCTCTGCCTCGCCGCCGCAACTATCTCCTTGGCCCTCGGTGTCCTCGGGAAAGGATTAATAGGAGTGACTGCGAACATAGGAACATCACGCACAGACTTCTCCACCACAGTACCATTGGAACCTCCTGTAGCCTGAGCCATATCAACGTCCATGTTCACCAAAGGAGAATCCGCGAGCTGATCATGTTCTCCGCCCCCCTCTTTATCATTGTCCTTCCCAGCATCTTCATCATCTGGATCACTACCTTTGCGCCTCCAGAAGAAAGGAACAAAATCATCTTCAGGGACAAAATCCTCAGGCTGTCGACGGAAGAAGAAGTCATACCCTCTCAACTTGAGGACCACTGTGACCCCAATGTACAACTGACCATTCTCATCGGCCCTTTTTTCAAGCACCTTTGGATCCAACATGGCAACCAAAATACGTACCACTCCCCTCCTCCGCAAGGTAACCAGATCGACATCCAAAGAAGTGCCAATGAGAGAACCCACTGCCCAAAGACCATGAAAATGCCTCACAGAATACGGCACTCCTTCAACCGTAACCCAAACAGGTTTAAGCTCAAATTTATGCGGGATCTCTTGCACCTTCCAAGTACTGATGGTAAGATGAGTATCCGTGGACTGTACCTTCATTTGGAATCCATCAACTCTCTCCAAATCTTCAGCCGAGGGAAAGCCAATAAGAAACCCATCACTCCCATGAGCCAAAGCTTCCCATTTCCAATGAGAGGCTGGACATATGCGAGCCATCTGCTTCTCAATGACTGAAGCTGCAACCATGGGGCCCTCTAACTTGACGAGCGCAGTAGGAGAACAGACGGGTGCTAGATGAGGCTTATAGACAGAATCTGGCAACTCCAGAAAAAGCGACTCCTCAAACCCTTGCGCCGCAACCACTGCCGAAGGTTTTGGGAGGCGCAGCGTAGGGCACCTATTAGTCGGATGCGCCGAGTTATCACATACAAGACAATAGTGGAGCACTTTACAATCCTTCGTAGCATGAGTATCCACGGCACACTTCCAACACTTGCCCGGCTTCTTGGCCTTGGTCGAGACTGGGGGAAGCACCTGAGTCACCTCCGCAGCTTGCATGGGCGTCGAGACCACCCCTTCTCCCAGCAGATGCACAAGATCATGGCTACAAGCAGGGACTTCTTCCTGAGCCCAATTCTTGTTGTATTGCTTATCGTATCAGTTTGCAACAACCTAGCTCGTATCAACGCCAAGGTTTAAAATAGCGTGCTAAATGAAATAGCGGCAACCTCCTTCAAACGCTATGGACGCTATATCATGCTAATAGGGTGGTATATTTCAAAGAGTAAAACGCTTCGGGGGTCACGAAGTTGCCACCGATGAGCGTATTAGTCACGAACTGGGAAAATGACAAGTATTGGTCACGAAGTTGCAGAATTGTGTCTCGTTAGTCTTTCCGTCAGGACGGCCGTTAAGTTGATGACGTGGCGCCGTTAGTTGTCACGTGAAACGCACGTGCGGCCGGCCCGTACCTAAAAATCCGACGAAATTATTGTAATATTGTAAAATCAATATAAAAATATCTATAGGCCTAAATTTAGCAAATAATATACCGTTGGATTCAGAAAAAGGAGTAGAACACATTGGTACTGTTGGTTTGCACTTTTGCAAAACTTACAGATATTCAAATTTTAATGAGTGTTTATGGTGTTTTTTACATGATTTAAATTAATTTGAATGCGTTTAATATTAAACCAATACCAAATGACTCATATTGAAATTGCCCATCCACTAGTAGAATTTTGAAACTAAAGCTATTTTCATCATATTTTTACTGTTGTGTTAATATGCCTATTTAAAATCATATTTTACTATTTTCCGGCCACCTCTCCTGCTTCTGGAGGCGCCCGAGCCAGGCCCGCCTAGCCCCAGATGGGCCCCGGGCTAGGCTAGGCGGGCCTGGCTCGGGCGCTGATGTCTACTCACGCTTCTTTTCCTGTAGACAGTGCTGGGCCTCCAAGAGCAGATGTTTGTAGAACAACAGCAAGTTTTCCCTTAAGTGGATCACCCAAGGTTTATCGAACTCAGGGAGGAAGAGGTCAAAGATATCCCTCTCAAGCAACCACCGCAATCACGATACAAGAAGTCTCTTGTGTCCCCAACACAACTAATACACTTGTCAGATGTATAGGTGCACTAGTTCGACGAAGAGATAGTGAAATACAAGTAGTATGGATGTATATGAGTGGTAATAACAATCTGAATAAAATATGGCAGCGAGTAAACATGCAACAGAACAGTAAATAAGCGGTGTTTGCAGTATTGGAAACAAGGCCTAGGGATCATACTTTCACTAGTGGACACTCTCAACATTGATCACATAATAAATAGATAACTTCTCTCATTTGTGCTACATACACTCTTTTGTTGGATCACAAACACCATTCGTTGTGTAGGGCTACAAGAGCTCCCTCAAGCCGGAGTTAACAAGCGCCACAACATTCGGCATTCATATTTAAGTAACATTAGAGCATAATAGATCTTTGCAAAATAAACCGAGAACTAACATAGCATACACACTGTAACCATTACACTATGAAGGGGGAATAGATCACATCAATACTATCATAGCGATAATTAACTCCATAACCTACAAGAGATTATGATCATAATCTACGACAAAAACCACACGATGCACACACTGTCACCTTTACACCATGCAGGAGGAATAGACTACTTTAATAACATCACATGAGTAGCACATAGACTAGTAGCGATACAAAGCTCATCATATGGATCTCAATCATGCATGGCAATTCACGAGATCATTGTATTGGAGTACAGAGAGAGAGATTAACCACATAGCTACCGGTACAGCCCCTTAGCCTCGAGGGAGAACTACTCCCCCCTCATCATGGGAGCAGCAGCGTTGATGGAGATGGTGGTGGTGTCGATGGAGAAGCCTTCCGGGGGCACTTCCCCGTCCCGGCGGCGTGCCGGAACAGAGACTCCTGTCCCCCAGATCTTGGCTTCGCGATGGCGGCGGCTCTGGAAGGTTTCTTGTACCGTGGCTTTTTTCGTATCGAAGTTTTAGGTCAGGGACTTTATATAGGCGGAAGGGCAGCCTCGGGGGGGACCTGGGGCCACCAGACCATAGGGGGGCGCGCCCAGGCCCTAGGCCGCGCCGCCTGGTGGTGTAGCCCCCCTGGCTCGTCTCCGACTCTTCTTCAATGTTCTGGAAGCTCCCGGGAAAAATAAGATCTTGGGCGTTGATTTCGTCCAATTCCGAGAATATTTCCTTACTAGGATTTCTGAAACCAAAAACAGCGAGAAAACGGAAGCGGCACTTCGGCATCTCGTCAATAGGTTAGTTCCGGAAAATGCATCAAAACGATATAAAGTGTGAACAAAACATGTAGGTATTGTCATAAAACAAGCATGGAACATCAGAAATTATAGATACGTTGGAGACGTATCAGCATCCCCAAGCTTAGTTCCTACTCGCCCTCGAGTAGGTAAACGATAACACAAATAATTTCTGAAGTGACATGCTACCAACATAACCTTGATCAACATTATTGTAAAGCATATGAGATGAATGGAGTGATCTGAAGCAAAAGATTGCTAACAAAGATAATGACTAAACAAATGAATCATATAGCAAAACTTTTCATGAATAGTACTTTCAAGACAAGTATCAACAAGACTTGCATAAGAGTTAACTCATAAGAAATAAATTCAAAGTAAAGGCATCGAAGCAACACAAAGGAAGATATAAGTTTCAGCAGTTGCTTTCAACTTTCAACATGCATATCTTATGAATAATTGTCAACACAGAGTAATATGATGAATGCAAATAAGCAAGTATGTAAGAATCAATGCACAGTTGACACAAGTGTTTGCTTCTAAGATGGAAGGAAATGGGTAAACTGACTCAACAATAAAGTAAAAGATAGGCCCTTCGCAGAGGGAAGCAGGGATTAAATCATGTGCTAGAGCTTTTCAAGTTTTGAAATCATATAGAGAGCATAAAAGTAAAATTTTGAGAGGTGTTTGTTGTTGTCAACGAATGGTAATGGGTATTCTAACTACCTTATCAACCAGACTTTCAAGAGCGGCTCCCATGAAGGACGTTATCTCTACCAGCAAGGTAGATCATCCCTCTTCTCTTTTGTTTACACATGTACTTTAGTTTTATTTATTAGATGACACTCCCCCAACCTTTGCTTACACAAGCCATGGCTAACCGAATCCTCGGGTGCCTTCCAACATTCACATACCATGGAGGAGTGTCTATTTGCAAATTTAAGTTGCTTACTGATAGATCAGAGCAAAACATGTGAAGAGAATTATTAATGCAAGTTAATTAATTGGGGCTGGGAACCCCATTGCCAGCTCCTTTTGCAAAATTATTGGATAAGCGGATGAGACACTAGTCCATTGTGAAAGTCTGTCAGAAGTAAATGACAAGATCGAAAGATAAAACACCACATACTTCCTCATAAGCTATAAAACATTGACACAAATAAGAGATAATAACTTTTGAATTGTTTAAAGGTAGCAGATGAAGTATTTACTTGGAATGGCAGGAAATACCACATAGTAGGTAGATATGGTGGACACATATGGCATAGGTTTTGGCTCAAGGTTTTGGATGGACGAGAAGCATTCCCTCTCAGTACAAGGCTTTGGGCTAGCAAGGTTGTTTGAAGCAAACACAAGTATGAACCGGTACAGCAAAACTTACATAAGAACATATTGCAAGCATTATAAGACTCTACTCTGTCTTCCTTGTTGCTCAAACACTTTTACCAGAAAATATCTAGACCTTAGAGAGACCAATCATGCAAACCAAATTTCAACAAGCTCTACAGTAGTTCTCCACTACTAGATTTAACTACATGATGCAAGAGCTTAAACATGATGAGAGCTCAAAAAAATTGCCAAGTAACAAATTATTCAAGACCATATGAAGCATTTTCTGATTCCAACCAAATAGCAACAAGTGAAGCGATCAACTTTCGCCCTTGAACATAAAAAGCAAAAATGAAGAACACTAGTGTTCATATGAAAAAGCGGAGCGTGTCTCTCTCCCACATGAGCATGAATTTATTCAGAGAATGAAAATAACAAAACAAAAATAAAAGCACACAGACGCTCATAGTAAAGTACATAAGATGTGACGGAATAAAAATATAGTTTCACTAGAAGTGACCTGATAAGTTGTCGATGAAGAAGGGGATGCCTTGGGCATTCCCAAGCTTAGATGCTTGAGTCTTCTTAAAATATGCAGGGATGAACCACCGGGGAATCCCCAAGCTTAGACCTTTCACTCTTCTTGATCACATTATATCATCCTCTTCTCTTGACCCTTGAAAACTTCCTCCACACCAAACTTCAAGCAAACTCATTAGAGGGTTAGTGCATAATAAAAATTCACATGTTCAGAGGTGACACAATCATTCTTAACACTTCTGGAAATTGCACAAAGCTTCTGAAAGTTAATGGAACAAAGAAACTCATTCAACATAGCAAAAGCGGCAATGCGAAATAAAAGGCAGAATCTATCAAAACAGAACAGTCCGTAAAGACGAATTTTGCAGAGGCACTTAACTTGCTCAAACGAAAAAACTCAAAACTAATGTAAGTTGCGTACATATCTTAGGATCACGCACGTAAATTTGCAGATTTTTCTGAGTTACCTACAGAGAGATCTGCGCGAATTCGTGACATACAGCAATTCTGTTTCTGCGTAGTAATCCAAATCTAGCATCAACTTTACTATAGAGACTTTACTTGGCACAAAAACATGATAAGGAGAGGTTTCTACAGTAGTAAACAACTTCCAAGACTCAACAATACAGTAAATAAAATAAACACATGGGTTATCTTCCAAGAAGTTCTTTCTTTATAGCCATTAAGATGGGCTCAGCAATTTTAATGATACTCTCGCAAGAAATAAGAGTTGAAGCAAAAGAGAGCATCAAGAAGCAAATTCAAAACTCATTTATGCCTAACCCACTTCCTATGAAAAGGAATCTTGTACACAAATAAATTCATGAAGAACAAAGTGGCAAGCATAGAAAAGCAACACAAGTGCAATTTCAAGATTCTCAACATAAAGAGGGAAACTTAATATTATTAAGATGCCTATAACCATGTTTCCCTCTCTCATAATAACTTTCAGTAGCATCATGAACAAACTCAACAATATAACTATCACATACAACATTCTTGTCATGAGCCACATGCATAAAATTATTACTCTCCACATAAGCATAATCAATTTTATTAGTTGTAGTGGGAGCAAATTCAACAAAGTAGCTATCATTATTATTCTCATCAAGTGTAGGAGGGATAGTATAATCATAATAAAATTTACTCTCCATAGTAGGCGGGACCAAAAGACCACTATCATTATAATCATCATAAATAGGAGGCAAACTATCATCAAAGAAAATTTTCTCCTCAATGCTTGGGGGACTAAAAATATCATGCTCATCAAAACCAGCTTCCCCAAGCTTAGAATTTTCCATATCATTAGCAACAATGGTGTTCAAAGCGGTCATACTAATATCATTGCTACTAGCATGCAAATAAGATTCCATAGGTTTTTTAATTTTCGCAGCAAACAATCCATGTCTTAACTCAGGAAATAGAATAAGAAGCTCACTGTTGCTTTCCATTATGCCTAACTAGTGTAAACAAGAAACCAAAAGATGCAATTGCGGGATCTAAAGGAAATAGCTTCGAGCACTTACAACGGCAACGAGAAAATAACTTAGTTACACTGGGACCGGAGTATGAGTGCCTTTTACCTTTCCTCCCCGGCAATGGCGCCGAGAAAATAGCTTGATGTCTACTCACGCTTCTTTTCCTGTAGACGGTGTTGGGCCTCCAAGAGCGAGAGGTTTGTAGAACAGCGAGCAAGTTTCCCTTAAGTGGATCACCCAAGGTTTATCGAACTCAGGGCGGAAGAGGTCAAAGATATCCCTCTCAAGCAACCCTGCAATCACGATACAAGAAGTCTCTTGTGTCCCCAACACACCTAATACACTTGTCAGATGTATAGGTGCACTAGTTCGTCGAAGAGATAGTGAAATACAAGTAGTATGGATGTATATGAGTGGTAATAACAATCTGAATAAAATATGACAGCGAGTAAACATGCAACAGAACAGTAAATAAGCGGTGTTTGCAGTATTGGAAACAAGGCCTAGGGATCATACTTTCACTAGTGGACACTCTCAACATTGATCACATAATAAATAGATAACTTCTCTCATTTGTGCTACATACACTCTTTTGTTGGATGACAAACACCATTCGTTGTGTAGGGCTACAAGAGCTCCCTCAAGCCGGAGTTAACAAGCGCCACAACATTCGACATTCATATTTAAGTAACCTTAGAGCATAATAGATCTTTGCAAAATAAACCGAGTACTAACATAGCATACACACTGTCACCATTACACTATGAAGGGGGAATAGATCACATCAATACTATCATAGCGATAATTAACTCCATAACCTACAAGATATTATGATCATAATCTACGACAAGAACCACACGATGCACACACTGTCACATTTACACCATGCAGGAGGAATAGACTACTTCAATAACATCACATGAGTAGCTGTTGACGTCAGAAACCCACCGGCGGGCAGTGACTGGTCAACACCGTAGAGCCGGGAACAACTAGGGTTGCGGCTGGCCCCAGTCCCTCAGAGCGACGGCCCGCAAAGCCTCCTGGTCGCGCGCCGATGCAAATCGCAAGGGCGTGCCACCTGACCTATACCTGGTCAGGAAGGTGTGAATGATGCCTCGCTTAGTTTCCTGCAGGGCACACACGTACACGTTGAATAAGAGCCTCGATCGGCTCTCAGGTTGTCCTGTGAATCGGCTCATGGAGCCGATCCACCCATGATTCGTCCAAGGTGGCCGAATATATGGTGGTCCTGCTTGATCAAGGTAAAGCGTATGAGATCCACGACGATGTGGGGTTTTCACCGCATAATCGGATCATCCTACTCACGATTGGGCCTCGCGCTCACGCACGGTAATCGTAAGCCAGCCCTAGACAAGGCCTAAAAACCAACACTAGGTTGATCCTCGGAACATCCTGTCTAGGGGCAGCAAACTACGCCACGCATGCCGCTGGATCCTCCAACCCTTTGTAAGGCCTAACTATTGCGAGATATTAAACTAATCCTTGACGAATCAAGGAGCGATCGTAACGGATCAGATCTACTAAACGATGATCAAGCGGGGTGCCGTCCACTGCACCCATGATGAGGTACAAGGACGGCTAGATGCGCAAGGGTTGCACTACGAAAGCATATGATACTAGGAACAATGCTAACCCTAACACATCTATGATAACTACGTTGCTCGCCATCAAAAAGGCTTCGAGCACGAGCAACGCCATGAACAACTAGGCGAGGCTCGTGCTTGCCTAGATCGCGAGATGCGATCTAGGCGGCATGGTGCTACCGGAGGAACCCTCGAGACGAAGGAGTTTGGCGATGCGCCGAGATTGGTTTGTGTTGAACGTTGGTTGTTGTTTATTTCATAAACCCTAGGTACATATTTATAGTCCAGGGGACTTTCTAATGTGGGCGTGCACTAAACCGTGCACGAGATAGATTCTAACTTCTACAAAACCTACTATAAAGATACACGGGCTAACTAGCCCAAATTTGGTAAACAAGGCCGATTCACGTATTTCTTCCACGTACAATCTTCACATCCATCTTGATCGCGGCCCACCTCTGACTTGGTCAAATTCTGGTGATAACACATGCCCCCCTGGTTTTGGAAATGACATTTCCAAAATCATTATGCTTTTCTCTCGTAGGGTCATGTCGTGGCAGAGCAGAACCGTCGCAGAGTCCTTCACCATGATAACTTGCCTTCCCAACTTCTCTGCACGATTAGACAGTTCTGGCACCACCTCCTCGGAAACTGCTGTGGCATTGAATTTTTACTATGCTCCCTTTCATTTAACCGCAGCCAACAGTCTTCTTCCTCATCCCCTTTCGCACTAGCCTCCAAAAAACCCTCCTCTGCCACCATGCCTTCGTCCTCCTCTTCTTCCTCTTCATCGGGTCTTTCCTATGTGTCCTCTCCCATCCGAGAGTCGACGCCCTCGTGGGGCACGCAGGCGGCGTACGATATCCTCGCCCCAACGAAGTGGGACAAAGAGGACCATGACTCCCTCGTCTGGTCCGAGGATGACAAATCCTTGACCGACGGGGAGAGCGACTTCCGCCTCCTCGCCGTCGGGGAAACGGAGGAGGAGAGTGACGACGACAGCTTCTCCTGTGACTTCACCTCTTCTGGGGAGGAAGGGGAGCAGGGAGAGGAGGAGGAGGATGACGATGAGAGCTCCTCCGACGAGCCGCCGGCCAAGCGGTTCTGCCCTTGGCCGGGCAATCTTAGCGACTTTGACAGCGACGAGAACGACGCTGACGAAGAAGATGAAGACGACGAGGGCCCAGTCGGCGGCCATTGGAGCGACGACGAGCCCGCCGGAAGCAGCGCCGATAGTGACGACGATGGTGATGACGAGGGCAGTGATGGCCCATAAATAGGACCTTTAGAATAGGGCCAGTAGTAGTAGATGGGGCAATGGATCCCCTGGTACTCCCCTTTTGAGAGCAATTAGCTCTTTATGTAAGAAATCTTATCGAATCAATGGAGAACTTTTCCCCAATTCTGATTTTGCCGATTCCCCTGAGTTTAATTGAGCCGATTCCCTCTTCTACTGACTTTGCCGATTCGTCCCCTTTGCCAATGCGTAATGAACCGATAGCACCGCATCGGTCCTTTGCAATTCGCCCTTCCCTTCTTCAACTGATGATCTTCTAAATCTGGTCAGATAATGTAGGATCCTTAGGAAAACCTTTGAACTTTCCCAACCAAACTTGATAATCCTCTTCAATACTCATCATTTGTGAAGGAGGTCGTAATGAAGGATCAGCCGATGGCATCCCAATCGGTTCTTTAAACAAAGCAAACAAAATCACCACCAGGCCAGCTGCCCCCCGAGTCTTTGCCAAGGCAAAAACAGAAACGAGGACGCGTAACTTAGCTGAATTAGCCTGGGCTTGATCATGCAGAGCCAACCGATTTGTACATAAATCGGCTTCCCAAAGCAGAGAGCCTTCAAGGCGAGCTGCCCCCGAGTTTCTCCGAGTCCGCTCTTAGCGCCTCGCTGGTCAGATCGGCTCCTTTCCTTTGGCGGATCTAACGCAATCCATCCTTGACCTGATCTGCACGTCCAAGCTGCTCTTCTTGAAGAGAGGATCCGAGCCCTTAAACTACTCCATTGAGGAGTTTCTTCCATTAAAATCTCCCTCTGATCGTAACAGTTATTCCCCTTGAGTCGATGGCCCTGCATCGGCTGTGCTCAAAATTTTTTGAATTTTCTAGGCCGATTGGTGTGTCGGCCCCCATATATGATAGTGTCACCTTATACCCTCATGTTTCACCCATCTAGGTGCCCCCCGAGCCGATTCTGTCAATAATTGACGGTATCGGCTTTTTAGGTAGCCCCTGTTGGGCCAAATGTTGATCCGGGCAGAATGGATGGTGAGGATAATTTTGGCCGATTGCTGGAATCGGCCTCCACGTTGCTTGCTCGGTAGGGGGCCGATCGCAAGGATCAGCCTGGCCATGTTTGCTTATTGACGTAGTCGGCTACTCGTCCGAGCCGGTGGATAGAACCAGCCCAATCTCTGACTTTATCACGTTGGTGCGCTTGCTGTTGTCCGCCTCGGGTGCATCGTGGGATCGTGGAGCTCCATATCTCGCCGGACGGACGAGCACCATGTTTGTGCCAGCCGATGTTTCATCATCGGCTTTCCTTTGCTTGGGGCGCCACTCTTTCCTTTGCGGCAGCCCCTCTTCATCCAGGGTCCTCTGGACCTTTGCGGCCAAATCAGGTCGTGCCTTCCTCAGCGTATGCAAGTATAACCTTTCGGCTTCCTCCAGACCGCGTAATCGCTGAACCCTGCGCTTTTGTGAATGGCTGAGACCATCAGGGCACCACCTTGGACGGTGGTACCTATCTTCTTCGTCTTCCCCCTCGTCTTCCGAATCCTCGAGATCTTCCGACTGAGGGATCTCAGCTCGTCTGTTTTGTGGTGGGAGAGGCCCTAGGCGCTCGAACACAGACACGTTGGCTGCCTCCTTCTTTTTCTGGTTGCATTCTGGGCAGTTGCCGATTGTTGGTAATCGGCTCATTCCTGAATCCCAGCAGTGTCTAAAGAAGGGACAGTCCCAATGTCTGCCCGTGTCGTCTTGCTCCCTTGCGTGGCGCTCCTGTCGCTCCTCATCGTGATCATGCCGACGGTGCCTTCTGTCGTATCCGGCCAGACGACCTCTTTCATCATCGTCGCCGTGTCGCCGGCGTTGATCATACCGACTCACGTACTTATTGAGGAGATGATCAGAGAGGGGTCGTTGATATCTTATGTTCTTAACTTCCCCTCTCGTGACGTAGCGCTTGCCATCTTGACGGAGCCGATCGCATGGAGCGGCCCCCTCTGTGTCCTTACTCTGAGAGCAGCTGTCCTCATCCCCGTCCTTCTCAGAGCGGTGTCCAAGCTCTACCATGCTGATGTTGGCTGAGATATCAGGCTGGCACCCTCCGAGGTGGGCGAACTCCACCATGTTGACGGCGGGGAAGGGGTGTGTGTCGACCTTCATGGCATACTGGTTAAAAATTAGCCGCCCATTTTCTATTGCCATCTGGATCTGCCGACGCCACACCCTGCAGGTCGTTAGTGGTGTGGGTGAACGTGTTATGCCACTTGCGAGTATGGCTTTCCGTTCAGCTCTTGCACCGTGGGAACTTTGTGGCCTTCGGGAATCTTTATATGCTTCTCCGCGAGTAAGAGATCGAAAATCTGCTCGGTTTTCGTCACGTCGAAGTCGAATCCTCTTGGAGGTCCGGGTGGTTTCACCCATTTGCAGGTTACTGGGCCTGCAGCTCGAGTCCACTCAGCCACCGCGACCTCTTGTTCTCCCGTAGCGACTTCATCTTCGCCTGCGTCGACCATGGTAACCACACGCTTGAACTTGTCCTGGTAGACATCTGGGTGACGCTGTTCATACGCTGACAGCTTCTGTACCATGTGCGCTAGTGACGGGTAGTCCGCTTGGGAGGCCACGTCCTTGATTGATGATGATAGACCCAACACCGCCAACTCGACTGCTTCTTTTTCGCTTACGTGAACCGAATAGCATCGGTTCCTAACGGTCCTGAAGCGCTGGATGTATTCTGACACTGTTTCCCCGCGCTTCTGTCGCACTTGTGCAAGATCGGCAATGCCAGCCTCGGAAGCCTCTGAGTGATATTGCTCATGGAACCGTTCTTCCAGCTGCTTCCAAGTCTGGACTGAGTTCGGTGGCAGCGACGTGTACCAACCGAAAGCCGATCCTGTGAGGGACTGTGAGAAGTACCTCACGCGCAGCTCGTCTGATGCTGAGATCATGCCCAGCTGCGCCAAATATCGGCTCACATGCTCGATGGAGCTGGAACCATCTGATCCGCTGAACTTTGTGAAGTCCGGGAGCCGATATTTGGGTGGTAGCGGGATCAATTCGTACTCGTTGGGGTACGGCTTGGTATAGCCGATCGCCTTTCTTTTCGGCATCATGCCTAACTGATCTTTCAGGATCGTACAAATTTGATCCGCGGTGATGGCTGCAGGTGCTGAACCCTGAAGGCTCGTTGGAGTGGCGTACTTAACCAGCCATGCTTGTTTTTCTGGCTCTGAGCCAACTGCAGGAGCTGGGCTCGGGAGTTTTGTCGGGGTGGCGTATTTGGCTAGCCACGTACGCTTCTCGAGCTGCGTTTCGACGCTCCTCCTGTTTTCGCCGGAGTCCACGATGTTGTGGCTCTGGTTCGAGAGTGGCCGGTTGCCACAATCCGGCACATACGTGCACGCGTATCCTTGAGGGATCTCCTTAGGCGCCTCCGCCAAGAACTGGTAGTCACTAGGGTCACCACCGATCTTGTAGACGACGAATGCCGGTGTAGCCGGCACTTCAGCCAGTGCTGCCAACGCATATGGCAGCGGCGGACGGGACCGGGTGGCAGCTCTCCTTGATGCGTCCCGAGAGCTGGTCCTGACGGAGAGTACTGATGGCTCATGATTTCCTGGATCACGCGAAGAGCGACGCGCTCCAATGTGTTCACCGGGCTCTCGAGTGGCGGTGCGGTGAATGAGCCACCATGAAGTTGATCTCCCGACGCGGCGACCCGGTGCGTTCTTCGACGGGGTGGATAGGTCCACTCCATCAAGCGCGCCTTCGGGTGAGAACCCCTTCCATCCGATGCCATGGGAGCGGGTCTCGTGGAAAGAGCCGATGAGGTCGGCTTCGAGGAGGACCTTGGCCTCGTCATACTTCTTCTTGAGCTCGCCAGTGAGGTCCTCGTAAGTGACCGGAGTCTCTTCCGCCATCTTGGATGTAGATGGCGATGTGGTGGATGTTGAAGGTTGTCCCACCGGGCGTGCCAGAATGTGTTGACGTCAGAAACCCACCGGCGGGCAGTGACTGGTCAACACCGTAGAGCCGGGAACAACTAGGGCTGCGGCTGGCCCTGATCCCTCGGAGCGACGGCCCGCAAAGCCTCCCTGGTCGCGCGCCGATGCAAATCGCAAGGGCGTGCCACCCGACCTATACCCGGTCGGGAAGGTGTGAATGATGCCTCGCTTAGTTTCCTGCGAGGCACACACGTACACGTTGAATAAGAGCCTCGATCGGCTCTCAGGTTGTCCTGTGAATCGGCTCATGGAGCCGATCCACCCATGATTCGTCCAAGGTGGCCGAATATATGGTGGTCCTGCTTGATCAAGGTAAAGCGTATGAGATCCACGACGATCTGGGGTTTTCACCGCATAATCGGATCATCCTACTCACGATTGGGCCTCGCGCTCACGCACGGTAATCGTAAGCCAGCCCTAGACAAGGCCTAAAAACCAACACTAGGTTGATCCTCGGAACATCCTGTCTAGGGGCAGCAAACTACGCCACGCATGCCGCTGGATCCTCCAACCCTTTGTAAGGCCTAACTATTGCAGATATTAAACTAATCCTTGACGAATCAAGGAGCGATCGTAACGAGATCAGATCTACTAAACGATGATCAAGCGGGGTGCCGTCCCCGCACCCATGATGAGGTACAAGGACGGCTAGATGCGCAAGGGTTGCACTACGAAAGCATATGATACTAGGAACAATGCTAACCCTAACACATCTATGATAACTACGTTGCTCGCCATCAAAAAGGCTTCGGCGACGAGCAACGCATGAACAACTAGGCAGGCTCGTGCTGCCTAGATCGCGAGATGCGATCTAGGCAGCATGGTGCTACCGGAGGAACCCTCGAGACGAAGGAGTTTGGCGATGCGCCGAGATTGGTTTGTGTTGAACGTTGGTTGTTGTTTATTTCATAAACCCTAGGTACATATTTATAGTCCAGGGGACTTTCTAATGTGGGCGTGCACTAAACCGTGCACGAGATAGATTCTAACTTCTACAAAACCTACTATAAAGATACACGGGCTAACTAGCCCAAATTTGGTAAACAAGGCCGATTCACGTATTTCTTCCACGTACAATCTTCACATCCATCTTGATCGCGGCCCACCTCTGACTTGGTCAAATTCTGGTGATAACAGTAGCACATAGACTAGTAGCGATACAAAGCTCATCATATGGATCTCAATCATGCATGGCAATTCACGAGATCATTGTATTGGAGTACAGAGAGAGATTAACCACATAGCTACCGGTACAGCCCCTTAGCCTCGAGGGAGAACTACTCCCTCCTCATCATGGGAGCAGCAGCGTTGATGGAGATGGTGGTGGTGTCGATGGAGAAGCCTTCCGGGGGCACTTCCCCGTCCCGGCGGCGTGCCGGAACAGAGACTCCTGTCCCCTAGATCTTGGCTTCGCGATGGCGGCGGCTCTGGAAGGTTTCTCGTACCGTGGCTTTTTCGTATCGAAGTTTTAGGTCAGGGTCTTTATATAGGCGGAAGGGCAGCCTTGGAGGGGACCTGGGGCCACCAGACCATAGGGGGGCGCGCCCAGGCCCTAGGCCGCGCCGCCTGGTGGTGTAGCCCCCCCTGGCTCGTCTCCGACTCTTCTTTAATGTTCTGGAAGCTCCCGGGAAAAATAAGATCTTGGGCGTTGATTTCGTCCAATTCCGAGAATATTTCCTTACTAGGATTTCTGAAACCAAAAACAGCAGAAAACAGGAACTGGCACTTCGGTATCTCGTCAATAGGTTAGTTCCGGAAAATGCATCAAAACGAACAAAACATGTAGGTATAAAACAAGCATGGAACATCAGAAATTATAGATACGTTGGAGACGTATCAGGCGCCGCCAGAAGCAGGAGAGGTGGCCGGAAAATAGTAAAATATGATTTTAACTAGGCATATTAACACAACAGTAAAAATATGATGAAAATAGCTTTAGTTTCAAAATTCTACTAGTGGATGGGCAATTTCAATATGAGTCATTTGGTATTGGTTTAATATTAAACGCATTCAAATTAATTTAAATCATGTAAAAAACACCATAAACACTCATTAAAATTTGAATATCTGTAAGTTTTGCAAAAGTGCAAACCAACAGTACCAATGTGTTCTACTCCTTTTTTTGAATCCAACGGTATATTATTTGCTAAATTTAGGCCTATAGATATTTTTATATTGATTTTACAATATTATAATAATTTCTGTCAGATTTTTAGCTACGGGCCGGCCGCACGTGCGTTTCACGTGACAACTAACGGCGCCACGCCATCAACTTAACGGCCGTCCTGACGGAAAGACTAACGAGACACAATTCTGCAACTTCGTGACCAATACTTGTCATTTTCCAGTTCGTGACTAATACGCTCATCGGTGGCAACTTCGTGACCCCCGAAGCGTTTTACTCTATTTCAAATAGCGTTTGTAAAATAATACTAAATATAACCTAAAAATAAATAATGTTACTAGAACGAATGAATATATAGTCCAAAAGTGACCAACAACATTTCACAAGGCATCATAGATCTCAAATATTTTAGAAGGCTAACATCAGCATTTCACAAGGCACTATCTACAAGAATGGAAGCGTGTGTAGACATCAAGGGGACGTCGATCTTAGTGTTGTCTGAACTCTATCTTAGATAAAATTGCTATGTGTTTTGTGAACTCTATCTTAGATGAACTCTAGCTAGGTCATTTGGGACCATGTCGACATTTTCATGTTGTTTAAATTCTATCTTAAATGTATGATTCTATCTTAGTTCTATGAGTATGTATGAACAATTTGGATGTGTTGAAAAGTGCTAATATGATGTGTGTTAGAAACTGGTTCCATAGAATCTGCGACTTGCCAACCATGCCAGGACAATCTTACGGTTTTTAAACACAAGTCACTGTGTGGCTAAGGACCTGGCGACTTTTCTTACAGTATGTTTTCGGTTATATAGTTCTATTGTGTGGCGTCCTTGGCATGGGCGCCACACAGTGAAGTGTGGCGCCCCTGGAAACGGCGCCACATAGTGACATGTGCTAAACCATCAAAAAATCATAGCATATTAGTACATATTTGAATACAACATTGCATACAACATCTCTCAGACAACATAATGGTTCAAATTACACATATTGTTAGAGGCATAAAGGTTCAAATTACAATAAGGTTCGACGACACAATGCAAGCCCAAACGGAGAGAAGGTTCGACAACATCAAGGTTCAACAACATAATGGTACCCAAACGGACATCACCGCATGGAGAAAGCTTCATCCAGTTCTTCCTTCTCCCTTATGTCACGAGCCAGCTGAACCACCGAGTGGAAGAAACGATGGCTCTCCTCCGTCTTCGAAGATTTTGCTTGAGCTCTTTCCTCCCTTATGCGCTCAACCTCCGTAGCCACCGCCTCTAGGTGCATCCTGTTGGCCCTCTCCCTCTCTACTTGCGCAAGTAGGAGGCTTTTCCTGAATTTTTCCTTCCATTCCCGATCTCGTTCGGCCTGGAGCTTCTCATTCCTCTTCTTCTCGCGCCATAGGTATTGCTCATACTCCCTTTGCATACGGTCAAATATTGGTTTGTATGTTAGAGAGCTCGACTGTGTATGATATTTAGATCAACATAAATTATTAAAATCTAAATCCCCATAAATATTTGAGCCGGCAGGTTGTCTATATCTATTATTAACCGGAAATACTTTGTGCTACACTCATAGGTGCGGGTGTTTCCGCTACCGTCAGTTTTGCCTCATGCCAAACTAAATTCAGGTTGTGATCTACTACAAAGTGGTCATATGTATGTGAGAATATCTTAATATGGTAAAAAA
Organism: Lolium rigidum; assembly: GCF_022539505.1. NCBI lineage: Eukaryota > Viridiplantae > Streptophyta > Magnoliopsida > Poales > Poaceae > Lolium > Lolium rigidum. The sequence goes on along the minus strand of NC_061514.1, from coordinate 331,771,166 downwards.
AAACATATCCTAGGAATTTTTTAGGGATACATGTCCTTTTTTTTGCCGAGCAATTTAAGATATAAGTGCAAGGTCCTGTAATTTGGGCATGTTGGGCTAAGCCTTAGATGCATGAGTTTTCAATAAATGGTCTTTAAGCGTTAAGATTTAAAGTATAACTATTTTCAACGATGGATGCCTTGCCTTTTGTATATTTATTTCCCCATCTATCTCATAATATAAGACATTCTTACAACCTTTTAGATCGTATATCAGTTGCGATGACATCTTATATTACGTGACCAATATGGTAGTTGAGAAAATAGTACACAAGCTTTATGTTCCTGTATTTACATTTATAGGGGTACTGGTTCCACGACTACGAGAGGGGAAAACTAGAACTATAAACAACACCAACAGGGGAAGCAATAACAAGTTAGTAGTCATGTAAAAAAAACAAGCTAATACTCCGGAGAACATATCTAGTGATATCAACCACTAAATAATACCATGGTACCAGTTTCTAAAATTAAATTTTCAAGTTTCTAAGAAATCCAAAAATAATTGTTCATAATATGTGTGTAAAGCTCCTAAAATTTTCATAACCAAATTCGAAGCACAAATGGAGAAAAAAATATGAAAAATCCAGCATGAAATAGTGTCAAAAAAGACAAAACCACAAACGACACTATTCACATGTCAATTTGTCTTTTGTTTCTCAATGTGTGCTTTGATATTGGTTCCGAAAATTATAGATAATATAAACACACATGTTGTGAACACTCAAATATTTTATTCAACTTTTTTAAAAACTTGAAATTTAAAATTTTGACAAATGGTATCATGGTATCATTTAGGGGTATCACTAGATATTTTCCCTAACACTCGGTAGGCTCTCCAAGAGAAAGGAAGTTATTCTACTGCCTACAGGGGCCGAATAACACTCAAGCCCAACTAAGTTTCTTTTAGGGACAAGGAAACCACGCAGGCCCAGCTGGGCCGATTAATATAAGAAATGTAGGTGTGTGGACCTTCAGAGTCCAAGACCAGGCCCGAAAAACCACACAAGCTATCGAAGGCGAGGAAGCACGCCAAAGTTTCTGGTGCTGCTAAAAAAATTCCTTTCAGAATCTCACCATCCTGATGATCACCCGTGCAGTGCCGGCGCGTGTCTCTCGTACGCTTTACAGGAAGATACTGCTACTATATAGGTCGGCAGTCATGGTGACGACGAGAAGAGGAAAAGTAAAGCGCGAAGTCGGCGCAGGGATCTGTCTCACTGTCTAGGTCTCCACCTCACGACGCTGCTGGTATCTTCTTCCTCAACTATTCCACCCACTCCACTCCAGTCCTCCTTTTCTGTCCGTCGATCACCATCATGGTGTCACCCGGTGCCGGAGCTCCGCGGCCGGTATAATAATACAGCTTTTGGCCGTCGCCACTCGAGTTGTCGCCTCCGGCCGGCACAGGGCAAGAGAGACCCACGCATGACGCATCTAACCAATGCCTGCTGCCGACGAACCCGAAGACCCCGCATACACAATCTCGCTAGGGTTCAGGTGGTAGGCTGCGTCATCTGTCAAGTCGATCCAAGAAACTAAGGAAGGATCATGAGTTCAGGCAATAACTAACAATTCATCTCCATCTTTCTGTTGGCGTCATAATGAGCATGCACTATAGCGAAAATAAGTCTTGAGCTAGTGCTCGGATTCATTCATCCACGATATTAGTTCTTGACTTTTGCTTTGAGATTGTATTTCTTGGCCCGGCTTGCATTTCCTGCTTCCAAGGTCACGAATTGCCGACTAGCTTGCCGTCCAGAACTGACTGAAATCGAGCTGATGAGACGGCAAGAAACACAATAAAGTTCTTCCTGCTTTTGCTGTCTTTCGTGTGGGAGCAAATCAGGGACAGGCTTCTGGCACGGCTGCCCCGTGAGTGAGGGCATCTCCAGCTGCCTCCGTTTGTGTCCACCGTGACCAAAAATGCGTCGTGCACCACCTCCAGTGGCGCGACGCAAAGTGACCGGGCCGTCCGCGCAAAGTGTCCGCTCGGTCCTCGCACGGGCCCGCCTGGCAGCGGCACAACTGCTTCGTCTTCGGGCATTACTTCCGGGCGGCGCGCTGCAGCCTTCGCAGGGCCGCGTTAATGGCGTGCCTCGGCTTCCGCGAGCGTGCGCAGCTAGTAGACGTTGCACTGGCAGGCCATTGAAGGCGATATGGCGTCGGGGCCTTTTAAATGGACGCTGCCGGCGTCCATTTCGACGACCAAACCATTGCCAAATCCCACAGTATCCACCCCACCGACGCCATGGGAAAGAAATGCTGGCTGTTCCGCAAGACGAAGAACGACCAGGAGGCAAGCGGCTCGCGTTCCGGCAAGAAGGCAAGGGTCGGCCGGTACGTCCGCGTTGAGCTCGCGCGGCAGCTATGGGAGGAAAACCGGCCTGTGCCATGGCCGGACGCGAACTTGCCGGGAGGGGGCTGGTAGCTCAACTCGCGGCGCGTGCCGGTCCCCCCGTGCCGCGCGAGGGCCGAGAGCGGCGGGACGAGGTGCGCCGCCGCCGAGCGATCTTGCCGCCGGATCTGCGGGAGGATGAGGCGTACGCGCTGAACTCCTACAACTGGATTTCATTCGGGACGTGGGAGTTCGACGCGCGCCGCCGCGCTGGCTACCTCGGCGACGTGGACTTCTTCGACCGGGAGATCGCCGCAGAAGAAGAAGAGAACGACCAGGAGGACGCGGACGACGAGGAGGACGCGGACGAGGACGTCGACATGGTCGACTACGACCACGACGACGGCGGGCCGGCGTGGGATCCGGAGACCCAGCCGCCGGACCTTTCCGAGGATGAGGCCATTGCCATGGCACTGGCCAACAGCGCGCAGGACGAGCTCAACGAGCTCGCTTTGTGGGAGGGGCTCGCAATCCAGCTGCGGGAGACAGCGCTCGCGCAGGGGAGGCCGGCGACTCCTCCGGCTACGCCGGCGTGTTCCAACGACCGCGCTCCGCCTGCTGCTCCGGCGTGGGATCCCTGGCCACAGCCTCCTGCCCATGCGGCGGTACCTCCTCCACCGCCGGCGTACGAGCTTCCATGGCCGACGCCGGAGTTCATTAACCTCGTCAGCGACGACGACCAGTAGGCAGCACCAACTTTTAGCACGCCTTTATGGCTTTTTTATGTTTTTTTTAACGTAAATTATGAATGAAAAAAAATTTATGCGTCGCGCCGCTGGAGCCACCCCCGACGCAAACGGACGCCTGGACGATTTCGACCATTTCGGCCGACGCAAACGGACACGACGCGTCCGTTTCAACGTCTGAAATGCGTCGCGCCGCTGGAGATGCCTGAGACCAAAGAAAAAAGGGACACGAACCACCTAGCTCTCGTTTCATCCACTGATTTCCACGAGAACGACTCCAACAATATCTATCTCTCCATGCATATGATATCAGCATATCTAGCTACTTTTTCCCAAGGATATCTCTATGTTTTTCTCCGGCCGAGTACTTTTAACTGGTTGACATGACAACACCTTACGTAGAGTCAACCTGGAGATGAGATTCTCTTCTCCGGACGGGAATGGTAGTTTTCTGGTGAGGGAAACCTGACGACACGTGGCCAACTGATTCTTGACGCCCTGAGCTCGCAAACACGCGCAACGGCGCAAGTCACGACTACACAGCCATGGGATGGCGGTATTCCTGCCACTAGAATTCGCCGTCAGTTCATTACAGGAAAAAATGCCTTTGTTGTGTCACCTTTGCCGTGTATTAGGTAGCCCGGAACACGATAAAGAAAAGGCCTTGTCATGTATACCTTCGAGACAACACACGGCAAAGAATAGAACATTGCCATGGTGAGAAAAACACGCGGCAAAGAAATTATGCACGTCACATTTTCATGTATACACACGGCAAAGAAATGTACATGGCACAGAGGCAAAAAAAAAAAAAACACACACAACAAAGACGCGTGACATGTGGCTAAGTTGACCGCGTTTGACGGAGCCGTTACAACGACGGGGATTTGCCTTGTGTCTCCTAACAGGCCCGTCCCGCGCGTAATTTCTTCATGCGCATGGAGAATTTCCTGCTTTTTCTTTGTCGCCTATCAGGTAAATGCACACGACAAAGGACTTCCTTTGCCATGTATCCCAAATACACCACGGCAAAGCCACACCTTTGCCGTGTGTTGTAATACACACTGCAAAGCCCTTCCCGCCTTAGTTTTCTTATATGGTCTGTTGATGCCTTGAACCGTACCTTACCCTACTGGCTGGTAAATTCGAAAGAGTTTTAATGACATGCTTTACATGTCATGCATGATTGGCCCCAATATATATACTCCCTCCGACTCATGAAACATATCTTAGATTTATCTAAATTTTGATATATGTAGAAACAAAATAGTGACTAGATACATCCCAATTTCGTTAAATCTAAGATATGTTTCATGGGACGGAAGAAGTACAATACAACGAGCATAGAAGGATGGGAAAGGCCATCGCAAGTTTTATTGCGCAAAGTATGGGTGATCGGCATTTTTTTAGGAAAAAGACGCGGCTAGTTCTTGATCGACTAGACCTCACTAGTTCTCGTCCATCAAATTTTATGTGTAAATAGAAAAAATGTGAAAAAGTAATTATTGCATATACACATATGCAATTCTCATGTGTCTGAATCGCAATGCAAATCTAGGACTAACTAAATAGCTAAAAAAAAAGGTGAGAAAAGAAGGTAGTATACTAGTGTTCGTATCGGAATCTACATGTCATCCGTGTCGGAGTATATCGGATCGAAGATGTACGCTATATACTTACTCCGACGTAAGTGACAGGCTGGGCAAACGCAAAGGTGAACCAATCACGTCAAAATTTAGTAGCAGGAACCACGACAATATGGACAGACAAGCCGGCACCGGCACCGGCGAAGAAGTAGGCGGCGAGAAGCGAGAGGTGCGCATCACGGTCCAAGCACTTGTAGAGATCTACACGGACAGACAAGCCGGCACCGCCACCGTCGGCGAGAAGCGGGAGGTGCACCACGCCGTACAAGAACTTGTACCGATGCGTCCAGCAAACGTCGACGCCCAAGCTGCTGCGATGGGCTCGAACGCAACTTACCGCGAGCCTGTTGCAGTACCCGCGCCGCCCGTCGTCGACGATGACGATGAGGCTTCTGATAACTTCAAGGCATGCTGCGGCTGCGTTATGTTGCTGCTGCTACCGGCTATGAACGGCTTATTTGTTTGGACTCAGCTCTAGGTAATTTATTTCGGTTTTGCTATGTCTCAGTCAACTGAGAATTCATTAAGTCTCAGTCACTCACAAAAATGCACTTGAGTTGCACTTTTCTGTCAAAAAAATGCAATTGCACTTTTCTACGAGAAAAGTGCAACTGATCCAAGTTGCACATTTTTTGAACTGCAGTTGCACTTTTCTGAGGTGACTGAGACTTAAGAAATTCTCAGTTGACTGAAACATAGACACACCCAATTTATTTTTATTGAATTGATGAGCCAGCCAATTGAGCCAAAATTTTGAACTATTAGATAATAAATGATGGTAGTAATATTTTAACAAAATTTTGCCTGGAAACCCGAGATTTTATTATGTTACAAGCTTACAATCAAGTCAAGAGTAGCAGTGTCCCGAACCACGCAGCAGCATTATCACACATTACATTACAAAAAAAAAAGCGAACTCAGTCATGGCCTGATTATTTGATTGAACAGGTAGTACGTCGTAGTGTGCATTTTTTTTCTTCTGAAGTTCTATTATTTCATATCATTAAGCCATGTACGTGAACGTATTATTTATGAAGCGGCTAGAGTAACAGCCCAAAAAAGTATAAAACGTTCATGTCACTCTTTTAACATGATGTACCTTTTTCATAACTCAAACTATGATGTGCTTGTTTTGATTGTAGAAACAAAACATACGTAAGATTATTTTCATAGGAAATAAATTTGATTTTTTTAGAGTGCCTTTACCTTAGTTGATTTAGAAATGCTTCTAAATTGACTGGGAAATAAGCGATCTAAAGAGTAAATCTATTGCTTTCTCTGAACCTACATGAATCTCAATGAGCATGTCATATTGTTCTTAGTTTTAGGGTTTAGCCTCCAATTCCCATATCTATAAGCGTATCAAGCGTCCAGACGTAAGCGCCAGTCACCGCAACCGTACTTGCAATCATCCACTTGAACACGGAATTCATTGGCCCTGCCTTTGACCTTTGAACTTTCGCATGGAGGAAGCCCTTGTTATATAAAAGTCACCTTATGTTATTTTTACACATGAGGTTGTGATCATGCAATGAGTTGACGGCCTCATACATTAGACATCATGACCATCATTATGAGCAAGACATGTATGGAGCATGACCACACTCAGGTGTGGAACTTAGCCTTCTCAACTAGATCAGTCTCACACAATGTTGTTTGTCAATGAGAGGTCTGGATAGTAAATATCAGCAAATAATAATTGTGACAAGTGCATGATATAGATGAAAATCGTACACCTTCAAGTCTTGAGAGTGATCGATGGCATGCCGACATGCCACTATGTAAGGCATTGTGATAGTTGTTTTCATTAATTAGAATGCATATGTGGGTTCATGTCCTCGTAGGAGCACTTTCATATGTGCCCTTCCATTGAGGACACCCACAAATTCATTCACAAAAACAGTTGTCCTCGAGATGCAGACCCAAACATCTCAAAATAAGGGACCGGCGTCTAATACTTGTTGTATCTAGTTTTCATAATCGAACGGTGTGCTGCAGTGTCGGTCTATAAAAAAATCATACTAAAATAAATTGCCACATCAGACATCACGTTTCGGTAACATCAGATATTATGAATGAAGCAACACCTAAATGACCTCCTAGGCAGTAGCGGAGCTTGCACAAAAAATCTGGGCGGCTAGTCCATTAAAGGAGTGTAAAATAGGTTTTTTGTCAGCTAAATTTCACTAGAACATAGCCTAAAATCTGCTAGGTTGGGGTGGGGTGGGGGGCGCACTGACTGGTTTTGCCCCAGCGTAGCTCCGCCACTGCTCCTAGCAACATCAATTTGTCTTTTGGCAACAAATTATTTGTTCTCATATATAATTATCGTTGCATCGCTACATGTAGAGCACACTTTATCCTTTAACTATACTAGATTTAAATGTGCGCCTTGGCGCACGATCCCGTGAAGTACGTGTCAGTTTATGTTTTATATAACAACGATAAGAAAATGAAGTGCTTGATACGTTTTTTAGGCTCTACAAAAGGAAGTGAAGGTTTCTCAAAAGAAATAAAGCAGACAAAATCACTATCATAATAGCAAACACTAATACAATCAGAAAAATGAGAAAATATATTAAAGTAACTAAGATTCTTGGTCTATCAAAAGCAATCCAAGAAAGGTTGTTAGAGGCCACAACACACCTGGAACTAATAGGTACTTGCAAAACCAAAAGTCAACACCGCTGCAAATGAAAGGTAAATTAACTATACAGTAAGAAGCAGCCCTGGCCTTTGGCATTAATGAATGTTTTATATGACATATATACTAAGCTAAGAAAAAAGTAGAACACCATAAACATAATTATTACAAACATATCAATGTAACCTAATCAGATAAGGGGTGATAACACATTGTGTGTTAAAAGGTATTCAAAAGGAACAAAATAGCTGAACTGAAAAGGCTATAAACAACCTTACACAATAACATAACATGAGTACAAATCAATTTTATAGATGCAACCTTGGTTCTAATTTTAGGAACAGTAGCTCATCCTCATTTTATCCAGACATTTCTCCAAACGGTCGCATGCAAGAGATTAAATTTTATCAATTCAGCGAGAGATTTCCTTGGTCGCCTACTTGGTGACGCAGCGCATATTGATAGCCGAAGAATCTATTACAGGCTCAATTTAGTAGACCACTGAAAGAAGATTTAAAAAAATCTGTCAATATCACTCAATATTAGAGCATCGACAAGTCAGGACAAAATGTTGTACCCAGGAGTAAAGGAAATTATATCCGCATGTTTATATTGATGTACCATCTACATGCTTTCCCGCTGGCTGATCCCTTTTTCCTTAACACAAAAATGATACCATGCCGGCCTGTCTAATGAAATAAAGAACAGGTACAAGAATAATCTCAGACAGTGGTGGCAACAAAGATGGCAACTGACTCGATTTTTCCAAGGAACCTCGGCGTGTTTCCACTAAAGTACTATCACATATCAAATTTTAGCACCTGGCCGTTGCGGTCAGTGCAATAGTCAGACCATAAATAGAATGAACATGGAGTATGAACACAGAGAGGAAGCAAATGAGAAACAGATACAGCACTATCTTCTTTTCCTTAGCTAACCTATGATCGTGACCTCTTCTGCCACCTTTTTATCCATTCTAAATCATATTTAACATAGTGTGATACAATCACTGTTGTTTTCACATAGGATGCAGCCAGAGCTGACATGTTTGTTGTTTTTGTGCTCCGTCTTAATGACACAAGACGATGTAAATGGGTACTAATAAGCTAGTGTTTGACTAATGTTTGCACGAACGCCTGAAACCTCACCTACATGTCCATTGTTATTTACTGATAGAATGCTGAAAGAATCTCCCTAGAAAAAATGATTGGACTTGCTCTCTAGTATAATCTTTAATCATAATAAAGCTTTTAAAACCCAGGGGGTTCAGCAATTTAGTATGACAACATGTCATTATGAAATCATCATTAAGAAAACAAAAAAAATACTTACATGCATATCACATAGAGATTATATATCAACCTTGAGCTTGCCTCTGTACAAAAGCGCACACTTGGAACAGCAGCGCACATTCCATGAAAGAGCAGAAACTTTTCCTGCCCACACACAAAGCAAGTCCTGAGAAACGTGAAAGGTATTAGTGGTATTAGTCGAGATTATAATTAAAACAATTCCTGGTACATTTTGTTCCTTGTTTATGTACTTGGTTCCCGTTTTCATCAAGTGAAAGCACTTTTAATAGCCTCCTGGAGGTCACCCCTTGACACAGCTCTGAGGAGTAAACCGTAAGAAAATTGTGTAATGCACATGCGAATTAATAAAAGATACTCTTTGGTCATGCAATTCCTGGTAGATTTAGATGTACGCTTTGGCGTACGATCCTGTGAAATTCGTCAACGATAAAAATCAGGCAATGGAATGATAAATTATTTTTCAGGTTTCACAGGAAAAAAGTACGTATGATGAAATTAGGATAAATCAAATGAAATCACAAAAGGAGTAGCAAACGCTTATGGACAATTGACATAAGCAGTTTATGATGATCGTATTTGTCGCCAGATCAACACATGTATGGATTTTACACATGCAGAATACATGTTATTTTCATAGCTCTTGGACTTTATTACAGACATCAATGAGTACACAGGAGAACATTCCGCTTGTAGCGCAGAGGTGTTAAACAGAACAATACTCACATAGCTCAAGATGTTATTCATCATTTGAAACATCACGTTCTTCTAGCATAAGATTGAGTAATATTCTAAAAAGAATTTTGATTATCCTTTGAGGTTCCTACAATAGGAAGTAAGCGTGTAAATATTCGAAACAACCCTAAACATGGTTTTGTTAAATTGTAGAGAAATGCAAAAAAAAAAAATTCCATGTACTGATTTAGTTTCAAATGCATCGAGTATGAGATGGTATATTGCCGCTATATGTAAGTAACATAAGCCAAGCAGGAGATATAGAATGAAGTTTGAATGATCTATAGACAGACCTTGAGAAGTAACCATAATTCTAATAGAATAATGTGACCGGAAAGACAAACGTGACAAACATAAGATTGGTTGTCTACTATAACAAACAAAGGCATTCTACTACACCAAAATATGTTACTGAGTAGAGAGTTGAGTTTGTCAGCAGAGATGCCCATTACTTACTACACATAGCCTAAGACCAAACTACATAAATTACATGATAACCTACAACGAAGTAAGAAGCGATCTCAGTTTAGGTACCAATGGTCACACCTTATAATCTGTTGGACGACCGTCGAAGTACTCCCTTCTTCTTCTTAGGGGGTCCATCAGCCTGAGGTTTCTGCCCCAGCAGCCCGTGCCTACAAACGTTTTACACATGGGTTGAATCAGCATAGGAACTTTATCCAGCCAAACTACCAAGAAGGCTGAACTTTAGCCAACAAAGTAATATTCATAAGTAAATAAACAGTGGTCTATTAGTGGCTGCTACATTGGCGGGTCAAACCATTAACCATCAGATTAAACTTTCCAAAAACGTAATAATTATGAAAAAATGGTTAGAAACTAATTAATAAGCTTAGCTTAGAAAACCCTGTTGTGCGCACATAAACACTTTACCAGCCATATAATATTTAGAAAACAAAAGACTGAAATCCAATGAAAGGCACACAACATTCCATTTGAAGCTACTCACTTAATTATAATCCAAGACAAAACATCGAACGCACCTATCAACTCACTTTTAGGTACATTAAAAAGAACCGATATTATAGCAAAAAAGACATGCACATTGGTAGGCAGTAATGCAGTAATATACATGAATCAAGATCTAGAACACATGTCAATTACCCATCAATATTCTTTCTACAAAACCTAGCAATGATAGATATGACTACAGCAATGGTCGACACAAGGAAAAATAGAAATGGTAAGTTATTAACTGTGTTAGCTGACTAAACAACTTTGGTCCGTTCTTGATCTTCTGTCAACGAAACAATCAAATAATATCCAAACAAAACGTGAATGCAACCTGGTGTAGTAGATGGGACATCAAATAATCTCCAAAAGAATACGTAGTAGATGGGGCATGCGGAAGGCTTGGATCATCAAAAACAGGCTGACCAAGCTAACAAAGAAGATAAGTAACCTTTAAGAAAAATAAAGGAATCAAATACACAAAGCACAAGAACACGTGTTGTTAAGGTTTCAGGTTTAATTTTCAGTCTTAGCTCATCAATCTTTTCACAACATACTGGAAAAAAATCTTTCAACCTGAGTATACAATGCTGGCAGAAAGAAAGACAAAGTGGCATAATCAAATTGAAGTGAAAAGCAGTAACTATTTAGATCATAGTTCTATTTAGGAATCAAAATCATTATAAAGAAGCAGAAAACTTTGTAATCATGTAGATTTTTACCAAATTGTGCACATCCGTCACAAATGAAGACATGGTGGCATATTATCCAAGATAAAGCAATAGAGAATCTGTTCCTAATCTTGTTTCAGAATCTATGTGTCAGTGTTTGAATATGGACTTTTCATCAAAATCATCAAAAGTTTAGAGGCATATAAACAATAAATCCATGAAAACATATACTGCTTCAGCTAGGAACAAAACTTATAATTCCTTTCCACTGTGCTTAGAATGAGCGATTTAAATTCCTTGAACATAAAAACTAAAGTATCCTCTAGGTAAATTAAGTTAACCAAATGACTGCAGCAAAGATGCAACAAGGTCCACTTGCTAAAGTAGAGAGTGACATTTTCCAAATTAACATCACGTGAAGTGGCTAATGACAGGTCATAGCTATCTGTAATGAAATGACCCAAACCACTGTCCGATCTAAGACCACAATTTGACTCAAAGGTGTTACTTGAAGAGAACTTAAACTAATGCCACAGTAAATGTTTTGCACGGAAAATTTGATATAATTAAACTCAAAGGAATTTTCAATGAAGTTGTAGGAAATAAGCTACTGAGTTTAATGTCCAACTAAGTTCTAGGAAATCAGCTGCTGGGATAAGTGTAAGGTTTACACCTTGACACAAGAACATTTAGTTAGTTTTAAGGTGAGTAAATTAACTGTAGCCTTACCATTGCTCTATTCCAGGAGTTCTCAAGGCTAAACTGAGCAAGGACTATCTCCCTTCACAGGATTAATTAAAAGCACCATTGACCAGTGTCTCTTTAAGTATCAATGATGCAAGTGCTGTTGAATGGATGAAACTCTCTAGTCACCTATTGTCTGGGCATAAAACTTTCAACCATCATGAACTTCCGTAACAACAACCTGAAGTCAGGTAACAAAGCCTTGTCAGCATCTTTTTTTAAGCAAAAAAAATGTGTTCTCCAATATGAATATGCGCAACCCACCTTTTCTACTGAATTTCTGGTCACGTATTGACTTTGAGTTAGTTACTGGCAGCTTAAATCCAGTCCAAATCCGCAGCCATTCCTTTTTTACACTCCACTCGAGCATATTTGGCAAAGCCCTACAATGGTATGGTTACAAAGGTTACAAAACAATTTCGAAGTGCAAAATTTTGATAACTTCAAGAAAAAATTGCAACGTTTGCTTCTTATGATGAATAATCTGAACTCAAATGGAATACGGAAAAATAATGCATACATTTGCAAGAAGCTGAAGTCACAAGTCCTTGGCAGTGTCACCACCAGGGTAATACACCGAACCAGGTATATTATTAAAAGTTTTTTCCCTCCACCACAATCCGCACCTGGAGCAAAATTTATAGAAAAACTGATGAAAATATGATAAATGCTGACTCCAAAGATGGATAAGAAATTGAAAGGTGGCTCGGTGAGGGCGGCCTCCCCACCGCGTGCACAGAAGCAGCGGCCTCCTCTCACGCTCGTCGGAGACGCGTTGGCGGAGCCTTCTAGGAGAAATCAAATGTATAATCAATCCAGACTCCTAGAATATAGCCAACTTGATCATCAAAGGGCTTCATGTCCTCGCCCATGGTGGCTCTCTTTGCTGCCAGATCTGTCTTCCCCCGTGCGACATCATCCTCATCGTGTATGGATATGGACACCACCCCAACCTGAATGTTTACATGAGATCGGCTCAGTCTTAAGAAGTTTCACCGCTAAAATTGATGCATCAGCTTGTCATCTTAAGTGTGAAAGGGTTTTACATTACCATGGAGTAAGCATAGTACGTGTAGTCGGATGCTCAGAAGTTGATGCCATCGAACATGAACGCCAGGGCGTTTATCTGCATTGAAAGTTTATTTATCTAATACCCAGAAACTGCCAATCAAGTTGTTTACAATTGTCATCACATCATGTCATTACTGCAACAGAAATACACTAAACCAAGATCACACGAGGAAACATGAGAGTTAATCAAAGTATATAGGAGAACTATTCTATGTAGGGTAAGGGAGGGGTGATTATCTTGGGAAAGATTGTGGCATCTGAATTATTCTATGAGAACTTAAGCCTGCAACTTCGAGGTGCTTAAAATTACAGCACAATTAAGTGTAGCTGGATTGCTTGCTAGAGCGCAAAACAAGTATATTGCTGCCACATTAAGTCAAAATGGAGAAAACAGTTCATTTATTCAAAAACAATCATACTACTCTCATCTCAATATCCAATCATTTGTTTATTACATTAATATAATTCAGGCGTGAAATAATTATCAAAATGCAAGGGTACAAAACCACAAACTTTCAGCTACAAAATCACCTTATATGAACAAGCATTAAGGAGACGAAGAACTCCCTAAGGTGATACACAATCTCTTGTTGTACGCTTGTACCACACCCATGGGACCATCAATAAAACATTGGAAGGATAAATTAAGAAGACGGCAACGAAGAAGCAATTACCCCAGTTCATCCGGGCGCAACACAACATTCATTGTCATACTCGTGTCACACATTAATCTGGGCCACCATCAGCATGTAAGATGCATTTGCCAGACAAAACGAACAACCAAAAAAAAAAGCCTAAGCCATGCACACCCACAGTGAGGCAAAGTTTTCAGGGTACCAAACCAATAACAGGGGCTTGGAATCCTAAAAAACTAATACAGCCGTGTTCCATAACCACTGCATGGCGTTACGGAGATGGCTGAAATAGAGCATACTCACCAAGAACGCAACCAGGCAGCAGACCAACGAGAGCAGCCATGGCCAACTGACACGGCAATTCCAGCAAGGCGCCAACCTGCCAAGACGGAACACAAAGCCATTACAAACCACATCAGGGGACAAGGCGGAAGGCAAAGAAACCATGGGAAATGCATCGGAAAAAAAGTGAATGGATATATTTGATTTACATACACAAACACACTCACCCAATCAAATCTTCCACTGGTCTGGCTAAGCAAGCTGTTGACAGCCGTTTTTGCCTTAAAAAGTGAAAAATGGAAGATGGCCTCAAATGAAAAAATGATAGATATCAAAGTTGTGCGTCTCGCCGAGACAAGCAATTTTTCTTTTTGAGTCATTGCGATCCGAGTTAGTATGCAACTTGTGAAGCCAAAATACGTCTGAAACCTGAATTACCGAGTCTGGGCGCTTGACCATAGAGGCCTCTAAGGTTGGGCGCGAACCGAGGCTGGGGCTGAGACAAAACGTCGGAATTGATCTTTTTTCTTGCGACCTCAATAAAACGATCAAGATCTGCTAATATGAAAAAGTGGTCAACATGAAAGTTCTTCGTTTTTTTAGACGAACAACTTTGGTGTTTACGAGATTTTGATCCGAGATCGTTTACTGCCTCAAATATGGTATGGAAGGTGCAGGAAGGTTTCTGACCGAACAATTACAGAAATTTCAGGTTTACTTGTTCGAGGTGGACTCTAATTAGGGTTTGTGACGTGAATCCAACCGTCTATCTTGCACGGGAAGTCCAGCCGCTCTTTATATACATAAAGGGTGACGGCCGATTGAACAACAACACACAATCGCAAAACCAATCTACAAACCTTTTACTTTTTCTCTCTCGTTCTTGTTTTCTGCTCTTCGTTCGTTGGTGTTCTTCGTGTTGGAGAGCTTCGATCTGCGAGGTCCTAGGGGCGGGCGAACCGACCTAGGGCAGCCCATCACCGCCGTGCGCCCAGACGGGGTCTCTCCCGGGCGTGTGGGGTTTCGGGTCTTCAAAAGAGCCCGCCGGACTGTCCTGCGTATCGCGCTTCCGGCGAGCTTCCTCCGACGACGTGTCTTGCGTATCGCGCTCGACGTCGGAGGTACACGGTGACGTGTTCGTGTGCGAACACACTTTTTGGCGACTCCGCTGGGGACGATCATCATGTAGGAGAACGTAGCATAGAAAACAAAAATTTTCCTACGGCGAACACGCAATCCAAGCCAAGATGCAATCTAGAAGACGGTAGCAACGAGGGGATTATCGAGACTCACCCTTGAAGAGATTCCAAAGCCTACAAGATGAGGCTCTTGTTGCTGCGGTAGACGATCACTTGCCGCTTGCAAAAGCGCGTAGAAGATCTTGATCACGGCGCCACGAACGGGCAGCACCTCCGTACTCGGTCACACGTTCGGTTGTTGATGAAGACGACATCCACCTCCCCGTTCCAGCGGGCAGCGGAAGTAGTAGCTCCTCTTGAATCCGACAGCACGATGGCGTGGTGTCGGTGGCGGTGGAGAAATCCGGCGGAGCTTCGCTAAGCGTGCGGGATATGGTGGAGGAGCGGGGCGGCTAGGGTTTGGGGAGAGGGGGTGGCCGGCCTCAAAGGGTGCGGCCAGCTTGTGGCTTGTTGTGGTGGCCGGCCCCCTCCCCTTGGCCCTCATTATATAGGTGGAACACCCAAGAGTTGGTCTACAAGTCTTCGAATAAGACCCCAAACCAAAACCTTCCATATGACATGAAACCTACCCAAGCTAGGACTCCCACTAGAGGTGGGATTCCCACTTTCCCTTGGGAGGGGTGGC
>NC_061514.1:331719864-331755410 GCF_022539505.1 Lolium rigidum | reverse complement strand
TCAATAGGTTAGTTCCGGAAAACACATAATAATGACATATAATGTGTATAAAACATGTAGATATCATCAATAAAGTAGCATGGAACATAAGAAATTATCGATACGTCGGAGACGTATCACCTCTATCCTTTTGTTTGTGAACTTTGCAATAGAGCGGGTCATTTTAATTTTCAATGCTCCTCCAATGATAATTCGAACCTCATGAGTGCTACAAATCTATATTGTGATAACATGATCACTGATAATCAGCATGATGAACTTACTTTATTTTTGGAGTGTGAAGAGTTATTGAGAAAAACTTCTTTGGTGGATATGAGTGCTCTTGATATTAATAGTGTCTTGCATGGGTGTCTTTCTTATTGCATTGATAATTTCCACACAAATACTTACATACAAAATATTATAGAAGATGACACTTTGCCAAAATAAGATAGGACCGCTGTGTGTTTTGAACTTATTAATGAAAAGGAGGAATCCTCCCAAGTTTCTTCTATTGTTTCTAATAATAAACCAGGTTATGTGGAGAAGCTTCCTTTCAAGCCTCTTCCTCCTAAAGGAGGGAACAAGGAGAAGAAGAAGAAGAAGAAGAAGAAGAAGAAGAGGAAGAAGAAGAAGAAGAAGGAGAAGAGGGGGAATAAAAAGAAAGAGGTAACGGCATATCCCCGCGTGTATGAGATAACGATAGGTAACCGTAAGTATGTTGCTCCTAATGATTATTATGATAATGAATCTGAGTACAATGATCTTCCTATGCCCTTTACCTATATTAGTGATCATAATTTGGAAGAACACACTACCTTTGATACTGAAAATCTCTTTGGTACCGATTATGAAAGTAATGATGTTAGCACTATCCATGTTCCATCAAACGATGATATTGAAAGCTCTAAGCTTGGGGATGTTGTGCTTGAAGATCCTATATTTGAGACCTTTACTTTTAGTGAAAATGATGATATTATATCTTCGGGTTTAGATAATCGTTATAGAGATGGCTATGACACAGGTTATAATTATTCTTATGAAACTTGTCATAGTTATGATGGGATTGCCAAAAACCATTCCCTTAGTAGGCAACTTGTTTACCATGTTCAAATTCTTGATAATGATCCTACTCCAATTACTATTAATGAGAAGAGTTTTTCTTATGCCAAAAATAATGACACTTTTATGCATATGAACCATGATAAGAATGTTTTAAGTGATGGTTATATTGTGGATTTCATCAATGATGCTACTGAAAGTTATTATGAGAGAGGGAAACATGGTTATATGCATGTTAATAATATTAAGTTTCCCCTCTTTATGTTGAGAATCTTGAAGTTGCGCTTATGTTGCCTTTCTATGCTTGTTGCTTTGTGCTTTCAGTACTTGTTCCCTTACAAGATTCCTTTTCATAGGAAGCGGGTTAGGCTTAAATGTGTTTTGAATTTGCTTCTTTATGCTCTCTTTTGCTTCAACTCTTATTTCTTGCGAGAGCATCATGAAAATTACTGAGCCCATCTTAATGGCTATAAAGAAAGCACTTCTTGGGAGATAACCTATGTTTTTATTTTGCTACTGTTTTGTTGTGTCTTGGAAGTTGTTACTACTGTAGAAACCTCTCCTTATCATGTTTATTTCATTTTTGACCCAAGTAAGTCTCTAATAAAAAGTTGATGCTAGATTTGGATTTCTGCGCAGAAACAGATTTCTTAGCTGTCACGAATTCACGTTTTTCTCTCTCTAGACGAATCAAAAAAATCTGCGAAACTTCATGAGTGATCCTCAGATATGTACGCAACTTTCATTAGTAGTGAGTTTTTCCATCTGAGCAAGTTAAGTGCCTCAAAACAATTCGTCTTTACGGACTGTTCTGTTTTCACAGATTCTGCCTTTTATTTCGCATTGCCTCTTTTACTGTGTTTGATTGGATTTCTTTGCTCCATTAAATTTCAGTAACCTTGGCTAATGTTAGAATGATTGTGTCCTTGCTGAACATGTGAATTTTTGATTATGCACTAACCCTCTAATGAGATTTCTTTGAGTTTGGTGTGGAGGAAGTTTTCAAGGATCAAGAGAGGAGGATGATATGATGTGATCAAGAAGAGTGAAAAGTCTAAGCTTGGGGATGCCCCCGTGGTTCATCCCTGCATATTTCAAGAAGACTCAAGCGTCTAAGCTTGGGGATGCCGAAGGCATCCCCTTCTTCATCAACAAACTTATCAGGTCACGTCTAGTGAAACTATATTTTAATTCCGTCACATCTTATGTGCTTTACTTGGAGCATATGTGTGCTTTTATTTTCGTTTTGTTATTTTCATTCTCTGAATAAATCGGATCCTACCATGCTTGTGTGGGAGAGAGACACGCTCCGCTTTTTCATTTGAACACTTGTGTTCTTCGTTTTACTTTAATATTCATGGCGAAAGCTGAAAGCCGCAGCACTTGTACTTGTTGTTATTTGGTTGGAAACAGAAAATGCCTCATATTGTCTTGAATAATTTGATACTTGGCAATTGTTTTGAGCTCTCAAGTAGATCATGTTTAAAGCTCTTGCATTATGTAGTTTAAATCTATTAGTGGAGAACTACCGTAGAGCTTGTTGAAATTTGATTTGCATGATTGGTCTCTCTAAGGTCTAGATATTTTCTGGTAAAAGTGTTCGAACAACAAGGAAGACAGTGTAGAGTCTTATAATGCTTGCAATATGTTCTTGTGTAAGTTTTTGCTGTACCGGTTCATACTTGTGTTTGCTTCAAACAACCTTGCTAGCCAAAGCCTTGTACTGAGAGGAAATGCTTCTCGTGCATCCAAAACCTTGAGCCAAAACCTATGCCATTTTTGTCCACCATAACTACCTATATGTGGTATTTTTCTGCCATTCCAAAGTAAATTGCTTGTGTGCTACCTTTACAATTTCATTCCTTGTCTTTGCAATACATAGCTCATGGGAAAGTAGCCTAAAAAAACTATTGTGGTAATGAATATGTTGCTATGTATCTTAGTTCTTATAACTTGCTTGTTGAGCGGTAACCATGTTTCTGGGGACGCCATCAACCTGTCACACCTTTGTTGAATATCATGTGAGTTGCTATGCATGTTCGTCTTGTCTGAAGTAAGGGAGATTTGCCATGAGTTGAAATGGTTTGAGTATGCATGTTGTTAGAGAAGAACATTGGGCCGCCAACCAAAGCCATGTATCATGGTGGAAGTTGCAGCTTGGACATTAATCCTCAGAATCTCTTATGAGAATATTATCTGTTGTTGAATGCTTAAAGCATAAAAGAGGAGTCCATTATTTGTTTTCTATGTTGTCCCGGTATGGATGTCCTCAAGTTGAGATCTATCAAAATCGAGAAATCAAATGTGATTTATCTCCTTGGACCTTTGTACAGGTGGCATAGAGGTACCCCTTTGTGACACTTGGTTGAAACACATGTAATGCGATGATAATCCATGGAAATCCGAGCTAATTAGGACAAGGTGCGGGCACTATTAGTATTCGATGCATGAGGCTTGCAACTTATAAGAGGTTTTATGCATAACACATATGAATTATTACTACCGTTGACAAAATTGTTTCCATGTTTTCAAAATAAAAAGCTCTAGCACATGAGTAATCCCTGCTTCCCTCTGCGAAGGGCCTTTCTTTTACTTTATGTTGAGTCAACCTCTAGGCACCCGCCATCACGCTCTAAGACATGAATAAGTCCACTTAGATTCACATGATTTAAGATGTTGCGAATCTCATCTCTCTCAACCAGATATGAATCATTGCTTGTTGAAGCTAGAAGGACATTGGTATCCCATCTCGTATGTTTAATGATTAATTAAGAGGCTTCACCAGGTCGTTGATACGTATAATATCAAAATAGCAAATACGCTCACTGTGTGATCCACGGAAAGAACAAAGGGTTGTTTTGGTGAACATCAAATAAAACACTAGCTCTTCTTCGGTAAAAAATTCTTCTAAAAATGCCGAACCTAATCGTTGCATAAAAGTTCGTACCGTGCTTTTATGTTTACGAGCTAAAGTTCTAGCGCATGAAAGTCGAAGTATATACTTTAGTCGATACAAAGTCCGTTTTTTTGAAGATCCACTAGTTTACCTACTTCTTTCTATCTTAGAAGCAAACACTTGTGTCAACTGTGCTCATTGATTCTTACATGTTTACTTATTGCACTTGTTATATTGCTTTATGTTGACAACTATCCATGACATATACATGTTACAAGTTGAAAGCAATTGTTGAAACTTAAATCTTCCTTTGTGTTGCTTCAAAGCCTCTTATTAAGAATCTATTGCTTTATGAGTTAACTCTGATGCAAGACTTTTTGATGCTTGTCTTGAAAGTACTATTCATGAAAAGTTTTTGCTATATGATTCAATTGTTTAGTCATTATCTTTTTGTTAGCAATCTATATACCATTGCTTTGAATCACTTCATTCATCTCATATGCTTTACAATATTATTGATCAAGATTATGTTGGTAGCATGTCACTTCAGAAATTATTCTTTTTATCGTTTACCTACTCGAGGGCGAGTAGGAACTAAGCTTGGGGATGGTTGATACGTCTCCAACGTATTTATAATTTCTGATGTTCCATGCTAGTTTTATGACAATACCTAAATGTTTTGTTCACACTTTATATCATTATTATGCGTTTTTTGGAACTAACCTATTAACAAGATGCCGAAGTGTCAGTTCCTGTTTTCTGCTATTTTTGGTTTCAGAAATCTTACACAGGAAATATTCTCGGAATTGGACGAAACAAAAGCCAAACTTCCTATTTTCCACGGAGGGTTCCAGAACATCAAAGGAGAGTCGGAGGCGGCCAGCAGGGGGCCCACACCACAGGGTGGCGCGGCCAGGCCCCCAGGCGTGCCAGCCTATGGGGGGGCCACCCCCTGGCTCCTCCAAAGCCGCCCTTCTGCCTATATATTCTCTCCGTCGCGAAAAACCTAAAATATCTAGTCATATTCCACGAAGAGTTCCGTAGCCGCCGCCATCGCGAAGCCAAGTTCGGGGGACAGAAGTCTCTATTCCGGCACGCCGCCGGGACGGGGAATTGCCCCTGGAATCCATCTCCATCGACACCACCGCCATCTTCATCGCCGTTGCTGTCTCCCATGATGAGGAGGGAGTAGTTCTCCCCCGAGGCTGAGGGTTCTACCGGTAGCTATGTGGTTCATCTCTCTCTCCCATGGTGTGATCTTTATGTGATCATGAGCTTTGTATCACTATTAATCTATGTGCTACTCTAGTGATGTTATTAAAGTAGTCTTTTCCTCCTCCATGATGTAAAGAGGACAGTGTGTGCATCATGAAGTACTTGGCGTAAGTTATGATTGTAATCTCTTGTGGATTATGAAGTTAACTATTACTATGATAGTATTGATGTGATCTATTTCCCCTTTCATAGCTGTTGTTGATAGTGTGTATGTTATGTTAGTACTCGGTCTAAATTGCAACAGTATTATCTTGGATTATGATTTGATGAGGATATCCCTATGAGTGGTGTTTGTCAAGTACTTGATGAACTTTGAGTGGAGCTTTTGTAGCCACTATGTGATGATTAGTGATTCCAATAGGAGAGTAATTCAGAGCAGCACAAGTGAAGAGAAGTTATCTAATTATCCAATTATGTGATCATTGTTGAGAGTGTCCACTAGTGAAAGTATGATCCCTAGGCCTTGTTTCTAAGCATTGAAACACCGTTTCCAACAAGTTCTGCTACATGTTTGCTTGCTGCCATTTTTATTTCAGATTGCAATTACTACTTATAATCATCCATATTATGTGTATTTCACTATCTCTTCGCCGAACTAGTGCACCTATACATCTGACAAGTGTATTAGGTGTGTTGGAGACACAAGAGACTTCTTGTATCTTAATTGCAGGGTTGCTTGAGAGGAATATCTTTGACCTCTACCTCCCTGAGTTCGATAAACCTTGGGTGATTCACTTAAGGGAAACTTGTTGTTGTTCTACAAACCTCTGCTCTTGGAGGCCCAACACTGTCTACAGGAATAGAAGCGTGCATAGACATCAGATCCCGAGGCTGGCACGCGTGGCTGCCACACGCCCACGTCCAGTCCCGAGGCGGATTCACGTGGACCCTTCCCACCTGCGCGGTCCTCGTCTCCATCTCCCGAGGCGGGCGTGCATGGAGAGCAGGCGTCCCCTCCACCTTCTCCTGGCTCCGCCCGTGGCAGCACTACACGTGGCTCTGCTGCCGAAAGTGAGAGCAGCGGGAGCAGTGCTGCCGATAGCGGCAACAGCAACCTGTCCCATGCACATGCAGCATCTGGATCCTCTGCGGCTGGGATTGGTGGGGGAGAAAATGCTGGTGAAGAACTTGGTGAAGATGAAGAAAATAACAATGATAATGATGATGGCAATAATACTAGTGAATGAAGCTCAAGCATACCTGATCCACCATCTCCTGCATAGAATGTTGGAGTTCGTACACGTCTTCAGAAAAGTATACATAATCCAAAGAAATATACTGATGGAACTATTAGATATGGTATGTTCTCATCTACAGGTGAACCGTGCACACTTGTGGAAGCTCTGAATGATGCCAAATGGCTTCAAGATATGCAAGAAGAGTATGATGCTTTAATTGAAAACAAAACTTGGCATCTTGTTCCTCCTAACAGAAGCACAAATTTAATTGATTGCAAGTGGGTATATCGCATAAAGAAGAAAGCAGATGGAACTATTGACAGATATAAAGCAAGGTTAGTTGCAAAAGGATTCAAGCAAAGATATGGAATTGATTATGAGGATACCTTTAGTCCTGTGGTTAAAATTGCTACCATCAAAACTGTTCTATCTATTTCTGTGTCTCAAGGATGGAGTCTACGGTGGCTAGATGTCAAGAACGCGTTTCTTCATGGTGTTCTTGAAGAGGAAGTCTATATGCGACAACCTCCAGGTTTTGAGAATTCTCACGCTCCGCACTATATTTGCAAACTTGACAAGGCTTTGTATGGACTGAAATAGGCACCTTGAGCATGGTACTCTAGACTCAGTGCCAAGTTGAGTGATCTTAGTTTTCTTCCTTCCAAGGACGATACTTCATTGTTTCTCTATAACAGATCAGGTATCATTATCTATGTGTTGATCTATGTTGATGATATTATAATAATAAGTTCTTCTGATGATGCCATTGATATTCTGCTTCAAGATCTCAATAAGAATTTTTCCATTAAAGATTTAGGAGATCTACACTACTTTCTTGGCATTGAAGTCAAGAAGGTGAACAATGGATTGGTTCTGACACAGGAAAAGTATGCTACTGATTTACTGGCAAAGGTTGGCATGCATGACTGTAAGGCTGCACCTACACCTTTATCATCTTCAGAACAGTTGTCTCTTCATGATGGTATACTTTTGGGGCCTGAAGACAGCACTCAGTATCGCAGTATTGTTGGAGGATTATAGTATTTGACATTGACACTTACAGATTTGTCTTATTCTGTTAGCAAAGTCTGTCGGTTTCTTCATGCTCCTACTACAGAACATTGGTCTGCTGTGAAATGTATTCTTAGATATATACAAGACACCTCAAAGACTGGAATCACATTTGTTAAGTCTTCATATATCCTTCTCAGTGCTTTCTCTGATGTAGATTGGACAGGTTCTATTGATGATAGGCGATCTACTGGTGGTTTTGCTATATTTGTTGGACCAAATCTGGTGTCTTGGAGTGCCAGAAAACAAGATACAATATCAAGATCTAGTACTGAGGCTGAATACAAAGCTCTTGCAAATGCTACATCATAATTAATTTGGGTTGAGGCTCTTCTTGGTGAAATAGGTGTTAGGTTGAAGCAAAAGCCATGTTTATGGTGTGTTAATCTAGGTGCTACTTATCTGTCTGCAAATCCAGTGTTTCATGCTCTCACCAACCATATTGAGATAGATTTTCACTTTTTGAGAGAAAGAGTTGCTAAAACCCTTCTGGATATAAGATTTGTCTCAAGCAAAGATCAAGTTCTAGATGGTTTCCCAAAGGCTCTTCCTGTAAAACAGTTAGATGAGTTTAAGCGTAATCTAAACCTTTCCAAAGTTTAGATTAAGGGGGAGTGTTAAATGTAATAGGGTTATAGTTTTCCGTATCATATACAATACGGATACCTATCTTTGTACAAGTACAATACCGGCCTTTGTGCCTCTTATATAAACACGTAACCCGTATGGACTCAAGTACGGTTCGATCCATTATCGTCAACAATACCTTCTGACACTATTCTATGTAGATGTGGTGGAAAATCTTTCTGATTTGGCATGGAACGGTGGCCGTTGTGACACATTTTGGTACTTACCTCACAGACTAAGTCCACAGCTCGAATCTCTCCGATCAATCAAACTGAGTAGGTGGACGGGACATCGTTGGGCCTCCAAGAGAAGATATGGGAGGACTTTGAGTAAGATGGGTGTTAGAATATGAATTGTATATAATTTGGTTTCTAATCTAAGTTTAAATAGAATATATAGACTTGGAGATCCAATCGAGTTAACTAAAGTATAACTTGTAATTGACTTCACAATATACACAGATACAAGACATGAGACCTCCAAGGGTGAATACATGTCAAACAATCTCTAAATAGACATCGTATTAGACCCTACTATCCATTGAGATTGCATCCAGATATCAATCGTTCCTGCCTCCTCAAACTCTAGTTCTGCCCTTGGTTAGAATCCAGTGACAGTAAAACTAGAAGGATACATCCATGACACAACTATGATGCCACCAGCAACCATATATCGCAGTTGAAGGACAAATATACAAAGAAGGTGGTGCATCTCTATCTAGAAATTGATGTCAGAAGTCGTGTCATCAAGATCTATCGCGAGCATGTAAAAAAATCTATGAAAAGGCGTCGCAGAGGAGCTGGCGGCCTGAAGAGGACGCAGCGGCGGAGCTACAACTAGCTAGCCAGGTGCCCGGGACCCCAGATAAAAACTAATTTATTTGTAAAATGTTATTTTTCCACCATGTATGCACCCTCTAAAAATATATTTTATTCCTTGATGCACCCTCCAGGTACCATGGTCCCAAATATTGTAGCTCCGCCACTGAGAGGACGAGAAGGCGGAGTGGAAAGTCAATGGCAATGGAGGAGGCGAGGAGAAAGGAAAACCCCCGCTCCCTACAACCTTTAAGAGCGCGGGAACGATTCCGAGAGCACCGATGGGACGTTACGGTTTTCCACTCGAGACGAATCCAAGGACTCTCAATCGAATGTCGTTTGGCCTCCGCATGAAAGATGGAAGACACGTGATAGCAACTGCACGCTCCGCCACCGCTAGACCCTCAACGTTCAGGGTCCCTTTCCCTTCTTGCTGGGCCCGAGGAGGACCAGCGGCTTTGCGAGAGTGAATCAACTCGCGAGACACCCTTACGAGGACGACGAGACTTAGCACTGCCATGAGGGCAACAACTCCTCGCGAGGTACCCCTTTGCGAGAGATGCGCACCAGGCGCCGGCAGAAGACACCTCCACATGGCGAACTGAATAGGGATGAAGCTAAAGGGGATGACGCAAGCCATGATGCACCCTAGAAGACATGAGAAGCTCTGACACAGCCTGCATAAAGTGGGGTGGCCGTTAGGTCCTTTCCTTAAAGACTGTCTATGGACGGTGCAGTACAGCATGTGGTATCGACATCGTCCACAACCACTCCCGTGAACTGGAGCCCTTTCAGGGCATAGACTTGGTCTACATGTGTGTAGGTAGGGACATTTGTCCTCCTCTTTCTGAACATCTATGGTTGCCCCTCCCCCAAATTTCCATGGGGAGGAGGGCCAGTGCATCTATAAAAAGATGGGGAGCTGCCCAGTAGAAGGATCTTCCCCCGGCTCCTTGGCAGATACCTTTCTGATCCCCTTTTCTTCAACCTAGGGAGATCCGATCAAGATCTAGGAAGGAGGTGGGAGAGGTCTCAAAATAGGGAAAGAGCGCTTCACGGACGGGTACCCCCCGGCAAGTCTTCCCCGAAGAAGCGTTGTCGTTAAACCCCAACACCGAGCTCCCCCTCTCGACACCACTCCACGCGTGCACCTCGCGAAGGCAGGGCCCGCTAGGAAGGCACGCCCGGCACGGTTCCGCGACATGCATGAGTCCTGCGTCACGGCAAATCCCAGTGCTCCGCGAATTCAATCCCCTCACAAGACTCTCGTCTCCCGAGGAAGCTCCAGAAGGTGTCGTTGTCGGTAACGCCATAGGCAAGCCTCTTCGAGTGGCACCACCGGTACATTTCCCTCCGTGGCTGATCACCTCAAGAGGAAACCCCGCGCGGGAAGAATGCCATAGGAAAGCCTCTACGAGGTGGCGCCGCCGATATAATTCCCTCACAAGACTTTTGTCTCCAGAGGAAGCCCCACGCGGGATAATGCCATAGGCAAGCCCTCTCCGAGGTGGCGCCATCGGTAACGCCAAATGGCAAGCCTCTCCGAGGTGGCGCTACAATTTAACGTTGGCTATTCCCTCTTTCTACGAGGAAGCCTCTTCATGAGAACTAATCCCCTCTCCGCGTGGAAGTCCTTCTCAGGAACTGTTCCCTCTTTCTGCGAGGAAGTCTCTTCATGAGAACTAATTCCCTCTCCGTGAGGAAGTCCCTTCTCGGTAACTATTCCCTGTTTCTACGAGGAAGTCTCTTCATGAGAACTAATTCCCTCTCCGCGAGGAACTCCCTTCTAGGGAACTATGCCCTCTTTCTATGAGGAAGTCACTTATGGGAACTAATCCCCTCTCTACGAGGAAGTTCCTTCTCGGGAACTGTTCCCTCTTTCTACGAAGAAGTTCTTTATGAGAACTAATCCCCTCTCCGCGAGGAAGTCCCTTCTCGGGAACTATTCCCTCTTTCTACGAGGAAGACTCTTCATGAGAACTAATTCCTTCTCCATGAGGAAGTCTTTCTCGGGAACTATTCCCTCTTTCTACTAGGAAGTCTCTTCATGAGAACTAATTCCCTCTCTGCGAGGAAGTCCCTTCTCGGGAACAATACCCTCTTTCTACGAGGAAGTCTCTTTATGAGAACTAATCCTCTCTCCGCAGGGAAGTCCCTTCTCGGGAGTATCCCCTGTTTATACGAGGAAGTGTCTTCATGAGAACTAATTTCCTCTCTGCGAGGAAGTCTTCTATGAGGAAGTCTCTCCACGATAACTAATTCTCTCTTTCTATGAGGAAGTCTCTCCGCGAGAAAGTCCCTCTGAAGCAATTATTGTTCTTCCGGCGAAGAAGCCTTCGCGCTGGGACCCGCAGGGCAAGCCCCTTCGAGGTTGGCACCGGCGCTCCCCGTTGTTAAGACCCGCCTCACGCGGGGTGCTCCTGCAGCATGGCGACTTCACGTTCGACGGTCGTCCGCATCGCTAGGTCGGGCACTGCTATCCGCTTCGGGCGACTCATGAGTACACCCTGGGAAGGTGCCTCAAACGACTATGCCTCCTCCGCGAGCTCAGACCTCCACCTCCGCAAGCCTCTCCGACAACTCGCGGCCACAGACAACACAAGAAATCATAGCAAGAAACGAATACATGCAAAATGGCGGCAAGTTCATCACAAGCTAGAGTACCCACACTAGCACGGTCTGAACAGTCGCGGAGATTACATACAGAGGATAGAAATCAAAAGCCCCCCCAACTTCAAGGGCCGGCTGTGTCGAGGAGGAAGGGAGCGTTGAGGTCCACGCGTCCGCTGGTCCATAGCAGACACGACATCACATGCCGTCGAAGTTCTTGCCGGTGAACTGGAAACTATCCTCCCTGTGGTGGTGCACTAGGAGGAACCCCACTCAACCTTGTAGTGGGTGGTGAACTCCTTCCAGTCGCCCGCCTTGTATAGCTTCATGTCGTTGTCACTGTTGCGGGTGGTCTCCACCCTCCAAGTCATCTAGCTTGGGCGTAGCCCGGGTTGTACCAGGAGAAGGCAGCGGCAAAGATGAACTCGTGGGCAGCGGGGAACCACGCCGACCCGGACATCTAGGAAACCGCCACGGGCGGCTTTGCGTCAATGGTCGTCCCACCAGACGCACCAACAGTGAGCTCCATCGCTTGGAGACCGCTTCCCTCGCTCGCCTCTAGGTGGGCACCACCGAACCGTACCCCCTTGCCCTCCACCGATGGCGGTAAGGATGCAATGCACTCAAGGGAACCGTCGCCAGGGCCAGCGCCGACGGTTGCGGAAGCCCCTCCAACGCCTCCAAGATGCAACACGTCACCGCTAAGGCTTCTTCGGAGGGTGTAAGCGACACCGTCCGGGGTTTTTGCTTGCTCCCGGGGGTGGCGGCGTCATCGGTTCGCAGGCATCGCTGAGGAGCTGGCGGTGCCGGTAGCAAACCCCAGAGTTGGACTACAAGATTGCTACCTCTTGGGCACCATGGACGCGGAGGATGGAGAACAGCGGGGAAGAGGATGAGAAGGCGGAGTGGAACTGCAGAGACAATGCCGACGGAGGAGGCGAGGCGAAAGGAAACCCCCTCTCCCTACAACATTTAAGAGTGCGAGAATAATTCCAAGAGCACCGATGGGATGTGATGGTTTCCCACTCGAGGCGAATCCAAGGACTCTCAATCGAATGCCATTTGGCCTCCGCATGCAAGATTGAAGACGTGCGACAACAACTGCACGCTCCGCCACCGCTGGACCCTCAACGTTTAGGGTCCCTTTCCCTCCGCGCTGGGCCCGAGCGGGCCAAGCCCCCCGGGAATACTGTCGGTGTAGTGGCACTAGGGGTACCACGGTCCACCTGTTATTGGGTCCGTGCGGCGTCCCATCTACAAGTTGAGGAAGTGCAACCCCTCCACGAGGACCAGCGGCTTCGCAAGAGTGAATCCCCTCACGAGGACGCCGGGACTTAGCGCCGCGATGAGGGCAACAACTCCTCGCGAGGTACCCCTTTGCGAGAGATGCACACCAGGCGCCACAAGACGTGGCACAAGACCCCTCCATAGGGCGAACTGCATAGGGGTGAAGCTAAAGGGGGTGACACAAGCCATGACGCACCCTAGAAGACAGAAGAAGCTCTTACACCGCCTGCATAAAGTAGGATGGCCGTTGCCTCCTTTCCTCAAAGATTGTCCATGGACAGTGCAGTACATCAGGTGGTGTCGATATCGTCCACAACCAATACCATGGACCGGAGCCCTTCCAGGGCGTAGACTTGATCTACATGTGTGTGTAGTTAGGGACAGTTGTCCTCCTCCTTCCGCACATCTGTGGTTGCCCCTCCCCCAAATTTATGTGGGGAGGAGGGCTAGTGCATGTATTAAAGGAGGGGCAGCTGCCCAATATAAGGGATCTTCTCCTCACCTTGGTAGATACCTTTCTAATCGCCTCTTCCTCAACCTAGAGAGATCAGATCGAGATCTAGGCTAGTTCTCCAAGCCAGCACCTTATAAACACCATACTCTCTTGGAGAGACATCAATACTACACAAGCATGATGTCGGGGTTTTACCTCTCTACGAGGGCCCTGAACCTGGGTAATACCGTGTCTCTCTATGTCATGCCGTTGTCGTTGTGGCTTTGGGTAACTTGGAGCGTTGCCTCTAGCCACCCCCCCCCCGTGGTCAGCCACTACATAATGCGCACTTCACCAAGATGAATGGCTTCGCCGATGAGATGACTTTTGTTGGTTCAAAACTTCATGAATTCTCCCAACATTATCTTCTATAGCACCGTGAAACCTAGTTCGACCAACGGTTCAATAGCGGTTAGAAAAAGAAAGGTGACTGAAATTATTCCTTGAAACACGCTTTCGCCCTGCTATATTAATATAGCAACCACACCGATACACGAGTTTGAAACCAAAAAATGTTGGCACAACAACATAAACATGCCCAAAAGAAAAAGGAAATGAAGGCAATGGCGAAGCGACAAAACAATGATGCCCCGCAACCAATGCACCCTCCGTATTTGGCCCACCACACTCCAAGCACTCAGAAGTGCCCCGTACTAAGCATCACCTTCAAGAAGGGAAACACCGTAAACATGGCGTTGTTGCATGGACTTAACCGGTCTTAGGGTTTCCCCCGATATGTAGAGTGCAATGGATAGGGGACTCCCATGACGCCCTCCAGGAAGGAATGATTCCACTGGAAGGCGGCACCACATCAGGGCCAAATAATATGACAGGGATTTCTCCTGCCCACGTCCAAACAAAAAACCTGGTACAAGGGAGCACCACCACCCATCTTCGCCACCCACCAGCATACGCAAACACGATCTTGTAGTCTTCATCATCAGTCGCTTTGAGACGTTGGCATGTGTCCTGGACAACAAAGGCACACGACATCGTCATGTTGAGGAACAGCAACCTCACAACCATGCGAGATGAACCCACCTCCACCGCCGGTGGGCAGTCACTGATCGGACAAAGCGGCGGGAGCACACCAGTCCCCATTAAGCCTAGTCGGACCCAAATGTGCCTGTGAAGATCTGGCTACCCTGCTACAATAGGCTGGCAGCAGTGCCGTCATCCTAGGAGCCCGCCAAGTCATCGCCTCCACAACCAGGGAGCCCCGCCGCTGTAGAGCTCATCTGGGGCCGGGCGCCTAGACCAGGGCGTAGCCGCCCCTGTAGTTGGGCCACGCCAGCGCGGGACGACAACGCCAGACTACAACCGCCCGAGGTGCACCGCCGCCAGGGAGGGGGAAGGCCCTGACCCGCCCTCCATGACGTGGAGAAGGACGAACCTTTGCCGGTCGCGGCGACTGGGGGAGTGTGGAGGATGGGGTGGCCGCCAGCAAGAGTGAGGGGGATTTTTTCATTGTTGC
Organism: Lolium rigidum; assembly: GCF_022539505.1. Taxonomy (NCBI): domain Eukaryota; kingdom Viridiplantae; phylum Streptophyta; class Magnoliopsida; order Poales; family Poaceae; genus Lolium; species Lolium rigidum. Next base: position 331,740,640 of record NC_061514.1, on the reverse strand, counting down.
ATTGGTAGTGCACGTGTTTCGTGATTGAAATTATTGTGCATCGCCAAATCCATTTATCGGAACGGGTAATGACATCTTTATTAATGAATATATGAAATCCTATAATCATTTGTACATTCTTCTTTCAAATTTTGTAGAAGGTGGGTGTTATGGATTAGGGGCACTGACTAATAATAGTAGAACTAAATTCCCTAAATTTTCTGAAGTTGGGTCTTCCATGGCCCCCCACGTTCTTGTTCGCCCCTCCGCGCGTTTCGCTCCTTTGCCCGTTCCCGCCAGCAACCCTCCTATAAATACTACCACGCCGGAAGCAACCCACGGATGCTAAGCTTCACACGCCGAAGCAAAGCGCGCCGCGCAATCACGTCCCCGATCTTGAGACTCTTCTTCTCCTTCCCTACCAGGCTCAAGAAAAGGCCATGGATTCCCTGCTAACACAGCACGCCGCCACGGCGTCGCCCTCCAAGAGGCGCTTGCGAGGGGCCGGAGACGCGGCGCCGGGCAGGGTGGAATTCGGACGCGCGCGGCGCAGCGGCAGCGCGAGGGACGTCCTGAGCGTCGCCGGGCTCGGCCGCTTCCTCGGCCAGGCCGCCGGCGCCGTCGACCACGGCGGCAGCAAGAACTCCCGCGGCGTATGTACTTAATTACGCAGCGAAAATCGTACTACATTAATTAGCTCCAATTAAGGCGCTAATCTGACAGTTCAAACGCGTGCATTGCCAGGTGGAGGACGTCGGCACGGTGCGGCTCTTCGTGGGCCTGCCGATCAACTCGGTAACGGACGGCGCGGCGGTGAACAGCGCCCGGGGCATCGAGGCCGGGATACGCGCCGTAAAGCTCCTCGGCGCCGACGGCGTGGAGCTGCAGGTGTTCTGGTCCGTGGTGCAGCCGGAGTCGCCGGACCGCTTCTCGTGGGCCGGGTACCGTGCCGTGGCCGACATGGCGCGCGCCGAGGGCCTCAGCCTCCGCGTCTCCCTCCGCATCCACGGCTCACCCGGCGGCAACGTCCCGAAGCTCCCGGCCTGGGTCGGCTCCGCCGCCGCCACCGACCGGGACATCCTATTCACCGACCGCAACGGTGATCGCCACGAGGACTGCCTCTCCTTCGCCGTCGACGAGCTCCCCGTGCTCGGCGGCTTGTCACCGCTCCAGCGCTACGAGGCCTTCTTCCGCAGCTTCGCCAACGCCTTCGAGGACCTCTTCGAATCCACCATCACCGTACGTAATTCACCAATGTGCCATCGCCATATTCCATTTCTCCATTTTTTTTAATTTATAATCCACGTTCGACCTTGATCGCTAACCTAATCAGGACGTGACTGTGGGGCTGGGGCCGAACGGCGAGCTCCGGTACCCGTCGTACCCTCCGGGGAGCGACGCGACCAAGTTCATCGGCGTCGGCGAGTTCCAGTGCTACGACAAGTACATGCTGGCCCAGCTGAGGCAGCACGCGGAGGCGTTCGGCCAGCCGCTGTGGGGGCTCTCCGGCCCGCACGACACGCCGCGGTACCACGAGTCGCCGGACTCGTGCGACTTCTTCCGGGACCAGGGAGGGTCGTGGCAGAGCCCCTACGGCGACTTCTTCCTCTCCTGGTACGCCGGGAAGCTGCTGAGCCACGGCGACCGCGTGCTGGGCATGGCCAGCCGCGTCTTCGGCAACAAGCCCGTGGAGCTGTCGGCCAAGGTGCCGTTCATGCACTGGTTTCACGGCGCCAAGTCGCGGCCAGCGGAGGCGGTGGCGGGGTTCTACAAGAGCAACAAGAAGAACGGGTACAGCCCCGTGGCCAAGGTGTTCGCCAGCCACGGCTGCACCATGGTGGTGCCCGGCATGGACGTGTGCATGAACAAGCAGCACCGGAGCACGGGGTCCAGCCCGGACCAGCTGCTGGTGCAGATCAAGAACGCGTGCCGACGACACGGCGCCCGGATCGCCGGCGAGAACGCGTCGCTGGTGATGACGCACACCAGCAGCTTCTCCAGGATCAGGAGCAACATCCTCACCACGGAGCGGATGCGGCCGTCGCACTTCACGTACCAGCGGATGGGGGCGCAGTTCTTCTCACCGGAGCACTGGCCGCAATTCACCGAGTTCGTGCGCAGCGTCGTCTGCGGCGAGTGGGACGAAGACGACGAGGAGCGCCAGATGGCCGCCGCCGTCTCCGGCAGCGCCAAGGCCTGGGAGGCGCAAGCAGTTTGACACTTGATTTAAATTGAATACCTTACTGATCATGCGTTTGTACTCTATACGCCTCAATCCATCTCTCCTTGGACCACTACTAGATTTCTCTACTGGTAGTGTTTGATTAGCTGAGATGAGATGAGATGAGATGAGATGATCCAATTATTAGTGGATCAGAGTTGAACTGTACATGAAGTTTATAATTTTCCGGCGCTGTATTTGGAGGCTGTATCATGAACTTATGATTATATTGTCCCAGTACGAGACCCGTGTCTCCATAAGAAATGAGGACAATATTGTTACGGCTAATGCAATTTTGTCAACTGACGTTTGAAGGTCATGAGTCATGCTAGCTCAGTGCCCAGTTTTGCTGCCATCCAGCTCAACTAAATATGCAATTACCGTCACTAGATTTACAGTTAACTGATTCGCATCCCATGCCTGATAAAACTCTCTAACCTTACAGCCAAAATTTTATTCCAGAAAGCCATAAACGTTAGAAGCTCTTTCTTTAACAAGAACTCAACGAGAGCCACGATAACCACAAACAGAAAACACATAATAACATAATCTTCAATATACAGCATACCAGATAGAAATTGTGTCTAAAGCATGGCCTCTCTTCCGATGTGTATTTCCAAATTACATAGAACCAGGGTAAAGAATGGGACTTATTGGCGACAAAAAAATAAAGGATAAGCCACACCCAGCTAGATTTCTATCTACATTATGATGTCATTTAACAAATGTATCACACTTTCCAATTCCTACTCTCGGCACTTTGGTATCTAGAACGGAATTTCGGATTAGTCCAGCCACTTGCTTCAACATTCTACTGGTTGTTCGACACCTGCAGGTAAAATGGTACTTACACGTCAGGTTTAATATCCTGTATTCGTTAGGTAGGTGACACCAATCTGGTGCTTAAATATCCTAACAGTCAGTGGAAATGCTTGATTGAAGCTAACTTTTCTTATGTCTGAAGATCAGTTTGAAGCAACTCGATACAGTTCAATCAACAACCAGATGCACCATTAATATATGATTCATCATTAAATTTGCAGGAGTAAATATTTAAAGAAAAGGAACCTTAGAATAGCACCTCTGTCTCATTCGCATGCTAATTTGGTGTCGAAGCTGCTCAGGCAGATTGCAAATGCCTGAAATGCCGATAGCGGGTAACGGTAGTCCATGGTGAACAAGTCCTTCCCTATCTTACCAAACTGAAGGGTGGTGTTGTCATGCTCCTGGTTAGTTGGAGCACTCTCATCAGTAGCCACCAGCTGAAAGTTCTTCACTGATGCAACTGTCACCCTTCCATGGAAGTTGAGGCACCAACACTGCAGATGTTCATGCCACCTGGGAGACTTGTTCTTCAGCACTAGCTTACTTTCCTCTTGATCTTGAATGGATAGTGGAGCGGTGAAGCTGTCCATTCGACATGATTTAGACTTGAAGAATGGGAGTGATGCAGAAGAGTTGTCGTTACTCGAAGGAAATCCAGTCTGCGTTGGAGCTGTTCCGCCTTGTTCAATTGCTGATACAGGGATGGAATGCATAACACATCGCATCCTTCTTGGGCCCCTAAAGCAAATAAATATACCACAACATAGTTAGTGATGTTTCTTCAATGATAAAAACGTTTTCTGCTGCATTATTCATGAATACATAGCTTTGCTTACCAACTACCAAGTACCAAGACATGACAATAAAATTTAAACCTGAATTTCCAGTGTTATGTATATCATTATTTTCTTCAAATAAAACTCACACTAGAGAAGTCTCCTAAGGAAATCATGAAAATACCATTCCTTCCAAATTTATGGACAGTAAGATTGTTATCAGTATTTGAATTAGCAATGGTTTTCTCGACATTTTGGTTGCTAATAGATTTGTCCTGTAAATAGTAGTGTTTTTTAACAAAACACATATGAGTGTGTGAGCATTAAATTTATGAAATGGATTGTTACCACATTAGATGACACGTACCTAGATCCCAAAACGTTCAATTCATAATGAACGTGGGAAACTGGATAATTCCCAGCAGACCATCTGTTTGAAAACCCAGCTGCAGCATGAGGTGGATGCGCATCATAGACAGTAAATTTCGTTCTCAAGAAGTTTGATCTGTTGGGTGAAGAATGAAATAAATCAGTTTCCCTGTTTTAACATTTAGTTTTGATCATATGTGTTTCGCTCAAACTAGAGCAAATTATAACTTCCAGGTACCAATGTCGAAGGATCACCTTAACTTGCCAATACAGGCGTGACTCCCCCTTGATGTATCACTCCGGTCAAGCGAAATCAGATATTCGGTACATGTAGGCCTATGGCCTTTGCGTGCAGCGAGTAGGAACTTCCCATCATCGGTTAGTGCTGTGAAAAAAAAAATTGTTCACATAAAAGAAAAACACATACAGACTACATATGCATTATGTCAGAAAACACACCATCAGTCAGCCCAATGTACAGGTAGTATGTCTGAGTAGTCCGGTTCCTCCGAATGAAACATTTCATAGGAGCGTCCCTTGGGCCAGGCTACATGTTAGAGAGGTAAAAGTAAGTCCAGAGCAAGCTAATCAACAAACAAAAGCTAAAAACTTTATAGAGCTTAAATTAGATATCATTTTATTAAAAATGATAGGCAACTACATATGGTGGTGGAAGTTTCATGCAAAACCTTTACAATTACCCTTCTAACTAAGTAACATTTTCGGACGCAATTATCATGCTAAGCCAACTACGGATTGAGCCACCAACAGGGGGCAGAAGTAGACAAGAACAGACTTGAAAAAAGGCAAGCTGCAGGGGCCAAGTACCCTATTTTTCCAATCTAAATCCAAATCATTAATTTTAGTTAAGCAAACAAAAATTGAGCTGGGAGTGGGAGGGGGCGGTGGCCCTCCCTGACTTGTGCAGTTGTGCATAGCTCTGGCAGTGCATTCCACCACGACAACCCTGACCTGCGGCTCATGGAGAAGCACATCCACCACGATGACCATGACCTGCGGCTCATGGAGAAGCACAAGCCCGGGCGGTGGCGCACCTCCTTAAACGGAGCAGCAAGCCGCTACAGGCCTATATTGCTGCCGCCGAGGATGTTTCAGCGCAACTAGAACTGCGTACGGCAAGGACTTGGCCATGTAGTGCCATGGGGAAAATAGTCCCCGCTTCGTGGAGATGATGGTCACGGATGGCTCCTATTTGATGGAGCTCCTCGACTGGGGCAAGCCAGACTATGTTCCTGAGTCTGAAGGCCCCTTCTACAGCAAACGCCTACATGCAAACGGTTATCCACTCTGACGTGCCAGTATTGGAGAACCAACTGACTCTGCTACTTCTTGAGAACCTTTACGCTGTTTGCCTCAACATTACTCCGTTACGTATATATGATTCACAACCATGTCTCTTCGTATTTATAAACTTGGAATATGAAATTGATGCTACGATAACTCAATTGATGGTTGCAGAGAGAGAGAGACACAAGTATGAACATTCACTTTCTAGGCCGGTGCCACAAGAGTTGTTTCCACGTCTACGGCTTCATTGGTAACATTCCGCGCAACCTACCGCTTGCGCTTCACCCCATCGGCATGTACAATTCAAGCCTCGTCTATGGCAACCGCCATGACCGAAAAGGAGGAGGTTATGCTGTCCACAACGGTGATCCATGAGCTGCAGCGTCCAATACCTTATTTTCTCTAACCTATATCCAAATGTTACTTGTTAATTAAGTAAAACATAGGTGCTAGGGCAGGTGGGGGGCAACGCCCCCCTGGCACCTGGCTTGCACATAGCTCTTCCAGTTCCCACCAAACATGCCGTGAAGAACAACTTAATAATCTGACTCTCATGTTTCTCCCCAATATGGATTTTTTTTCTCAACCACAACTAATTAAGACTTCCAAAATGGAAAAGTAACATACATGACCAAGTAAATTGGTTCCCAATACTGTAACTCGTTTCACCTGGATCTTATTTGAGGACTTCCAATCAAGACAAAGAAAGGCTCAGTACGATTGCCACAGAATACTTGAGATCAAGAAAGTCACAAAAGTTTAAGGTAGAAAATGGATGCAACCGCTCATTGAAACTATCTATTGCATCAAGCTATTTCACAAACAAAACCATAGAGTGACGGCGGCAGCCTACAAAATTACTCCTGAATTACTAGGCTAGGTGATACCATCCTAGGAGCAAAATAAACAGCAACATGAACATTAGGCTGTCATGAAGGATTGCAGAATTAACAGCAGAATGGTGAAGCCAATCACAGAAACAGAGAGAGATTCAGAATGACCAGGAGCTGCTACCTGCTTGACAGAGATGGGGAAGGTGAGCTTCCCTGACTCCGCCGGGACGCGCACAATCTCCTTCACGACGCCCCTCCATGTCCGGCAGACCCCGGCGCACGCCACCACGTCCCGGCGGCGCGGCCACCGCGGCTCCGCCTCCTCGACCCTCGCCAGCACCTCCCGCAGGAGCTCCGGCGGCAGCTCCGCCCAGCAGCACCCCTGCCGCGTCGCCTCCTCCGGCGCGACCGCCGCCACCCGGCGGACCGACGGCGTCCTGGGCCGGAGGAGGCCGCGCCGGGAGATGGCGCCCACCTCGCCCTTCATCTCCCGGAGCATGCCCCTGAACGACATCGCCTGGCTCGTCCCGTCGCCCCCAAAAACCAAATCAGCTCCAAAGACTCTCCCGCGATCCAATTTCCCTTCAGAATCGCGGTCTCCGGCGAGCGCGCCGCTCGGCTTCAGGCTCCGATCACGGCAGCCTGGCAGAAGAGATCGCGCCGGATTTCTTCAAGAAGGAGGATTGGAATTGGCACCGGTCGATGCCGGAATCTCTGTGAATCGCGCAACCCCCCGTGCTATCCTGCCGCTTGTTTATATGCGGGAGACAGTCAGATAGAGATTGGCAGGGAGAGAAGGGATCAAAGGAAGAAAGTGCGGTGTGCAGTAATCTGTACGCAGCTGGCAGAAAAATTGTGCTACTACACACTGGTAATAATATACTACCCAGCATCTCTGTCAGGAGAAGACCATTTCGAGTTCCAAGAAAACGGTAAAGCCCTTTCCTTTTTTTCCTGCAAGGATAAAAATCATTTCTTTCTGAAGAAACAGTTTTAATCTAGACACTTGTCAAGGAAACATCCTGAATTCTGGAGAGCTTCTGCTAGCCGGAAGGAAGATGGTCTTTCTATTTTCTTTGCTTGATGGAGATTGTACTTGTACTTGCAGCAACCGAGCTACCCGTCCTGAATTCCTGAAGAAGAATGGTGAGCTTCCCTCCCAGTCGCCGGGAGTAGGGAAATGTCACTCTCCATTGTCAGAAAAGGTTAGAGATATTTTTTTAAAAAAAAAAAGGTTAGAGATGGAAGTGCTTTCTGAATGTTCACAGCACTGACCAAATCCAACCAAACCAAACCCGTATGGCGACTGGATCTCAAACATGGCGATTCTTGGAAACAAACCAAACGACTGAGCTGACGAGAGAAAGAGGCAATAAATCTTGCTACTATGTTTAGCCTAACATGCAGTGTCATAACTAACTGTAGCAGAGTGCTGGTATGTTGCTACAAAAGTAGCAGAAAATGAGCCTAATCATGTGGCAGATAAAACAGGCAATTGAAACTTGGAAATAGCAAATTTTTCCACAGCTTTCAAATTATAACTGTATGCGACATCAATATGGTACAATAGTCAGTTCAGTTCAAGACAGATAACTTGTCCAACATGAGTTCTTTGTACCAATCAGGCTACAAAATATTCACTTATTTGACAAAACTTGGCACAATACACACCACTCCATTAGAAAATGGGGGAGGAGATGAAGCAGGAGGTCAGATTCCGAGCAAGGAGAAGGAATGACCAGTTTGCTGTAGTAGCGATCATAAGGTACAGGTGGCTTGTTATTAATCTACAAAATTTACAGGCTTGTGGTAACCGATAAGGCGATGACCGCATCATCGTTACTCAGGGTTCATCTTCCTGTTGGTGCCGTAACCAACCGTTCATCTGAACCATGATCAGAAGGCCCCTTTCTTTAACCTTCTGGATCGCCGAACAATGAGCCACTCATAGGCAGCCATACGCTGTATATATGCTGAAAACCGTCTTGTTCTGAAGCTGTATTCCTTCCTGCTCTTCATGTAACAGTTCAAGCGTCTTCTGAAGCTGCCATGGCTTCTCCGTTTCATATCGACGTTAACCGCTCGATAGGTACATTCGGATCAGTGGGTGATCCTGGGGTGTAGGGCACGAAACCGCGCCCTCCGAACATCGGACGCATCAGTGCATCGTCGAACTTGCGCCAGTAGTAGTGGACGGTGTGGGTTGGCTTGGTCAGTAGCATCCGGAGGCTGGAGGGCCTAACCATGGGGACAGCCGTCTCCAGGTCCGAGCCTATCAGGCTTGTGAGTAGAGGAGAGTGCAGGGATTTCGGTGAAGAGGGCTCCGATGTGGCACTGCTCGAGGCAGGCAGCAGGAACCGGATCAGAGGCTTTGTCATCATGCCAAACAGCTGTTAAACATGTTACATGTCAGATGGTTCGACACATTCGGAATATGATAAGACCTCAGATATGCATAAGGTAGGTACTGCAAAAAAAGATGAGATAACTCACCATAGTGCTAAACAGAACGACGGTAATGGTGCTGGTGATCATTATCGCATTGCCGTGTAGCTCTGTGTGACCAGCTCTGGTAAACTGCAATTCAAATGCAAAGGGTAAGCTTGCAGAAAAGAAACTACATACTTGCAGAGTTGAACTTGATACAAATTTGAGTAAAAGCAAACTACGCTAACATTCCACGGACTAGTTGCATCGACAAGAGATATTTCAGAACTGACGTCTTAAGGATTTAAGAATACTATTTATGGCCGCTTATTTGAAAACACCGGTCGGCCAGAACCAATCAATAGTCAAGGGGAAATAACTAGAAACAGTGTGCAGAAATGGTCTTGAACCGACCTTGTTGTAAGCCAGAGCAATTGACACAGCTCCTCTCATTAGCCCAGCCCACCATATTACGACCTATTAAAAGAAATTCAGTTAGCAGATGTTAACTCAATTTGACTGGCAAATGGTCCAATGCAACAATTACTCACTTGCTGCCTCCAGCTTATTTTTTCAGCGGGCGTCTTCTTTGTTAAGTTGGATAAGAACGAGAGCGGGAAAACAAAAGCAGCTCTTCCAACCAGAACCAATCCTAGCAAAATTGAACTTACCCCAATGGACTTGCCAGGGCTGCAGTGAGAAAGAGTAAGATTTACTGTTGGAAAGAAGGACATGAAATAGAAATTAGGTAATGCAGTTTAGAGGTGACAAGTACATATCTCTGACCTGTCACTGGCGAATTTCCATTTCTCAATATCCAATGCATCCATCCCAACATAGAGGAAGAGAAAAGTCTCGGCGATGAAGGACAAGGTTGCAAAAGCATGCCTAAGTAGATGAGAAGGTCGGCAAAAGTAAGCATGCAGTTTTTCACTGAACTGAAGATAGAGTACTAGTAAAACATAGCATGGACTAAAAACTATAATTACTTGGTAGTAACTCTTGAGCTCTCTGTCACGTTATGCCAAGTATAATGTGACATGACAATACCACAGAAGAATACAGTGAGGATGCCACTCAAATCCAGAAGCTGCAAAAATCAAATAAACAGGGTGAGTTCAGACATTCAAACTGCTAATGACAATGTTAGTATTTGTGTTGTATCAAATCAGACATGCACCTCAGCTAGCATATATGAGAGGTAGGCCATGAGCATCATAAGTGCAACCTCACGGTCAGTAGAATGCCTGACATAAGTTCAGCGAAAAAAATAGGTTAGCAGTATTAAGCATAAACATGGAGGCTTAATAAAAAAATTGGGGGTTGAACAAACCTTCCTATGTACAGTTTCTTGATTATGTACGCACTGAGCAATCCAGACTGACAATTGCAGAAGGAATGTCAATTCCATGTGGTCACTGCTCCATTTAGTGAAATAGAAGGGTGCAAAAGTGAGACCCTAAAACAAACTTACAAATACTCCGAGGAAGGTGCTTGACACAAATAAGTACAAGAAGTTCCCCAAGAACTTGAGAATGACCATTGTGTCGATGTGGTTAAGGTCAAAGTTCTGGAGTGCGTTGAAAAGCACAACTGATGTGGCGTCGTTCACAACACCTTCACCGAAAACTAGACTGTACAAAAAGGGTGTCTCATCCTGATTGAGAACCTGTTTTTCAGATAAAGATTAGTAAATAGTGGATTCAGTCACATGAGCTACTAACTCAGAGAATCATGGCTATTCATCCAGAGAAAGAACAGATTGTGAGGACATTTTATTAACAAACCTGTAAAGTGCAGACAGAATCTGTCGCGGAGAAGATAGCTCCAATTGCTGCATATGGGACATATCAAAAAGGGATGAGGATCATATGCTGATAGTGTTTGGTTGAGGGTGAGGATCATGTGGAAAGGTAAAGGCGTCGTCTTACCAAGAAAATCCCCAACATCCAGTGTCCCAATATTCATTCTGCTGAATATTGCAATTGCAGCTGAAAAAAGTAATCAGGTATCGTTAGTCAGAGAACTCCAAGGTAACCGATTGGACAACAATCTATTTCATACACTCTCATCAAATTATCACCAAGGGGATAGCAAACCGCTATTTTGGGGGGGAAAAGGAGCATACCAAGAGATATGGTGAAGAATGATATCATTGTCCCAACAGCACCAAATAATGTGATGGTCATGAAATTCCGGAAGAACTGCTTCTTCTTGACCTGGAAACTGATGAGAAATGGACCTTCAGAACTGTATTCATTCAGAAGAGATCTGAATACTCAACAAAAGTTCAGACTATCATGAGGTAGATTCATTCAGAAACAGTCAATTCCATAATGGAACGGGATTACTAGCACTCATGTCTGTACAGACCAAAATATTAAATGCCATGAACCAAGGAGGGGCCCTAAGCCCCAATAAAGAACTAGTGTGCAGTAAAAACATATCCTGTGAAAGTAGTAACACTAGTAGATTATGCTCCAGGATGGAGCAAGATTCAAGATTGCCAATCAGCAGAAGCATCTGCTGCTGCTTGCAGATGGGTGAGAAGAGAAGAATCCATGTTCCGCCATAGATAAATTTCTACTGGTAGAATAAAGAATGAAGCTCACCACATGCAGAGGTCATTCTTTTGATAGTACGGCGGACAGCTAGGCCCATAACAGGAAAACAAGATCGAAAACAGAGGCGCGCGAGATCCCCACCGGAAAACGAAAAGCTTGTGGCAGGAATCTGCGGTGGTCTTACCCTGCGTTGAAGATGATGGGCGGCAGGAGGTATATGAAGAAGAGGTCCTCGCTGAAGACGAGCACGTGGGAGCTCTTCCCCTTGGTGGTGAGCAGGATGACCACGCCGGTGCACAGCCCCTGAAGGAGGAGGAATAAGGAGAAAGGGCAGAGCATTAGTGATTAGCGACGGCGTTCGGGCCGGGGTGGAAGAATTGAGCCGAGAGGATGGGGGCGGAATTGATGGGAAGAGAGAGAGAGCTTACGATGATTAGCGCGGTGATGGACTCGTTGAGCCAGCGGTTCTCCTCGAGGAGGTGCCCGAGTACGATGCAGGCGCAGAGCAGCGCCACGAAGAGGTTGATGGAGACCACGGACGCGTGGTCCGAGGTGGAGAGCGCGCCGCCCAGCTGCCGCGCCAGCTGCGACGCCAGCACGCCCATCCCCATCCCGCCGCCGCCGCCTCTCACGTGCTCCTCCGGCGAGCGGCCGTACCAAGACGCGAGCTTTGAACGAAAATCAATCTAGCCCCTCGGGAAATGGGTGGCGGGGACGGGAATTCGCCGGCGGGACGTGGCCTCCTCCTCGCGCGCGGCGGAATCCGGAAACGAATCGGCAGGAGGAAGAAGAACCGGAGCTTTGTTTCCCCTGTTTCTTTCTTGCCCGCCGCTTCGTCCCCAGGCCGCCGAGGAGGGGTGGGGGAAGGAACGAGAAGCGCGGAAGATTCGGGATAAATAGGGGAGGGAGGAGGGAGATGAGCAGATTAGCGCAGCCGCGCCGAGCGGATTCCGCGACGGGGAGGTCGGGATTCTGCTGCTAGTTTTGGTTATTGGTTACGCGCGAGCGAGCCAGCGGTATCATCAGGCTCGGCTCGTATTTAAACAGCGCGAGAAAGGGGAAGAGGGTTCGGCCGGACGCGTGGAAGAATGGGAGCGGGTGGCGGCGGTGAATGGTGTTCGCCGGACGACAGCGGATGGGGCGGTTTGCGTGACGTGGCCGGAGGCTCTGGTCCGATCTGGAGTGTCCAGGTGGATACCCGGTGTCCACCCGTGCTTGGATCGTGGGGTCGTGGCACGGTCGAGCATTAGATACTTTTGTTTCTTTTGCTATGGTTAAGCTTATAAGGCGACATCTGATGGTAGAGAAGAGCGTATCTTATACTTATCACGTACATATCGGATAGAAGCATTAGATATAAGTCATACAATGCATTATCTTTTATTGTCATCTCTAACAATTAATATGAATAATTATATTTTGGTAAGAAATTTGTTGTTAGACTACTCATAGTGGGAGTAACTTCACTAGTAACTAAGTGTCCAACTCAATGAAATTTGCTTATGTGGCGATGAGTTAATGAGGAGAGAGGAGGATGGAGTAACATAGCTAATTACTCGTAACATCACACTTCCCAAGATACAATGAGTTTATAAGCTAATTAATGAAGACATATATGATACTACTTTGATGTTACTAACCACTATGAAGGTAGTAACATAGAATAGTAACATGTGCATGTTACTACTCTATGTTACTTCCCACTATGACTAGTCTTAAGGGAAGACACATGTGATACAATGGAGAAAATAGTCTTCCCTTGTTTCCTAAGAGATGATCTCTTAACTAAGGGAAGACAACCTTCTCTTTCTTCATTCTCTCTCCTCCAACTAAGCAAAAAATTTACGTGGCATCTCTAAGCGAAGGCTGACATCACCCCATTGTACATGCCCTAAGGAAGAGTATAATTCATCCACAATCACTGAATTTGACAGAACTCGCGATACAATACTTAGGAATACGCGACATACGGTACCGCAATACAGGTATAGCTGAGTTTAACTTCCGCTTAGGTTGACACCCTAGGCAACTGAATGCATATGAAAATTTAGCCCGATCTATTTTAGCCAAAGCTAGGTGTCCTCCATAGAATCCAAGCCTGTGATCCTCCGCCTCTGGAACCGTCTGATACCATCATGACGAATTATTGGGTCATGTTCTCCTCTGCTCTTCCATCGATCGTCTCCCCGGTCCCTACATGAGGACCAAATCCCCCATCTCTCGTCATCATCACTACACAAGGATCCTGCTGTAAGGAAGCCATGCAGTGTGCAGCAAGTGTCCTCTGTAGCACTGATGATGTCCCCTTGCAACAATGTCATCGGAGGCTTGTAGCAACACACGATATCCTCGTAGCAAAAGCAGCGATGACGACCGGTTTAAACATCAGTGGTAGGGCTTGCATGACCATCGATGGCGCCATGCAACAACGCTATCATGCTCTAGTAGCACTGCCCCTCTTTGCTCCCATCATGTGCACTCGCTATTTTCATCCGCCGTCGACAATCAACAAGCTTGAGATTTGGCTTGCAGCGAGGCGTGCTCCCCATTCTAGTTGTGTTGCAGTGCTTTAGAAGCACACCTCTCGTTGTAACAATACTAGGCTGCTCGCAGAGGGAAGGTGTTTGAGAGGAAGGCCATGGTAGCATTTTGCTTCAGGTGCTCGCGTGGTGATAGAAAATAGGGTAGGCACATCGGTCAAGTCAATAGTTGACAAGGCGGTGCGGCACTGTGCTTATGCTGGGTGGTGGTCTCTATCTCTCACATGCAGTCATTGGCGAGGATGATGGCTAGAATTGGACGAGCTGTGGGTTTCCTTTTGTCTGGCCACAATGGGAGGGCACCTGGCGAGCATGCAAAGCATAGGATTGATGTGCGTGCAACAATACAGATCCGAAACATGTCCGATCTTTCATATGTACCATGAGATATGACCAATATGTGCATAGCTGGATTGCAGCATCGGACATGTATCGGATGAATCGTACGTGTAGCAGTGATCTTTTGAGTACAAACAAAAAATCTTTTTCTATTATGTAGTTTTCTTTTTAAAGAAGATTAGCGCAATGTGTTGGTTTGGAAAAGGAAAAAATGAGTCCCTAGATCTCATCCTACTGCGTTCGTTCTTCACGAAATGATTTGCCCGTACGGCTAGGCAACTTGCCTTTTTAAGAGGGTCACGTGTCATCTTATAGAGAACGAACCACCTGTTGCAAAATGTTTCATTTCCATCCATGCACTTGTATACAAAAAGAGAGCACTGCTACTAGCTGCTCCTAGATGGTTCCACACAGTTTCCGAATCAAACTGATAATGATCTATTAGGAGTAACTTAGACTAGCCACAATGGGAGTATCATAGGTAGTATCATGCATGCCATGTAGGCAAAAATCTGATGTGGCACATCAATTAATAAGGAGAGAGGTGAGAGTAGTATCATAGGTAGATACGGTATCATAGCACGTAAAACTAGAAATTTTAGTGGCAAACACATCATGTACACATATTTGCATTGAGATTCTACAAAACATTAAATATGATGCAACTATGATACTCCCTCCATACCGGATTAATGGGCAATTACGCACTTCGAGAAACAAGTTTGACTACAAATTTGGTCAACAAAATATGAGATATATGTCGCAAAAATTATACAATTGGATTCGTATTCAAAATATGTTTCCAATAATATAATTTTTGTGATATATATCTTATATTTTGTTGATCAAATTAGTAGTTAAACTTGTTTCTCGAAGTGCGTATTTGCCCATTAATCCGGTATGGAGGGAGTACTAATTCATGATACTATGCATTGTAGATGTTGTATCATAAACTAGTATCATATGCATGATACTAGTCTATGATACTTCCCATTGTGACTAGTCTTAGGAGTAACATAATTTAGCCCGCCGTTCGCTTCAGTTCCCGGCGTCGTTGTGAAACTTCCCGTGCTGCCACTGGCTAGTTATTGCTCGTGATCTAACTCAATTACTCAATGCTGACAGGGATGTTGGAAGGGGCCAGGCTCGCTAGCTGAAAATCACATGAAAGTTAGTCCTAACTTTCCCGCAATTGATATATATAAGCGTTTCGGGTAAGAAAAAGTTGTCTTCCATTTCTCCTCTTGTTTTACTTTTCGTGCATGAATTCCTTTTCCAACTTATTGTCGCAGTAGTTGAACAGTGGCACTTCCACGTACCTAATGGCGCCAAGTTGCGATGCGCGAGCCTAGACGTAATGTTGATCAAAGGCTAATTAAATTATTCATGCATGTACTTTGCAGTCAACGTGGCAAATTGTCGCTGATTTACTACAACACTGTTAACTAAGTTATTAAGCCAAATAATTTCAAAAAATTATGGTACTTGTGTGCACTGCGGCTCATGCTAGGTCACTAGGTGCTAAAAGAACCTACTTGTAATTCTTATTACTTTTCAAGCTATTTATGCTATTTTTATTATGAATAAATTGATGTAATTTTCGCAAAAAACAATTATGTTGATAAACATGCTACAAGTTGTTGTTGTTTGAGCTAATAATGTGAGGCAGTTACCAGGCTAGTCTCATTCATGGAACACGTGTTTCAGAGAAATACATGTACTCCGGAGGAGATGATCACACTAATCAAATGAAGCATTTGTTTTTAGGCAAGTATGACTAGCTGGTTCTGGAATGACATGGAACAAGATGACCTGGCACTGTCGTTGCGGGGCCTCCTCAAATAACCAGTGCTCCTTATCAGGGTGGCCCCGGCCGAGCTGGCTAATACGTACGACCAGATCTGGGAACACATGCAACGAGAAGATCAGCCATGTGCAATGGCCTAGGTCGAGTAGGATGCGGGATTAGTCTACGTCTAGTCTAAAAAGTAGCAGAAAGGCAACGGTCCATATTCATTTACTACTCCTTCCGGCCCTAAATACTTATCATAGGTTTAAGGAGGGACGAAGCTAGTAGGAATTTTTGCCACTGGGGTCAGTTTTAATTCCTCTATTTTCCAGTGGTGTCATGCTCTATAAATTAATAGTATTTAACACTAATTAGTGAAAGATTCGCTAATATACACTGGTGTCAGCTGACACCATTGCTTACAAGGGAGCTTCGTCCCTAGGTTTAATAGATATTAATATGTTTGGAGAAAAAATACAGTATCACTTACTATATATTAGAGGTGTGGCACATTAAGCAGATCTAGCGGCATCAATGTGTATTCATCCTTCAATTTTAGAGAATTCACCCGTGGTCCACTTATGTCTGACTCGACGCAAGGCCGGAGAAGGTCGGCAACATCCAAGACATCCAGCTCGCGTGCAACTCGCAATGCAGCCGTTAGAATTGACGTATCAGCATGAAAATCGAGCCACCACCATCTGAATCAAGGTGCCAGCCGTCGTCTCAATGGACGCATTGTCGCCGCTGGAATTGACCATGACTTCGGGCCCTTCCACAAGCCTTGCATACATTGCGTCAGAGCAGAGGAAGTCCCGAGGCCGACGAGGAGGCTGCGTCAGCGTGGAAGACACATGATGAGAAGTTACAGGGGAAGAAGATCGAGAAGAGGGGCTACGTCATCACCTTATGCGGGTTCAAGATGATCAAGATCTGGGTCTCCGTTGAGAGTGAGTTTGGTTACTTGCCATTAACAGGAACCAACACCTTTGATTCTAGCTAGGGAAGCACCCACACCTTTTGCTTCCTAAAATGCATTGTGACGCTGCCTCTCATCCTTGTCAATCGGAGGGGGAGATCTATGTCGAGGGAAGCTCGAGGAAGAGGCCAAATTTAGGCGGGGATTTGGGCCACCGCACGACGAGGAACGCTTTGTCGGCAGGGAAGCACCCATACGGAGCTGTGTACGAGGTTAATTTATTCTTTTTGGTAATGAGTGTAGGAGCCGACAGCTCCACACAAGGGTGGAAGGAGCAGGGGCGCATGCAAATTCTAGCTAGGGAAGGGCAGAGAGGGTCGAAAACGGCGGGGCAGCCGAAACTGTAGCTCCGTGACTCCGACTCCAACAATGGCAACTGCTGTTACCCTCCAAAACCCACCGACGGGCAATGGCTAAGCAACACGAAGAGCCGGGAGGCTCCCAAGGCCGCTTAGTGGACCCTGGCACCTCGCGTCGTCCCGCAAATCTTCCGGCCACGTCCGGCGGTTGCTAGGGCGTGCCACCGACCTAGACCCGATCAGGGAAGGTGTTAGAGTGCTTCGATTGTTCCTGCATGGTAGACACGTAAACATTAAATGCGAGCCCTATCGGCTCTCGGTTTCCTCGTGGATCGGCTCAAAGAGCCGATCGCCCCATGGTTCACGTTGGATTTACAATGACATGGGGATCCTGCTTGATCAAAACAAAGCTAAACCGATCTACGACGAGTTTAGGGTTTTCACCGCATAACCGGAACGTCCTACGTGTGATCGGGCCTAGCGGCTACGGAAGATGATGCAAACTACCCCTACGAGAGGCCTAAAAACCAACATAACGTTGATTCCGGAACATCCCTTGCGGGGACGGTGAACAACACCTAACGCACTACCGGATCGTCCGACCCCGACGATAAGGCGTAACTATGCGGATATTAAACTAATCCTTGCGGGGCAAGGAGCAACTATAACGGATCGGATCTACTAAGTAACGAACAAGCAAGATGCTGCCCTTACACCCAGATAGGTGTAAGGGCAGCTAGGTGTCGAGGGACGGCATTGCCACGCAGATATGCACGAGAAAGCATCAATGCAAGCCCCTAAACACCTAATGATAAGTAGTACTTGCTCGCCATCAACAACGCTTCGAGCACGAGCGAGTACAAGGTAGACGAATAAACGTATCTTCGCCTAGATCGCGAGATGCGATCTAGGCAGCATGGTGCTTACCCGGGAGAAACCCTCGAAGAAAGGGGTGGCGATGCGCCTGATTTGTGTTTGTTGAACGATGATTGTCCTCCTTTTCCGATAACCCTAGATACATATTTATAATCCAAGAGACTTTCTAATTGAGGCGTGCACCTAACCGTGCACGGGCCAGACTCTATCTTTTAATCTAAACACGATACGATCTACTATATTACAGATACATGGGCAACTTAGCCCAAACTTTTAGCGCAAGGCCGCTTCAACGATGCTCCACGTGTAATCTTCAAAGCCCATCTTCACTTACGGCCTATCTCCTGATTTGGCCAAAATCGGGTGGTAACACATGCCCCCCTGGTTTTGATAATGATAATTGCAAAACCATCTGTCTCCTTCGAAGGGTCATGTCGTGGCAGAACCGTCGCAGTATTCTTCATGATGACGTCTCGCCTTCCCAACTTCTCTGCACGATTCGACAGTTTTGGCCCCATGTCCTCGGAAACTGCTTAAGCATTAAATCGCTATATCCCCTTTTATTTAACCACTTCTTGCAGTTCCCTTCTTCATCCTCCTCGCACTAGCACTCCCAAAAACCCTCCTCTGCCGCCATGTCTTCTTCTTCCTCCTCATCGGGTCTTTCCACGCAGTCCTCCCCCTTCCGCGAGCCGACGCCGGAATGGAACCCGGAAGAGGCCCATGCGGCCAACATCCGCCGCGCCATCGAGGCCGGGGACGAGCCGAGCCACAACTTCTCCATCTGAGTCGGAGGACGACCGGTCCACGACCGATGGGAGAGCGTCCTCCGTGGCCTCGTCAATGGGGCAGCGGAGACGGAGAGCGACGATGACGACCTTCCACGGGAGGGAGTCACCTCCTCCGAGGAGGTGGAAGAGGAGGAGGAGGAGGACGATAGCTCCTCCGACGAGCCGCCGGCCAAACGCCACTGCCCCTGGCCCGGGAATCTCAGCGACTTCGACAGCGATGACGACGACGCTGATGAAGACGAGGACAATGAAGGTCCTGCCGGCGGCCGCTACAGCAGCGACAACGAGCCGGCCGGGAGTAGCGCCGACAGCGGCGATGACGACGAGGGCAGCAGCGACCCCTAAATAGGGTAGAGCTGGGAGTAGTAGACGGGGCAATGCACCCCCTAGCAATTTCTTTTGAGAGCAATCGGCTCCTTCTATGTAAGAAATCTGGTTATCAATGAAGAAAAATCTCCAATTTGACTTTGTCGATCTCTTCCATATTAGATTAGCCGATTCTCCCCTTTGTTGACGCTCAATGAGCCGATGGTAATGCATCAGCTTTTATAACAAATTGCAAGACAGACCGATCTAATCGCCTTCTCAGATGTTAACTTGCAATCCATAAAATTCAGATCGAAACTTCCAATCGAACGGGTCCAGCGCGCAGCCTTGAGACCCCTAGATCTTTAGACTTCAAAATCATCTGATCGTGATGTTTGTCCTGATGGCAAAACTCCTGAATTAACGCCTCCAGGAAAGCTTCTAAGACCATGGCTGAAATACCTTGACGTCAAAGCTGATACACCTGTATAACAGGTACCATTTGCCCACAACTTCCTTTGTGATGCTCTGTTTCCTTGCAGCGACAAACTGGTCTAGAGCCTGATCAACGATGATGGCTCCTCCTTCAAACTCCTCCTGTCAACCCTGGTGGTTTTCCTCTGCAAGAGCTCGCCACCTTTCAACATGGTTACGATGCAGAGACAGCCGATTTCAACACCATCGGCTCTTCAGAATGAGGAACTTTCAAGGCCAGCTGCCCCCGAGCCTCAGTCAAGGCGAGGATAAAAGTGCATCCACCGAATGGGCCACCATCGGCTTCCCAATTGTAGTGCAGCATCAGCCGATTCTAACCAAATCGGCTTTCAAAAGCAGAGAACCTCCAAGGTGAGCTGCCCCCGAGCCGCTCCGGCTCTTCATCAAAGCCGGGCGGGAAAGCTTACGCCCAAGGAGACGGTGCACTAGGACGGCTTTGGAAGGATCGACGGCTCCCTTGAACTAAGAGGCCTCAAACGTAGTGGCCCTTGAACTCCTCCTAGCTCCCTTCTTGCGCCCTGCTGCTCAGATTGGTCCATCACCTCGGGCAGACTGATGCAGCTTCTTGTGAAGATGTTTGATGAAGTTGTCACCTTGGTCAAGCCCCAGGAGGAAATGTCACAGCCGATTGAACGTTCATTGGTTGTTCTCATGATCCTAACCTGATCTGCATACTTACGCAGTGCTGCTCGATCTTGAAGATTTGCTAATGGAGCCACCAACCATTCCCGCGAGGGGCTCCTTCGGTAGAGCCTCGATTGCGTAACTCGATAAGCTGCTCCATTAGGCTCCTGTTTGTAGCAGCCGTATCCCTTGAGTCGATGGCCGTGCATCGGCTTTGAATTCTTAAGTCGATGTCTACGCATCGGTGATGACCCACAAGTATAGGGGATCGCAACGAGTCTTCGAGGAAGTAAAACCCAAATTTATTGATTCGACACAAGGGGAGGTAAAGAATACTTATAAGCCTTAACAAGCTGAGTTGTCAATTCAATTGCACACTGGAAAAGAACTAGCAACAGGGGTGATGTGAAAGTAGCGATGATATGAGAGCAATAAT
>NC_061514.1:331648583-331719764 GCF_022539505.1 Lolium rigidum | reverse complement strand
GGACCCCACATACCAAATGGGCCGGCCCATTAACAGGAATGTGGGACCCACCTGTGTTTTTGGCCCGGCCCACTATCTTGGTGGGCCGGCCCACTTGCTATATGGTGGGCCCCACATACTAAATGGGCCGGCCCTTTAACAGGAAAGTGGGACCACCTGTGTTTTTGGCCCGGCCCACTATCTTGTTGGGCCGGCCCACTTGCTATATGGTGGACCCCACAAACTAAATGGGCCGACCCTTTAGCTGGAAAGTAGGACCCACTGTGTTTTTGGCCCGGCCCACTAGCTTGTTGGGCCGCCCACTTGCTATACGGTGGACCCCACACACTAAATGGGCCGGCCTTTTAACGAGAAAGTGGGACCCACCGTGTTTTTGGCCCGGCCCACTTGCTTCTTGGGCCGGCCCGATTCGTCGTAAGGTGGACCCCACATGTTAAATGGGCCGGCCCATTTAAGTTTTGACCAGATCAACCTTAGAGGTTAGGCCCGGCCCACGTAACTAATGGACCAGCCCGGCTATATAGTTGACCGGTCAAACTATGTCATCTGGCCCGGCCCGCTTAAGACGTGGCAGGCCTCGTGTGGGCCTACCATCTACCACGGGGTTTCAGCCGGTTAACGCCGTTAACTGGCAGTTAACGGCGTCTGCCACGTGTCAGTTTGCATGACGTCAGCGGTCAACGGGCTCCCGAAAACACTTCCGCAACGGTCCGATTTTCCGTGGCGGAAGGGCGCCCAAGCGCGACGGACCGAAAAAATCGTCGTTGGACTTTGCCTGACGCAGTTTCGACAACGGAACCCATATCGTCGGGTTAGGCCCATAGGCGACGAAAAATGACCCTTAGTTGACGATTTTGGGACGTTGTCTATCAGAACTTTTCTTGTAGTGGAAGGTAACTCCATATGAACTTCTGTATGGACAAGAAGCCGTTTTACCGGTAGAGGTGAATCTGGCTGCTTTGAGGTTCGCCAAGCAGAATGATTTATCGGCAGTGGATTTTCACAACTTGATGATGGACAATATTGATGAGGTTGCTCGATAAACGTTTAACCGCTCCGAGAGACATAGAGAAGGATAAATTGCGGGTAGCGAGAGCTTATAACAAAAAGGTGAAGTTGAAGAGCTTCCAAGTTGACGACTTAGTGTGGAAAGTAATCCTACCGATCGGTTCGAAAGACGAAAAATTTGGCAAATGGTCTCCTAGCTGGGAAGGTCCTTTTAAAGTCGTGAGAGTAGTTCCCGGAAATTCATACTTGGTGGAATCTATGGAAGGAAATTTACTACCTCGAGCTCTCAATGGGAGATATCCGAAAAAGTTCTACCCGAGTGTGTGGCAAGAAGCATGAACACGCATATGGCCGATATATAATTATCGCCCTTAGCATACATGGCCGATACGGAATTATCGCCCTAAGAATCAATGGCCGATGGAGTGTTGACATCGTCCTTAGACAAAATATAGTGCAAGTTATTTTTCGGCATACAAGTTTTGCCGAAAAACAGGGGGGCATGTGTTGACAGCCGTTTTTGCCTTAAAAAGTGAAAATGGAAGATGGCCTCAAATGAAAAAATGATAGATATCAAAGTTGTGCGTCTCACCGAGACAAGCAATTTTGCTTTTTGAGTTATTGCGATCCGAGTTAGTATGCAACTTGTGGAGCCAAAATACGTCTGAAACCTGAATTACCGAGTCTGGGCGCTTGACCATAGAGGCCGCTAAGGTTGGGCGCGAACCGAGGCTGGGGCTGAGACAAAACGTCGGAATTGATCTTTTTTCTTGCGACCTCAATAAAACGATCAAGATCTGCTAATATGAAAAAGTGGTCAACATGAAAGTTCTTCGTTTTTTAGACGAACAACTTTGGTGTTTACGAGATTTTGATCCGAGATCGTTTATCGCCTCAAATATGGTATGGAAGGTGCGAGAAGGTTTCGACCGAACAGATTACTGTAAATTTCAGGTTTACTTGTTCGAGTTGGACTCAAATTAGGGTTTGTGACGTGAATCCAACCGTCTATCTTGCACGGGAAGTCCAGCCGCTCTTTATGTACATAAAGGGTGACGGCCGATTGAACAACAACACACAATCGCAAAACCAATCTACAAACCTTTACTTTTTCTCTCTCGTTCTTGTTTTCTGCTCTTTGTTCGTCGGTGTTCTTCGTGTTGGAGAGCTTCGATCTGCGAGGTCCTAGGGGCGGGCGAACCGACCTAGGGCAGCCCATCACCTCCGTGCGTCCAGACGGGGTCTCTCCCGGGCGTGTGAGGTTTCGGGTCTTCAAAAGAGCCCGCCGGACTGTCCTGCGTATCGCGCTTCCGGCGAGCCTCCTCCGGCGACGTGTCTTGCGTATCGCGCTCGACGCTGGAGGTACACGGTGACGTGTTCGTGTGCGAACACAAGCAAGATGGTGTCTTTGCAGCAGTGACAAAATTGGGAGATGAGTACATCATGGAGACACTACAAATGCTAGCGCGAATGGGATAGCAGGCAGAGATGCACATCTAAAAAGGAACAAAAAGTGTATAGTCAAGCGTTGCATCTAGGTCCTGCCACTGCACGGATCTCAGCTCTAAGCTATAGTAACTGAAACTTGATCTGTTGCTTAGTCAAATTAGCTAGCGACCTACTATCTCTTATACATCTGCTGCAGCTTCATCTAGATGGAATATAGATATTACATCCATCAAAAGAAGCCTGGTGACCGGGTGTATACGTGAGCACGCATCCAGGAAGTGACATGTGTCTAACGACATCCATTTTTCCATTAGGTGATGTACTACTAAAAAAAATTAAACTACCTGGCCGGCGCCGCATATTTTGGTTGTTCTGGGCAGATTTATCTTGTGCTCTCCATCCCAGCCTCCTCTGCCGCTGCCAGACCCAAGCTGTACAAATCGGGGCGTTTTTATTCGAGTTGTCGACGAACTCCACGCCCAACGCCAGCGTAGAGACGGCGGGGCTGGTGCAGGGCTACAGTGAGGAGTATGAAGCGCTACAGCTAGGAGAGGCTTGGCTGACGCTCGACGGCGCTGCTGCTTTGATATTGCTTGCTGCTGCTTTTAGGAGAAATGAAGCGATGGAGAATCAAGAACGGAATCAAACAAGGTTGCTATGTCGATGCTGCTTTGCTGCTGATTTGCCCATCTGATTTTGAGAAATAAGAAGCTGAGGACCGCGACCCAGCGGAGAGACAGTCCGAGATTTGGGGCGAATAGTATGAGGCGGACTGCACCCAAACCGGCTTCCACACCCGCAGCAGACCTCGTCTCCTGCCTCCGCCTCCCGCCGCTACTGGGGCGCCGCGCGTCGCCCCTAGCCGCTAAAAGCCGTCTCCCCTAGCCGCTAAAATCCGTCGCCCCTGGCCCTTGAAGGACTGCCGCCGATGCATCACCGGAGGTTGGGATTGGGGGATTTGCTAATTCAGTTACTGTAAGGACGGTCTTCCTCTTCTCCTCTGTAGCGGCTACCCTCGGGCGAGCTCCTACCTCCCCGCAGACCTCCCCTCTCTCGCAGTTCACCCGAGCGGAATCGAACGAAGTCGCCACAGCGGACGAGATCTCGTGCCCTCCAGCCGGCGGACGTGGCGTGGTGGTGGACACTTGGGCGTCCGCCATTGCCGCCCCCTTGAGCTCCCGCAGCCTCGATTTTGGCCGCAATTGTTGCGCCACTGGAGCTCCCGTAGCCACTGGGAGCCCAATGACTCGATTTGAGAGACGAATGATAGCTCGGATTGGGGAGAAGGGAGATGGAGATGGACGACTCGCGTCACGGTGCTAGTTTTCACGGAGCCCAGACCCGCTCTTGATTTGGGCACGGTGGCGGGCCGTGGGGCCGCGGTGCGGTTGCTCGTGCACGCAGGCTGCTGTTGCTGTAAGCTGTCGTGCTCTCGCCGGTGTACCACCAGGGACGACGAGCGGCGCTCCGTTTGCGGAAGTAGGAGACGAGGTCGGTCAGGGGTCAGGTCGGTCCGGCGATGGCCTCCACCGCGCGCCTCAACCTCCTTGGCGTGGCGCTGGTGTACTGTTTCGCGCAAGGAAAAGAGAGAGGGAACAGGAAGAAGAAGAAGAGGGCACTGTTTCGCTCGTGGGAAAAGGAAGAGGGATTAGGAAAAGGAGGTTTCACGCCGTTTGTTCCCGTTTATGAGGCTAGCAAATCCAACGGTAATGGATGCGTGCTCACGTATACACCCGGTCACCAAATCCACTCTCTTACATCCATTACTCTTATGTAGGATTTTAATCAAACACATTGTATGCAAAGGTAAAAATAGATCTTGCACACACTATATGAGATGTTTTGGGAGCTAAATCAAACATGAAGAGTCTGCCTCCGCTCTTAACTCTGCCCCGATGGAAACTCATATGCAAGTCATCGATGTACCATTCCTTTTTTCCAAGCCCTTGCAATACCAGAGAGAGAGAGAGAGAGAGAGAAAACGAATCAGTGCTCTGGAAGCCGCCATTTCTTCTTCTCTACCTCCTCCGATGCCTTGCAGCTTGCCGGTCGACCCCGTCCTCGCCGCTAGCCGCCCACCACAGCCCCAACGCCTTCTTCCCCGGTCCATCTCCCTCATCAAACATGCAGTCTGCAGCAAAATCATCTTTGTTGGTCATGGTCATCCTTTTGGTTATGGTCGACACGCTCCTAGAAATCCTTTTCTTGTAACTTTTCTCACTCATATACTTGTCCAGGCTGCAAAAATCAGAAGGAGGCAGAAGAAACATCAATCGTCTTGTCACTATAACATGAATCCCTGGCTATATAAAACTCTTATTTTCGCTGGAGCCTAGAGAAGAGGAACCCAGACCAAAAAATTAAACCAAACAGATCGAGCTCCAAACGGAAATTGGGCAGACTATAGGCCGCTCTAGGAGATGGGATGAGATGAGTTGGGTAATCACCTAATTCTCTAGTTGATTTGTCGCTTTCCTCTTGGTGTTGGTCGCTGCACATCAGGAAAGAAAGAGGAGTCAAAGATGGGGAAAAGGAGAATAAAAAGGCAGACCCACTTCAATCTGGACTTAACTAAACACGACCGGAGCCGCACCGACGGCCAGATGCCGCGGCCACTTCTCACCATGCAGTTGAGGACGCATCAGTGGAGGCCAAGCACCTCATGCAAGCCCGACTATGTCTTCCCCCGCGCGACCTCATCCTCATCGTGCTCGTCAACAGTGGCCTCCTCCTCTCGCCGGAGACACGCTGGCGGATGGTGATGGGAGCGCGAGAGTGCTCGTCAATGGCCTGGCGGCACCCTCCCCACGCGCATCGAGAAACCCTAGCCACCATGGTCTCCTTCCACCTCGAGCTCGCGCGCCGCCTCCCCATTCCTCGTCGATCTCGGTGTCATCCGGCCGCCGTGGCCTCCGGCCGGTGGACCCGCAATCGGCTGGGTGGAGAAGGCGGGGGCGGTCGGCCGAGCAAGAGGGTGGGAGGAGGATGCCTGGGTGGAGAAGGAGAGGGGATTGGGGAGAAAGGAGAGGACACGGATTGGGTGAGGCTTCGCCCGCTGGCTATCTCACGCTCCGGTCACGCCTGACTCAACAAAAAGTTACCCCATGCGAATGACGAGTGGACCCGGAGAAACGTGGGTCCCGAGTGCAGCTGCAGGCGGGTAGATCGCAGCCGTTGCATGGCTTGATCTAGGGGCAGCGAATGGGAGGCTGCACCAGACTGGACGGACAAGATCCACTGCCTAAGAGCTGCTGCCAAGATCCAACTGTTAAACAACAAGATATGTGTTACGGTTAGAGATAGATAGAGTCAAGTTGTTAGGAGTTTGTTCAACTTGGGCTTCACGTTGTAATCCATCGGACCCAGATGAGGATCACGATGGCTCCTTCTTTCTCTCATCTCTCGTTGTAACCTCTCGATGTAATCTCTCGGGCCTTGCCCCTATATATTAACACGCAGCCGATGGGAGGCCAATCATCGTTAAACCATAGCGTGAACTTTCACATGGTATCGAGCCACTTCTTCCCAAACACATCTAGCCAAAATTCATGTGCCTCGCTCCTCCCACCGCTGCCATGGTGAATCCCTTCTCCGGCATCGGCGTGAGCGAAAAGCCGACAAGGAAGAACTACCTCCTATGGCAGTCCCTTGTGCTGCCTCCCATCCGTGGCGCCCGGAGGATGAATTTCCTCGACGAGAAGGCCGAGCCACCACCGGAGTCCATCACCGTCGAGAAGGACGGCAAGACCACCAAGGAGGAAAACCCCGTGTACTATACGTGGGTAGAGGCGGACCAGCAGAGTACTTGTCTTTTATTTTGAGCACTCGTCGCCTGATGTTGCTGTTGCTACTATTGGCATGGACACGGCGGCTGAAGTATGGGCAGCGATCAAAACCATGTTTGCTGCCCAATCGAAGACGCGGGTATCAAACCTGCGCGTTGCCCTCGCCGGGACAAAGAAGGAGGGCAACATGACGACGACGCAATACTTCACCACGATGAAGGGCTTCGCCGATGAGCTCGCAGCTGCGGGTCGAACGATCGACGAGGACGAACTCGTTGAGTATCTCCTCGCCGGTCTTGATGATACCTACAATCCCCTCTTCGCCGCCATCGGGATAAACGGTGCGGAGGATCTCACCGTGGGCGAGCTTTACGCCCAAGTCTGCGCCTACGACAATCGCCTCAACCTTCTCGGAGATGACTCCGGTGGAGGCTCCTCCGCCAACCTCGCCGCTCGTGGACGCGGCAACAGCCGTGGTGGACGCGGCAACCGTGGTGGACGACGCGGTGGCGGCCGCGGAAACAGTCGTGGCCATGGCCGCGGCGGACGCGGCAACAACGGTGGACGCCGTGGCAGTGGACGCAGCACCGGGAACCGCGACGACACCGTCCGCCGGATATGTGGCAAAGCTGGCCATGAGGCATGGCGCTGCCGGCATCGTTACTCTGATGACGAAGGCGAAGAAGAGGAGGAGGAGAAGGGCGCTCACGCAGCGTCCTACGGCGTGGACACCAACTGGTGCTACGACACTGGTGCCACCGACCACATCACCGGTGAGCTCAACAAACTCACCTCGAAGGAGAAGTATCAAGGCCGTGAGCAAGTCCACACGGCCAATGGTCAAGGTATGAACATTAGCCATGTCGGTCATACAATTGTCAATTCTCCCTCAAAAACTTTACATCTTAAAAATATTCTGCATATTCCACAAGCCACCAAAAGCCTAATTTCCGTTCATAGATTTACCAAAGACAACAATGTCTATATTGAATTTCACCCTTGGTATTTTTATGTCAAGGATCTGGCCACGAGGAAGGTACTTCTCAAAGGTAGATGCATCAAAGGCCTCTACCCCAACGTTTCTTCAGACAAAATTCAAGAATAAGCGAGCTCTTAGTGTCATCAAGCCTTCAGCTTCGAAATGGCATAGCCGCCTAGGACATCCTCGTTTCGTATTGTTCAACAAGTCATTAGTAAACATAAGCTTCCTTGCTCAAATAAGTCTAGTAACGAGTCTATTTGTGATTCTTGTCAGAAAGCTAAAAGTCATCAGTTGCCTTATGTAAGATCTACTAGTGTCTCCACTGCTCCATTGCAACTTGTATTCAGTGATGTGTGGGGCCCTGCGCCATCCTCTGTAGGAAGAAAATCCTACTATGTAAGTTTCATTGATGACTATAGCAAGTTTGTTTGGATTTATCTTCTCAAAAAGAAGTCAGATGTCTATCAAATCTTTCATGATTTTCAAAACCTTGTTGAACGCCAATTTGATACAAAGATCCTTGCCATTCAATCCGATTGGGGTGGAGAATATGAGAAACTAAATTCCTTCTTCCAAAAAGTTGGCATAGAACATCATGTATCCTGCCCTCATGCACACCAACAAAATGGATCAGCTGAACGCAAACACCGACACATTGTAGAAGTTGGTCTTGCTCTTCTTGCCAATGCATCCATGCCTTTAAAATTTTGGGATGAAGCTTTCTTGACCGCCACCTATCTCATCAACATACTTCCTTCAAAGGTCACTGCCAATGAAACTCCTATGGAACGCCTTTTTCACAAAACTCCAGATTATGCATCTCTCCGTGTTTTTGGTTGTGCTTGCTGGCCCAACCTTCGGCCATACAACAAACACAAACTTGCATTTCGATCTAAACAGTGTGTTTTTCTTGGCTATAGTCACATGCATAAGGGTGTGAAATGTCTTGATGTCAAATCTGGTCGAGTCTATATATCTCGTGATGTTGTTTTTGATGAAACGGTGTTCCCCTTTGCTTGCTCTTAATCCCAATGCGGGCTCATTGCTACGGCAAGAAATTCTACTCCTTCCGCGAGTCACTTCAAAATTCATCGGTGTCATCTCATGAGGGGAAAACAATTGTACTCGATCTAACACCTAATGTCTCTGTAAATCCTCGGTATTTCTAGTGCCTCTCGGGTACAGGCAAGAAGCAGGAACAAATTTGGAGCAAAATGGTGTTGAAACGGATGCAAACGAAGCGAGAAACATGTGCTACATCGCATGTGTACGCGCCGAGCACGGAAATTGATGAAGATTCGCCCGGGATCACGCGCCGTACCTCCGACACCCGACGGATCAGCGTCGGGATCGCCACCGAATCCCGCGTCTCGATCCAGCACGGGTGCGCGGGCTGCCTCCTCGCGCGGACGAGCAGGCGCCGAATCACCGCATGCCACGCGGAGCCGGTCGCTGTCGTCGGCCCACTCGCGGGACCCACAACCCGCGTCGTCTTCTGCCACGGACACGACGTCGTCACGCACGGAATCTTCCGCAGCGGGATCAGCGCCACACCAGGCCGTGCATGCTCCAGGATCTTCGCGTCAAGGCGTTCTGCAGTGCAACCTGCAGCACCAGTTTACAGAACAAGATCAAGAACGGGTAACTCAAAACCAAAAACTTATACTGATGGTACAGTTCGATATGGCTTATCTTGTACTGTAGATGAACCTGAAAATCTCGAAAAAGCTTTAGCAAATTCAAATTGGAAAAATGCTATGGATGATGAGTATAGGGCCTTAATGGAAAATAAAACATGGCACCTAGTACCATATAAAAAGGGTAGCAACCTTATAGATTGTAAATGGGTCTATAGAATTAAAAAAAGGGCTGATGGAACTATTGATAGATATAAGGCTAGGTTAGTAGCAAAAGGCTTTAAACAAAGATATGGTATAGACTATGAAGACACTTTTAGTCCTGTTGTAAAAGCCGCTACTATCAGACTTGTTTTAGCCATTTCGAGTTTCAAAAGGATGGACCCTAAGACAGCTAGATGTGAAGAATGCGTTTCTTCATGGCGTTCTGGAAGAAGAAGTTTATATGAAGCAGCCACCTGGTTATGAGAATGCACGTGCACCCTCCTTTGTGTGCAAATTGGACAAGTCATTGTATGGACTTAAACAAGCTCCAAGAGCATGGTTTTCCATGCTAAGTTCAAAGCTTCAAGAACTCGGTTTTCTGGCATCCAAGGCAGATACATCACTATTTATATATCACAGGTCAGGTATCACCATTTATGTGCTAGTGTATGTTGATGATATCATAGTCACTAGCTCCTCCAACGAAAGCCATTACGAGCACTTCTTCATGATCTTAATTCCTCTTTTGCATTAAAAGATCTTGGTGACTTGCATTACTTCTTGGGAATTGAAGTTAAACAGTCTAATCATGGTATTGTTCTAACTCAAGAGAAGTATGCTTTAGACCTGCTTGACCGAGTTGGGATGAAAAAGTGTAAAACATTTCCCACACCATTGTCGGCCTCGAAAAACTCTCGATTACTGAAGGAGAACTTCTAGGACTCGAAGATAGCACAAGATACGAAGCATTGTTGGAGCATTACGAGTATCTAACTCTTACACGGCCAGATATTGCCTTTTCTGTTAACAAGGTATGCCAGTTTCTTCATGCTCCTACTACTGTACACTGGACAGCTGTGAAAAGAATTTTGAGGTATGTCAGTGGTACAGCGAGCATTGGATTAACCTTTCGAAGATCACCCTCTACTCTTATAAGTGCCTTCTCAGATGCTGATTGGGCAGGCTGTGTAGATGACAGAAGGTCCACAGGAGGCTTTGCAGTGTTCTTTGGACCCAATTTAATTTCTTGGAGTGCTAGGAAACAAGCAACAGTGTCCAGGTCAAGCACAGAGGCTGAATATAAATCTCTAGCTAATGCTACAGCTGAAGTCATTTGGATGGAGTCCCTTTTAGGAGAACTTGGTGTCAAAAGGAGACGAATTCCTTGCTTATGGTGTGATAATATGGGAGCAACATATCTTTCAGCTAATCCTATTTTTCATGCCAGAACAAAGCACATAGAAATAGACTTCCATTTTGTAAGAGAAAGAGTAGCAAATAAGCAATTAGAGATCAGATTTATTTCCTCTAAAGACCAAGTGGCAGATGGCTTCACAAAGGCATTACCAGCTCGAGAGTTTGAAGCATTCAAGAACAATCTCAACCTCAAGAAGGCTGTGATTGAGGAGGGATGTTAAACAACAAGATATGTGTTACGGTTAGAGATAGATAGAGTCAAGTTGTTAGGAGTTTGTTCAACTTGGGCTTCACGTTGTAATCCATCGGACCCAGATGAGGATCACGATGGCTCCTTCTTTCTCTCATCTCTCGTTGTAACCTCTCGATGTAATCTCTCGGGCCTTGCCCCTATATATTAACACGCAGCCGATGGGAGGCCAACCATCGTTAAACCATAGCGTGAACTTTCACACCAACGACCTAGAAGCTCAAATCTCTGTGAGACCCCCATGGGGGGGGGGGGGGGGCATCTATTATACCTTTAGATTGAGCTAGGCTCATTGGTTATTTAAGAGATCTCACCAGATCTGTTGAGGAATGCAGTTCCATAGGAGTTGTTTGGTCTATACATATAGCATGATAATCATATAGATATGTCAAAACGATCACATATTGCACTAGTTAATTAGCAAAACACATTGACGAGAAAAGTCTTAATATTTACCTCTTAGCTATTTATTATTACCAAGGTTACCTTTTCTTGTGTGTAGAAGTTCATATTCCTAGGCGAGTACATAGCCTCATTGGAACCCTGTGTTTTTCTATTGATGTGTTTGTGCATTCATTCAAAAGAGGTGGCCTGTTGGGCGCAATGAGCCGGCATGATGATACATTAGACATGGTGACCATCAGTATGAGAAAGAAATGTATGAACGACGACCACATGCATTTGTGGAACTTATCCTTCTTCACGATCGAATTTCATGTAGTATTGTACGTCAAAGAGAGGTCATCCTCAAGTTAGCAATATTCGTTTGATATTATTGACAAATGCATGACATGTGCATATTTTAATTGGTGGAATAAAAATCACGCATTTTCATGTCATGAGATTACAAACGAATGTTGGTGGTCAATGTCATGTGCCAACATACAACTATATAAGACACGGTGGTCGGCGTTGTCATGAATTAAAAAAATGTATTTGTGAGTCTGTGTCCTGCAACGGGCACTTCGATCTCAGACCCAATATAAGTGTGCCCTTCCACTAAGGACACCTTCTAGCTACTAAATTCATTCGCATATACGGTTGTCCTCAAGATGCAGACACCAACCTTCTGAAAGGGAGAGAACATATCAAAGTCTTGTGGTGGCTAGAGGTCATAAACGAACCGCATGCCGCTAATAATGCTGGTCTATCAAGAAAACATAAAAAAACATCTCCACATCTTGAACATCGTAGTCGGTAACATCAGTTGTTATGAATGCATTAGCGCATAAAAGTCCCCCTAGGAACAGAAACTGC
This sequence comes from Lolium rigidum, assembly GCF_022539505.1. Lineage (NCBI taxonomy): Eukaryota > Viridiplantae > Streptophyta > Magnoliopsida > Poales > Poaceae > Lolium > Lolium rigidum. Next base: position 331,707,995 of record NC_061514.1, on the reverse strand, counting down.
CGTCCTGGCGGGGATATCTTTTTGCTAGCAGATCATTGTTAGCATATATAACTGTAGCCGCGATACTCCAAATAGAGCAAATATGGTTTGTGAACTAGAACGGAGGAGTTTTTAGGTTAGCAAAGAGATTATCATGAGATCGTTTTATGCGTCATAAGGTCTATGTTTCGACTACTTGATAAAACATATTCCAAAATCCTACCTTTTGGCAAAATGTTGTTATAAAGTGAATCTATACATGTTGAACTTAAATTTTGGTCGAATGACGCAGCCCACGTTGTATATGTGTTTTCATTTGCGCTTAATTTTATCAGTGCAAACGATGCATAAAAGAAACTACTGCCAACACACAATTGGAGAAAAAAACTCAATTATAGCCGTTATACAACTGAAGAAAATTTCATGTGCACCTATAGAAACATGGATCTATGCGCAACATCTAACCGCTCAGTAGTTCACGCAGCTCTATACTTATTATCATCTGACCAAGAATTTGCAGTCTTGATATTTCTATCTTGTGTACCAGCGCCACCACGTGTGTGAATGCATTTTCATCCCATTATCACATACCTTTTTTTTTTATCTCATATTACTTGTCAAAGATTTAGATGTATCTATATATAAGTTGTATCTAGATAAACAATGAGAGAAATCAGATACGACTAGGATTTCCCTGCCGCCTTCTGCCCGGTGCATCCGCCGATCTGCCTTACATTGTGTGGCCTTAGGGCATCTCCAGCGGCGCGACGCATTTTAGTGTCCGCGCGCGTCCGTTTGCGTCGCGCAGCGGACGCTGAAATGACCGTTTTCGTCCGCGTGTCCGTTTGCGTTTGGGGTTGGCTCCAGCGGCCCGACGCATTTTTTTTCTCTTTTTCATTTCAACATACTTCCAAATATTACAAATTGGAAGATTATTTTACACAAACTAATACATAGTTTGGAACATGGTTTACACAAACTAATACATAGTTTGCACCATGGTGGACACAAATATAAATATTTTAAAAATAGAAACCAGTTGTGTTGATTTCCGTATGTTCGCTGCCAAGAAAGAACATTCGAGGGCACACCAGATCACCCAAACCGGAAAATCCAGCGGGAGGATTGACGGTGCCCTTGTTGGTTCTACCGATGGCGAACAGACGAAACCTTCCACTATCGGCTTCGTCCGGCCCGTAGCCGGATTCGCCGCAAAGAAAGAACACTCTACGTTCTAACTATCGGAGTCCGACTCGGATTCGCCGGTGTGGTAGTGCCTGCGGCAGGCCGTGTCGTCGAAGACCTTGACGACCATCTCACCGTCTCCCTCGTAGAGGAAGGTGAGCCGGCAGCCGGGCTCGAGCGCCAGGTCACGGGCGAACTTGCCCCACCCGGTGTGCAAGTACATCTTGCCCTGCCCGTCGAACAGGACCTCCACGGGCCAGCGGCAGAAGTTGCAGCTGGCCTCCCGTAGCTGCAAATGCGCCGTCTCGACGCCGTCGACGAACTCGGCGAACTTGTCCGGGAGACGCTTGATGCCGAGCGGGTCGTCGTCGATGCGGAGGAGGAACTCGAAGCAGCGTCCCTCCACGTCGGAGGAAGACGAAGAGGGCGCAGGCGACGGCGAGCGTGGGGCCGTAGCTGCTCCACCACGGCGGCCCCTGCCCCGTCCCCGGGGCCGTCCAGGGCCGCGGCCTCGACCGCCTCGGCGGCCACCAGGACCCGCCATGGCCTTCCTCGCGGGGCTGGCTGCGTGGCAGGAACACCTAGGCGGCGGAGCGCTGGAGCTTTGTGGCGGCTAGGGTTTCTATGGAGGAGTGGATGAGGAAGAAGAAGGCGCGGCCCCTTTATATAGGCCGGAGGCATGCGGTGGCCGCGGGACGCGTGGCGACGCCATTGACGTGGTTGGCGGAGGTGGGCTGCGGCCGCTCGGCGGCCGAGGCATAGCCATTAACGTGGCGCGGACTGCCGAAGCGACGCGGCGGCGCCGGTCGCGGGCGCGTTTGAGAAGACGCATCGACGCGGGGTCGGCGCCGGGCGGGCCCGACGAAACGTCCGCCGGATACGAGCGGACACTTTCGGCGTCCGCGCAGCGTCCGCGGAGACGCATCCGAGGCGCATATTTGGGCCAGGTTTGCGTCTCCGCGGACGGCCCGGTCACTTTGCGTCGCCCCGCTGGAGAGGGTGCCAGACGCATTTCCGGTCACGGCGGACGAAAACGACCATTTGCGTCGCGCCGCTGGAGATGCCCTTAGGCCATGGAGGCACGGTGGAACCTGGTCCTTGTGTGCAGGAGGGCTTCGTTTTTTTTTTCTCTCAATATGTTTATGGTTTGTGTCCTACGTAGAAAGACTAGAAAGACGTAGCGGTGGCGATTTTCTGAATACGAAATAAAAAACCCCCTCATCTAGTCTGCGTTTCAGCATGCGTCTACCTTCGCCGAAGGGCGTGTGAAAGTTTATCTCCGATGGATCTCGCTTAGTTTGGTCCGTGTTTCTTCTGTTGTAGTACATTTCTATTCATCGCCGATGTGCCTACACACATATAAATAAGCGACAAATGATATATTGATATGGGCAGGGGAAGGTACTAGTAGTGTTGAGATAGAGCAGGTGAACCACGTTAGTTCTCGTGCACGTCACGCGCATTCAGGTGGTGTCGATCCGTCAGCTATATGTTCCGTGCGCTGATTCTCCTGAATCCGATCGCAGCCGCCGCCGACCACGCGCCGTACCTGACGACTTTGCCGATCCAGCTTCGCCGCCTCGCTGGCGGATCAGCCCGTGCAATCTGCTTCGCTGGCGCACTTTGGTAGTTTCCTCTGGTTCCACATGGATGGAGGCCAAAATAGAGAGGCTTGATAACGCATGTTGGTGATCTCTCGACGATCGAGCACAGTACGTGGCGACAGTGAGGTGATCCGGTGGTGATCATAAGCCAACACACTACCGGAGACACGGGACACGACGCCATGTGACCCATGCAATCTCCGGTACTGATAAGACAACTAAACTGATCCTGCACATATCCGAGTATCAATTTGACAGCTTGGCCAAACGTACGTCCGATGGGTCTGTATGTATAGATGCCGCATCCACCGAGGCATACATACGTGCAAGAAAACGTGTTCTTATTTCGCCTCACATGATTTCAGGTTGCGATCATGGCATGGCATGCCGATGGAAACAAAAGCCGTATCTCATATTCTGATATGATGCATGCCACCAGGCAGGCATCTGCCTCCTCCCGGTTTTTCTCTGCTTTGCGGTGATGCCCCTTGTGAGATTCCATCGACTCGTTTGGTTCTGACACGATCGATCGAGTGCCCTGGTCACCGCTGCAGGTTGCTGCCGCCTCGGTGCACCAACTGCGCGGAAAGGCAGGGATGTCCCTCAAAGCCACGGCACAGGCACAAGCATGCATAGCACGGGCCACCTACAGCACCGTGTTTGCGGGGCAAACCCTGCTCGCCATCCATGTATCCCCGGCCAACATCATAGCTGGTCACCACACCGTTCACAACTTTTCAAGACTGAAATCGACCGCTATACCACTCTTAGTATTTCAATGGCCATTTAGGTTATCTTTTCACTCACCGATGATACACACGAGTACTTCCTCCGTTTCAAACTAATTAAATGACGCAGTTTGGATTATATTTGGTCCAGATATACATAGATGTATGTATCTACACATGTTTTAATGTAATTAAAAATACTCAGAGGGACTATTTTTCTCCAAGGGATATATGTAACGTCAAACGTCTATCTGGAATTCTGGAGATATGCGTGACCCCTCGCTTGATCCAAATCATTAATTTGTTGCGAAATAAACCCAGCCGTAGGAAATGTAATCGTGCACGTTCTGATCATGCTCCGACGTAGACAGATGGAGAGATAAGGTAAGACCCGTATCACGCCATCGCAGCCAGTCCAGCTTGGAAAGAGCAACATTGACACGTACATATACCGATATACGTTTGGTCCCAATTTTCGGACCACATACCAGCCAGCAGCCACTCATGACGCATCATGCAAGACAGCATGATAGCAACATTGACACGTACGTATACGTTTGGTCCAGTTTTTCGGACCACTAGCTAGTACGTACGTCTAGCAGCCACTCATGACGAATGCATGAAGTATGTATGTCCTCCGAGGTCAGTCGGCTTCTCCTCGCATCCGAATTCGGACACTTTCCTGGCCGTGCTGTAAAAAAATTAAGCACGGTGTAGATGCATACGGCCAAGCCACTGCACATGGCATATCTTCACGGTGTAGATGCATACGCTGCTCGTGTTGCCAGAGCTCGCCGAACGTATCGTACAAAAAAAAAAAAAGATCTCGCCGAACGTATTACACGCAGCTAGGCCGGGGCCACCCTGATAAGGAGGGCTGGTTATTTGAGGAGGTCCATATTATCTGGCAACGACGGAGCCAGGTAAGCTTGTTCCATGTCATTTCAGAACCAGCTAGTATCCTATACTGGTTAAAAACAAATGCTCCTGAGAGCAACTCCAACAGAGAGACGGCGCACTGAAGAAACTGATTTTACAGCGTGTCAGCGAGTAAAACCACGCTCTAGCACTCACTGCATTTTCATCCACGCAATAAATATTTTCAAGGGCGCGGCTTATTTCGTTTCCGCATGCGCTTTCTATCCCGTGTCCAGCCTAGCGCGCGGTAAAGGACGAGCAGCGCGCGAATTCCCCAACCGCCCTAAATCTTCTCCCGCGCGCCCGCTCGCTTAATTTTTCCCGCGCATGCATCGGCGATATTCCGGCGATGGACGGCCTCTCCGAGCCTGCCGCCCATTTCGACCACCGGCGTTCATCCCGGTGTTGTTTAGTTCAGACTCCGCCTACCGAAGTGACCTCCACCGTGGCAAACCCTTCGGTTGTGTAGAACATGTTCGTGGTGCCGCGCCCGAACATGACCAGCGGAACCGTTATCTGTGGCTCCAAGGACCGCGGCGGCCAAGCGCCCTGCTTCTACTGCGGTTACGGCGGCGGCTGGTGATGGAACGAGGAGGCCGAATGATTTCTTTCAGTCGAACCAACATATTGGTGCGCTTGTGCTGTTGTTAGGAGATTAGAACCGATGCTTTGCTATGTATTGAATCGGTGCATGGGAACTTTTGGTTTGCTTTCATAGTGCGTGATCTAGGAGCATCTCCATCGGCGCCCCCAAATAAGCGTCGGTAGTGCTCTATCAGGGGCGCTGGCGGACGTTCCTCCATTTGGGGTACGGGTTTCCACACCGGCGTTCCCCAAACCGGCGCCCCCAAAATCTTTTGTTTTCCTTTTACAATATTTTGAAACAATATTTCAGTCACATAAAATTATTCATTCAATATTTTGACATAGTTTAGCACAAATACAAGAAAATTATTTCGTACATTAATTCAAATTAAATCATACGTTGTTTGTGCCTCCTCTCCTCTTCCACAAATGCGCAACAATCTGCCTGAATTGAGCATGAACACCTACATCTCGGATTTTTCGATGCATGTAAAGGAAAGCGGTTGTTGGGGTACATGCTCTACTTCAGCAAGAGGTTGGTCCTGATAATCAAATAGTTGATCATCATGCACATGTTCGTCACGCTCGCTCTCAATGATCATGTTGTGCATGATCACACATGCGTTCATTACCTCCCACATTCGACACTCAGACCAAGTGAGAGCAGGGTACCTGATTCTCCCACGATGCCGGTGACGTTCTTCCTCTTGCCTGTCCTTGAACTGTCGCGTCGAGGCACGACCAGCAAGGGCTGGCAAACGCGGAGGAGGTGCTGCCGCAGGACAACGGTAGTGTTCTCTCCCCCCCCCCCCGGCATTAACAGCTGCACCAACATCTCGTCGTGGCTGTCCATCGCGGCAATCCGACGAACACCTTGCGGGCGGGACGGGGCGTTTGGGAGGTGGTGGCGGCGACCTCTCTTCCGGCCGAAAGAGCGGTGGCCGATCGAGGAGTGGCGGCGTTGTCGATTGCGTGTGGTTTCGCCGGGTGGAAGGCAAGCACGGGGGACGCGAACTGCGATGGCGATCCAGATGGGTGGGACTCGGCTTGGGAGGGGGTGAGAGGAGGGGGAAACCGACGCGTCTAGCTGGCAGAAGGGCCCCGCGGGTGCTTTCCTACGTGGACGAGGGTGCCGGCGCCCCCCAATTCGCACCATTTGTGAACGGGCCGGCATGGGGTTGCCGGCGCTTCTATTGGACTCAATACTGCATTGACGTTTCATTAGACGCACCTGTGTGAGCCCAAAAACAGCAACATCCCGCAAATCTACATTAGAGCCGCCCGATGGAGATGCTCTAATGTAAGGCAAGACTAAGGATATCTTTAGTGCCCTAACGTAAAGAAAACAAAAATAACCGTTTTGATCAGGTTGGATATAATTTGGGAAAACCTCTAGCCTGGAGGGCTAACACAATGCAAACTATTCGGCATGTCTGGGGTGATAAATTCTTAGCCGAAATTTAGGCTGGAAATACGTCGGCATCGACACATCGCAGATGTAGCGCGTGACCGCGCGCTCTCACTTGGATCTCGCCTAGCTGTGGCTGCATCGCTTTGGTCACATTGCTTCGGCGCCTGCCGCAGCCTTTATGCCGCAATCAATGGCACACTTTACGCCAGTGGCCGCACCAGGCCTAGCGCTCGCTCAACGGCTAAACTTGTGCCCCACCATAAATTGCATGTGCTTGGAGTCCCGCATCGAATTGAAGTCCTCCGTGTACGCCGTCCTTTATAAGGTCACCGGCAATGCCCTGCCATCGCCACACCGCCCCCGGTGACCTTCTTCATAGCACATCTCCCAGCCCGCTAGCTGCAACCATGTCCTCGTCGACAAGGCCATGGAGAAGAAGGGCTTCCCATGGAGGCACCCCGTAGAAAGATGACGTCGAGGCCAGATCCTCGTCGGTGAAGAAGGATGCGAAGCCACGCAACCGGGTGCCCATCCGCATGAACGCCTCCTGGCCATGTACAACAGCATTAGCGTGCGAGGGCTAGGATGACGCACCTGCCTAGTCCCATGCTGCATGTGCCATGTTTGGGTCAGGCGCGGCGCAACGAGATCGTCTATAGGGGGCCCCTCCTACCGCCGAAAATTCACGTCAATCCCCGCGTAGGCCAATAACTCCTCAATGTGAGACGCGTTCTCGGTGAGTGATTATGACCCGATGTGTTATTCTGGTTTCCTCAGCAAAAACGAGTACGTGTGAGAACTAACCTATGGTTGGGTGGTTGTGGTTTGGGAGGAAAGTGGCACCCCCAACCCGCTAAAGTTCAAACCCCATATTTGACACTTTGGTGTCTCATAAAATGCGGGATACTCTTCAGTGGGATGCAACATTTCCATCGACAACGAAGCACCTGTGATGAGTTCGGCAATCTCGAGACCCGTCAGATAAAATTTCTTTGACTCAGTCTCTTGGAGATGTTCATAGGCTAGACTGTGCATGTGTCTGTTCATGAGGTGAGTGTATATCCGTACATGGAAGCGACCTACATCTCTATTATGTTTCAAAGAGAAAAAAAACATTCACAACCCCCCTCCGCTGCCACGTCTGGCTCCAAGGGACGTGAAGGGGGGCCTCAAACGGAGAGCCTGACCACCAGCGAAGCCAGCCACACGTTCCGTGCGTTGATTATCCAGAACCCAATCGCCGCCGCCGCCGGCCGAGGCAGACGGCGACCTTCCGCCGTACAGGTCGACTTCTCGGGCCAATTTGCCAAGCTCGTTGCCTCGCTGATGGATCAGCCCGCGCAATCTGCTTCGCTGGCACGCTTTTTTGTTAGTTTCCTCTCGCTGGCTGGTTGGTGCAGACGCCAGCACCGGGACTACGAGACCGACGGGTGCCGATGAATAGAGTTGAAATAGAGGCTGGTCACGCGGACAAACTTCACCCTACGCGGAGTAGGCATGTTGGCGGATCTAGACCGATCGTACTTCACATGATGTTGCGCAAGCGGACGGATCGTGCAGGCATGGTGACAGTGAAGTGATAAGCCAGGTTTTTTTTTATTTGAAAGAAGTGATAAGCCGAGCTGGGCACACGCATCGACACACAAATATTGCAAAAAAGAAAAAGATCACATTTTAGGCTAGGGCTTTAATTTTGACTCGTACGTCCAAATATACCTACTATTAAACAATGCATTTCAAAATGTAAAAAAGTTTTGAAAAAAAGTCCTAGGTGTACATCTAGACATACTATGTTAGTACACAAAAATTGTGGGGAAAGATACCGAAGCCTGACCAGCTATGGCGAGAGGAACACACACAACTCGAACTCCGCCAGCATGCCTTTTGTTGCATGCATGTTGACATGTTGTACGTGAACACCATCGTACATGCCCAAGCTCCCGCCATTGTCGGACGTGCCAAAGATCCCGATGCCCTAGGCATGCACAAACCCGCACCCATGTAGAACTCGTTGGCGGTACAGCTTGTTCGATGATTGAGCCTACACAGGATGTTGAAGGAAAAGAAACAAACATAAAAAAGAAGAATAAGTTATAGGGGAAATGGTGTAATATGACCTCTTGTAGAGTCATCTTGTCATAAACACCATCACACGAGCTAAACTGATGGATCGGTGCTTTTTGTGAAAATCAGAGGGCGGACCAGCAATTTTTGAAAAAATAGTACTCAAAGACGATGTTTTTTGAAGCCTGATTATTTTAAAGGTGGTAGTATTTTGCAATTTTCTCCTACCGACCCCACGTGACCCATACCTACTCATAACTCATAACCCAACACACATGAACAACGAATTGATTCTGCAGCTCCCCTATCGTTGTGGACCGTTCCTTGTGCGCAGGAACATTGGCATCTTCGTAGTCTTTCTCAACGAGCGGGACCGATGGAGGGCGTTCCAAGGAGGACGCCAGACAGGTAAGCCGCGATGGCCACATCATCAACGATTCAACGTGTTCTTATCTCGATCGTCTCTCATCATTTCAGGCCGCGATCGTGGCATGCATGAGACGGCACGAATGGAACAAAAGGCGTATCTGATATTCTGATATGATGCATGCCACCCGCGGCATCTGCTTTTTTGTTGATTCCCATTGCCGACACCGATCAGTTTTCCACCGATTCGTTTGGGTGTGACACGGTCGATGGAGTGCCTGTGGTCACCGTTGGTTGCTGCCGCCTCAGTGCAGCTTGCACCAACTGCGCAGCAAAGGCAGCACTGTCCCTCAAAGCCACGGCACAGGCTTAGCACGGGCCATAGCACCGTGTTTCCGGCAGCAACAACACATCTGGTCACGACACCATTGCTCTTTCGCAGACCAAAATCGACCCAGCCCTCTGCTTTGGCATTTACTCCCTCCGATTTTAAAATAAGAGTCGCAAGATGTTTCTACACCTCAAATGTATCAAGATATATCCGTAGTAGGGAAATTTGTGATATTTATTTTAGAACAGATGTAGTAGCAGTTATCACGCTTGTCTTTTTTTTACCTCTGATGATTATACTGATCTACCATGGCGCCTACAAAATCTACTAGTACCCTCCTAAAAGGATATTGAACGTTTGTGTAAATCCAGATGGATTTATATAATTTTTAGTGTATAAATACATTTAAATTTAGATAAATCTTTGACATCTTTTTATGGATAGAGGGAATACTTCCCTATTCAAAACAAGTATCGCAGAGTTGCTACACCGTTCATTTTCAAATTTTTGTTTCTCGAGACATATCTGAAGTGATCACTTCAAGTTTCCACGGCACGCAACGCCATAATCTTTTATTAGGGCTTTTGCTTCGATGTTTTTCCCTCTCAGACTTTAGTCTCCCGTGGACAGTCATGATCTTCCAATACCCTTCTGTCGGATAACTTATGCCTTCAACTTTAGTGGTTGCGAGAACGAAAGAGAGGACAACAAAGCATACCTCTTTTTTTTATTGGCCGGCATGTTATTTTTTTTTCGAACTGCATCTCTCACTCGGATAGCCTATGTCCGCTTGCCATTTTTTGGACTAGTATGAGCCATGAGTTGCACTGTTGCGTGGATAGCTGAGAGATACAACGTTCTCGGTGTAAAATGCATAACATTTGACATGGCTAAGTTAGTCGGCAAATTTACATAAACATTTGATATTCTTTTAGCATCAGACCAAGCACCATCAAGACAACCATTTTCTTGAAAGGCGACACCTCAAAAAAAAAAGTGCACATGTGTTGTTGTTGCCCTAATCATAGATCATGTGTTTCCATCTTGGAGAAAGTCCACGCTTTAGAAGATAATGTCTTCAACAAGTTAATTGTTGGACACAACCAATTAAGACGACATTGAGTTTTTTTTTACTTTTAAGCTTATACTCTGAATTTTTCCTATGACGGCGCCTCCACTTACCGATGCCCGCCTGTAAACATGGTTCATTTCATCCTAGGTTTTGGGAGATTCTTCCTCACGCCACATTCTTATTTTATAGCTTTTAAAAAAAATAAAATGAAAATTAGTGGACTGATAAAAACGACGAGAGATATGGTCCCTCTCCCTTCAATTTCTCGACCCAAATCATTTGCTGCGGAAGGAATAACGGCAGCCGTAGGAAGTGAAGCACGTTCCGGCTCTCTGACATTGATCGTGACGGAGATAAGGCAGGACCCGTATCACGCTATCGCAGCCATACCAGCTTGGCAAGAGCAGCATTGACACGTACGTCTGGTCCGATTTTCCGGACCACCAATCCAGCAGCCACATCATGCATGCAGGTCCTCCGAAGGGAGTAGTTCAGTCGGCTCCTCGGATGCGAATTCGCAGACGTATACCGTACAAAAATTAAAGTACTCCGTATATGAATATGGAAATGTGGACCAGTTCCTTTCTATTTTCCTTATTTTTTGCGAATCGCTTTTCTGTTGTTTTGCACTGCAGATGTATAGTTGTAGACTAGTCCTGCATTCAACTCGCCCTAGCCAATGCACATGGCTTCGGTGTTGTATTCTTTTCGTATTAACCGCTCATCCCTTCCTCGAGTAGTGCTCATGTTCTGAAAAAAAAAAGCTACTCAACTTTAGCTAGATACGAAAGTAGAAAGATATATTATAGTTATACATAAATCCAGGTTTTTAAGGGGGGAGGAAGTACTTGACGTTTTTGCAACTCATTTACATCTAATGGTATATATTTTGTAGTATATATCTTGTAGTAGTTAGCAATAAGAGTGTGCTACTTTATTGATACATGACCCACATATTACTCTCACAAAGTGCCTAGGTGCACTGGCTCTTGCATGAGTGCTCATTTTTCTTACTTTTTCATATCTCTCTCCTCCACATATGCAAAAGTGTCCGCGCCAGCATCGGTCAAGATTGACCACGCCAGCATGCTAGCCTACGTCTGGTTCCGGTGCCGGTACGTACACCTCCTCTAGCGAGAGGAAACCAACAAAGTCTGGCGAGGGGGGGAGTGGGCTCGGTCTGATCAGCCAACTAGCAAGGCGGCGAGCTCGGCCGGTACGACACGAGTTGTCGTCACCCGTCAAGTCTCGCCGGCGGCGGCGACCAGACTCGATCAGGGGAATCAATCAACACACAAAGCGCCTGTATGGTTGACACCCGGTCTGGCTCTTCAGGGCATCTCCAACGGACCGAGGCAAAACAAACGCTCAAATTATTCGCGCACGTCCATTTGTGTTGACCCGCAGATAACAAAATAGTTGTACAGTGTCACACTGACTGTTTACGTCAGGGACATCCCCAGCGGGTCGATGAATATTTGATTGGCTAACAGCATCAAGGTTGGTAATGGCGGTGAGGATGTTGATTGTCGTCCGGTTCTTGCGGGTGAGGCGCAAGCTCGCGACGATGCGATGGCCATGAGGCAGTCTTTCGTGTGCTCCGACCTAGTGGCGGTGGCGCGGGAGGGGCCAGACCACGCGTGGATCGACCGAGAGAACCGCGAGCTGAAGGATGCCATCACGGCGAGGACCTGGCGCGCTGGGACTCCTCCCTGGCGGAGGTCGTCGAACGCCGTTGTTGGGAAGACGTGCCTCCTTTCGGAGCAGAACCGCCTCTGAAGGGAGCGGCACGCGGCTGGCTAAACACGCATGTGCTCCGACGACGTCGCCGACCCCTCAGGTCACGCCAGCGGCCGGTGGTAGGCCACGCGACTGCGAGTAATCCTGGCCGTACAAGGCCGCGCGATGGCAAATAGGTACGGTCGTCGTAGTTTTAGGTTAACTCTTACCATCTCTGTAAAGATTGTCATTTTAGCCAATCAATAGGAATGACAGACATTTTACTTACCTGTGTGACTGACCGGCGGGCCTTGATTCAACCAACACCGACGCGCAACGTCCGAGCAGGAAAAATGTGTCGCATATTTGGATCGTATTTGCGTCTCCGCGGACAACCTGATCATTATGAGTCAAGCCGCTGGGCTGGGGTACAGACGCATTTTTCAACCGCATGATCGTAAACGATCGTTCCGCGTCTATTTCCGTCGCCCGTTGAAGATACCTTCAATGTGAGACTAGCGTGCCGTTCATAATTTGTACCGTGGAGCAGCTAATTTCTTGAAACTATTGCTACTGAAATCCTGTCAATATCTAAACTCTATCCCGACGTGTTGCGCCTACATATAAAGACAAGATCGGAATATGAGTGTGGATTTTGTACACCCACACATGGGTGTGTGTGTATTATGTACCGTTCCTTGCAACCTTAAGATTCGTGCGGGTACAGGTTTGTTGGACATTTTGCTCCACATCCCTTAGTTTATCTGTCGCATCAGTCTCTTCTTTTCTCTGGCTTTTCTCCACGCGATCCGGGTATGGCGGTATGGCGGTATGGGCTTTAGGGCATCTCCAGCGGCGCGACGCATTTTAGTGTCCGCACGCGTCCGTTTGCGTCGCGCAGCGGACGCTGAAATGACCGTTTTCGTCCGCGTGTCCGTTTGCGTCTGGGGTTGGCTCCAGCGGCCCGACGCATTTTTTTTTCTCTTTTTCATTTCAACATACTTTCAAATATTACAAATTGGAAGATTATTTTACACAAACTAATACATAGTTTGGAACATGGTTTACACAAACTAATACATAGTTTGCACCATGGTGGACACAAATATAAATATTTTAAAAATAGAAACCAGTTGTGTTGATTTCCGTATGTTCAGCTGCCAAGAAAGAACATTCGAGGGCACACCCGAGTCACCCAAACTGGAAAATCCAAGCGGGAGGATTGACGGTGCCCTTGTTGGTTCTACCGATGGCGAACGAGACGAAACCTTCCACTACTAGCTTCATCCGGCCCGTAGCCGGATTCGGCCGCAAAGAAAGAACACTCTACGTTCTAACTATCGGAGTCCGACTCGGATTCGCCGGTGTGGTAGTGCTCGCGGCAAGCCGTGTCGTCGAAGACCTTGACGACCATCTCACCGTCTCCCTCGTAGAGGAAGGTGAGCCGGCAGCCGGGCTCGAGCGCCGGGTCACGGGCGAACTTTCCCCACCCGGTGTGCAAGTACATCTTGCCCCTGCCCGTCGAACGAGGACCTCCACGGGCCGGCGGCGAAGTTGCGGCCGGCCTCCCGTAGCCGCAAATGCGCCGGCTCGACGCCGTCGACGAACTCGGCGAACTTGTCCGGGAGACGCTTGATGTCGAGCGGGTCGTCGTCGATGCGGAGGAGGAACTCGGAGCGGCGTCCCTCCACGTCGGAGGAAGACGAAGAGGGCGCAGCGGCGGCCGAGCGTGGGGCCGTAGCTCGCTCCACCACGGCGGCCCTCGCCCCGTCCCCGGGGCCGTCCAGGGCCGCGGCCTCGACCGCCTCGGCGGCCACCAGGACCCGCCATGGCCTTCCTCGCGGGGTTGGCTGCGTGGCAGGAACACCTAGGCGGCGGAACGCTGGAGCTTTGTGGCGGCTAGGGTTTCTATGGAGGAGTGGATGAGGAAGAAGAAGGCGCGGCCCCTTTATATAGGCCGGAGGCATGCGGTGGCCGCGGGACGCGTGGCGACGCCATTAACGTGGTTGGCGGAGGTGGGCTGCGGTCGCTCGGCAGCCGAGGCATCGCCATTAACGTGGCGCGGACTGGCCGGAGCGACGCGGCGGCGCCGGTCGCAGGCGCGTTTGAGAAGACGCATCGACGCAGGGTCGCTGCTAGGCGGGCCCGACGAAACGTCCGCCGGATACGAGCGGACACTTTCGGCGTCCGCACGGTGTCCGCGGAGACGCATCCGAGGCGCATATTTGGGCCAGGTTTGCGTCGCCGCGGACGGCCCGGTCACTTTGCGTCGCCCCGCTGGAGAGGGTGCCAGACGCATTTCCGGTCACGGCGGATGAAAACGACCATTTGCGTCGCGCCGCTGGAGATGCCCTTAGGGCATGCCCAATGCACTGCTCTAGAGCTACTGCCTCATACCTTTAATTAGGTTCGGGTGGTCCAAAGTAGGTTCGGATGAGGAGGCAGCCTCCTCTTCAAGAAGTGGGATCTTAAGCCCAAAAAGCATGCTTTTTGGAGAGAGAAGAAGATACATAGTGTCATATTTGTGGGGTCCCTTCTCTCTTTTTTCTGATTAAAGTTGTAGCTTCCATTGGAGAGATGAAATTAACCATGTTGCTTCTGACAACTTTTTTACATGGAGCAACTAGTTGTGTATGCCACCATTGCTCATGCCCTTATGCTTCTGTGTAGCGCTGACTCTGTCCAAAGAAGACTAGAAGAGTAGGGGTCCGATGCTCCACTCTCTCTCTCTCTCATGTTTCCTCGTGCTCTCACGACCGTCATAGACTCGAGCTTTTTTCACCGCCGGCCATCTTCCCCCGGTGTGGCGACTGCTCCGTCATGTATCCTTGCCGCAGTACCACCAGTGACCAGTCCTGTCCATCGTGTCGCCGAGAAGCCTTGCCTCGAGTCATCTCCACCGTGACGCCGAGGTGCAGGTAGCTACGCCGTCGCTGGAATCCAATCTGTTCTCATCAAGTCATTTTCGTTGCTTATGTACTGACGGCGACTTGTGATGCGTGCAGGAAAAGTCCGCTTGGACATTTTCCCAGAGTTCGGAAGGGGGTGAATCGGCAGATTTCATCTCCCCTGTCCCCGAGAACCTCGGCTCGCTGATCCCTCCTCCCGGCGCCCCGCAAGGGGCCGAATCCAGCGACTGCACCCAACAAGGCACCTGCGACGCCGACGAAGTCCGCATGGCGCGTGCCAGCTCGGCCTCAAGCTGCTTCTGTGGCGATCGAGCTCCACGAACGACGCCCTGTCTACCTCAGTTTGACGTGGCGTCTATAGAGGTCTAGGATCATCACTGGATCAGCGATGCTCACGCGGAGGGTCAACAGGGAGCAAACGCCGGTGCCGTTGCCGTGCGAGATCGCCGTGGACAACATGCCGGTGGCGAGCGGCGACACTACAAGCCTAGGAAGGCGGTAATGGCGTCGGTGTACTGCGCCAAGATCACGGGGCACTCGCGGGTGGTCACCGTGTCGTGGTCGCGGGACCTCTTCTCGCCCGCCTTCGCCGTCACCATCACCAGGGCCGACGGCGCGTCCGCGGAGTGCAGGGTGGACCTCCGGCCGTCGCAGTTCTGGAGGAGCGCGGGCTCCCGCCGCGTTGAGCTCTCTGGAGGTGCGTCCACGGGCACGACAGTGCGCGTGCTCTGGGACCTGCGACGCGCGCGGTGGCACGGTGTGGCCGCGGGCCTCCCGGACCCTTGTGGCGGGTACTACATCGCCGTGGAGGCCGCGGGGCGAGGTGGTGCTGGTCCTCGGCGACCTCCGGAAGGCCGCGCTACGGCGGGCATACCCAGCGCGCCACCCGCCCTCGCCGCCGTCCCCGTGGCGCGGCGCGAGCACGTGTTCGGCCGGCGGCGATTCGCGGCAAAGGTACGGTTCCACGACCAATGTGTGGTGCACGACGTGGCGATCGAGTGCGTCGGAGATGGCGATTGGCATCGACGGCGAGGTGGCGGTGAAGCACCTGCAGTGGAAGTTCCGGGGCAACTAGTCGGTCACATTCGGCCGGGCCAAGGTGGAGGTGTACTAGGACGTGCACAACTGGCTCTTCGCTGGCGCTGCCGGCGGTGCGCGCCCGGCGCTCTTCATCCTCCGCCCCATCGTGCTCTCCAGCGCGTCAGTGGGGGCATCCGCGCCGCTCCTCACTGGCGTCGACGGCGCCCTGGGGCCACCTGGTTCTATTCTACCTCTACCTCTACGCCTGGAAGCTCGACTGTATGGGTCCATTTTTAGTGACAGGAGCTTTTGCCGATCCTTTTGTCATTTTTTCTTGATCCGTTCCAGTCCGAAATTATGGCAGTTTTTATTTGGTAGCGATCGAGTTCTGTAAATGAAATCCTGGAAGATTCCTATTCCCTAGTCATATATAACCTGTGCCAATGTCTTCCTACTTGTGAACTAAACTAAGCACCAATGGATAAATAATCCCACTTATGAACACATGGTCTTTTTATCCCGAATTGTTCTTGTTTGCTCGAGTCTTGGACGGGCCGGAAGTTAATCAAAGAACAGAGAGAGGTAGGATGCAGGTCGCACGAAGCAACGTTAAAGGATTCACCGTGATTCCAGGGGTGAGGTATCGTGTCCCTACTAATTTGACTGGACATGGTGCAAAAGCAAGGTCCCATACTCCTGTCCTGTGCAAGTCAGCAAGTGTAGGCTAAAAGGCTAGATAGCCGGCCATGTGTTGATGGGACCCACCAGCTTTGCAAAATGGAAGGAAGTACCCGCCTGTATGATTTTTCTCACCTCATATATTATCCGAATCTCCAAACATCCAATGGCTGTGGAAGCACCCACACCCATGCTTGGGTGTACAAATGTATTTGTTTAGATCGTGTACTTTTTAATGATATAATTTTTATAATGTAAAACTTATATTATATTAGTTAAATTGACGATCTTGAAAGACGCATAGGCCCTGTAAACCGGGACGGAGGGAGTATTAGCTATAGCCTAACTATAAATAACATGACACTCTCTTGTAGCCAGCCGCTGGCTCTTCTATTATTGTTGCTCTACTTCGTTGGCTCCAAGGTGCTGCGAACCAGACGGATCGCCCACACGTGGCGACAGCGAAGTGATACGCCGAGCTGGGCACACACACGAAACACGGCGCCATGTGGCCAATCTCCAGTGATAAGCCAACACAAGTGTCGTTTTAAAACAAAATAAGGCTGGTCATAGTGCATAGTAACTTCAACTAGTAACATGCACATGACACTAGTCTATGTTACTACCCTCATAGTGCTTAGTAACATCAAGTTAGTACTTCATTAATTAGCTTGTAGACTCATTGTGCCTTGAAAAGTATGATGTTACAGTAACTAGCTATGTTACTCTATCCTCCTCTCTCCTCATTAACTCAGTGCCACATAAGCAAATTTGCTGAGTTGGCTCCTAAGTTACTACTGAAGTTACTTGCACTATGAGTAGTCTAACACAACCGAACAATCTTCAGCGATATAACTTGACAGCTGGCCAAAGCGTTCCATCCCTTCATAATTATCTCGTGTTCGATTTGAGTTTAGTTAAACTTAAACTTTGTATAGATTGACCCAACATTTTCTTTAAAAAATCAACATCTGTAATAGAAATGTATTGCATTAGAATTGTCACAAAGTATATATTTTCAAACTATGTGCATTTGGTGTTATGAATGCTCATATATAATCGTTCCTATTCACGGTCAAACTCATTCATAAATTACCTAGGACACGAGATAATTGTGAATGGAGGGAATACTTCGATGGCTCTGCATGACGTGTCCACCGACACATACAAAGAACAGCCACGAGAATGTGTTTTATCTCGCCCCTCATCATTTCTGGTACTCCACCCGTTATGGATTATAAGTCCATAGAGCTTTTTTTTTTATTGTTACGGAGTAGAAACTCTATCTTACTTATTGTCCCCCCCTCCAATAAATGCTTTTTCACACTTTTTCTCTCATAAATGTAAAACTATTGGTGCATGTAGCAAATGATAATGACGAGTTATGAACTTTTTTTAATCACAGCAAGCCGAGGAAGTAGCGGTTATGCAATTTTGAGCGCAACAAAATCCGAATCTGATTCCGATATGATGCCACATTAGGTATCTGCCTCCTTCCGATTTTGATTTTTCACCACAAAAGATCACCCTGCCCATTGAATTGACAAAGAAAGCCATCTCTGAGGGCAAATGCCTGAAAAGATCACCTTCGGTGTGGCGGCATAGCTCCCGAGACGACACATGGAAACTACTGCCGTCAGCCATGGCGTAGGGCCTGTCGTCGTGCATGGTGGCGGACGTTTGCCGACCAAGGTCGCCATCGAGCGTGGTGGGCCATGCCTCCGTTGACCATGGCAACCTGCCGCCAGATGCTGTGGCGACAACCCTGTCCATTTCTGATACTGGTACCACATACGACAAGTCACTGGTAGAAAAAAGGCATTCCGGACAGCCCCATTAGTCGCGGATATGCAAGAACCGCGACCAATGGGACCTTTAGTCGCGGCCCTTGTGGCGAACCGCGACCAAAGGCCTAGGCCCAGGGCGCTCGGTGGCCAGCCGGTGGACGGGAGGGGCTTTAGTCGCGGTTGGCCAGTGCCAACCGCGACTAAATGTCCTCGAGCTCGGCCCAAAGGCCTTTAGTCGCGGTTGGCCCGGCCAACCGCGACTAAAGCCCCTCCCCTATATATACCACTCAGCCCACAACACTTAGCCATTTGGTGCCACTTCTCTTCACAAACTTCACAAGGGGGTGTAGGGTTTGCTTTTGGCTCCTCTTATGCACACAAGGTGTTTGATGAAAATTCAGAACTCCACAGTTCTCGTCCACGACTCTCTGAATATGGATCCGAAGCATTGGGCCGACATGAGAAAAATGATGCAAAAGTAACTATTTTCATTCGTTTGCGCTCTATATCGATCGGCCTTTTTCGTTCATCATTTCCTAATATCAAGTAACTAGTTAATAACTCTCTTGTTCATTTAATTTTCCTTGCCTCGTAGGGTTTGGAGACGGTTCGTAGATCAAAAGGTCGGTGAATTCAAAAAAGAGCTACATTTTAAAAGGGCAAAGGCTGCGATCGGGGATATTCAGCCACCGGGGACCAATCTATGTGGATACTATGTTTGTGAGAGGATCCGGAGATACACCACCGAGCGGCAGCCGTCCGAGAACAACATCGGGAGAAATAACCTCCGGACGACGCTTACTCCGAAGCTCGCTTCCGACCACTTCAAGAGGAACTAGGCTGGATGGTTCGCGAGGGAAGTCATCGATCCTAGAGGAGAACACTATGTAGAAGACGTAGAACTTTATATGCACTAAATATGTATGGAAACTTGTTCAAAATTGTATATGGTCATCCGATATCGAATATATATTGTATATTCCTCTTGAATTCTTTTTGTTCTAATTTCAAATTTGTTTGAAATTGTACATTCATATGCATGTATGTAGTACGGTACAATATGTGAAACTCCTTCAAAATTAAAACCCAAAAGAAATAAAACAATACAAATTAAAAACAAACCAGATTTAGGGGGAGGGGGCTAAACCCTAAACCCCGCGGAGGCCTTTAGTCGCGGTTGGCCGGAAGAACCGCGACTAAAGGTCCTCCGCCCGGCGCTCGCCCTGCCGCCCACGTGGACGGGCCTTTAGTCGCGGTTCGTAAGGAACCGCGACTAAAGGGGGGGGGCCTTTAGTCGCGCCTAATTGGTCGCGGTTGCGCAACCGCGACTAATGGCAGTTGCAAACCGCGACCAAAGGCCATTTTTCTACCAGTGAGTCGATACACGGACTTCTCTTAGTGTACATGTGCGCGTAGATACACGTGTGGGAAAACAATGACGCCTTGAGCTTTCACGAAACTGTGGCGCTTCCTGCAATAGGTCCCCTGTTAGACGTACATTTGATCATGCACCTTGCCTTCCCGCGTAGCTAAGGTGACAATTAACAAATGACACTTGACGACGAACTTGATCCGCAAACGTGGCACTACATTACACAATGGCAAGCCCGGCCACCAGAGCTGACGGCGGCAGGTGCCACGTGTCACTTAGGGGTTGTGCCGCTTGGTTGAAGGTGGTTTTTCCTGGCATTTGGACTTAGAGGTGGTATTTTTTTTATCAATTTGGTGGGTAGGGTGGCCCTTTCTGGCAAAAATTCTCCGGTTTCCTCAGATTTGCGTAGATGCCACAGCCCACACTGATTCTCTTTGTGGACGCCGATGAGATTCCATTGATTCGTTTGGGTTTTACACGATCGAGTGCTTGTGGTCGCGGTGCAGCGTGCACGAACTGCACGCAAAGGCAGCACTGTCCCTCAAAGCCATGACACAGGCATAGCACGGGCCACAACACCGTGTTTGCGGGGCAACCCTGCTGCTCGCCATCGCCATGCATCTATCCGACCAACAACAAAGCAGCTGCCCACAACACCAGCAGGTGATCTTTTCCGGACCAAAATTGACCCACTGCTACCGCTCTACTTTGGCAGCTAGTTATCACACCAGTCTTTTCCTCTGTGATACCGATCTACTACGACGCTTACACCCCGTTCTAAATTAAGTGTCCCACAGATTTGGTTTGGAAATATACTAGTACCACCGTTCCGCAAAACAACGTATATGACCCTAGTTAAAAGTAAAATAGTGTAAATTTTTACTAAATTTATAGGGAAAACTATCAACTATAATACTATATAGATACATCATGAAAATATATATCACTATGTATGTAATAAGGTTCATTAGACATCATAGAGGTTTATAGTTTTTTCTAAAAGATTGATCCAACTTTGCACCGATTAACATTTGACTAAATTTATATGCCTTTTTAATGTAAAAATGGGGGGAGTATTACTATCTATGATCAGACTACACTGACATTACAAGAATTTCGATTCAAAATAAGTATCGTACATTGGTCAAGATTCATATGTATTTTACTGTGTACATAGATACGTATGAATCAAGATAAATTTAGGACATTTGGGGAGCGCCTAGAGATCAGTCGCCCAGAGATCAGTGCCTGACATCAATAGCTTATTAAGCCGTGTACTATTTTAGTTTTGGCGTCCAGTTTTGTGTTCGCATTTTTCATTAGAAAAAATAATTTGTGCAACTATTTAAGGCATAAGAAAAAAAATTTACTAGCAATTTAAGTGTAACTGGAAAAGACTCAGTTGCAACCCACATGTAAGTGGAAATGCTTAGTTGCGACGCATGCGTAACTAGAAAAATCTCCATTGCAACCCACATGTACGTGGATATTTTGAGTTGCAACATATGCGTAACTGGAAAAATCTCAGTTGCAATGCTCATGCAGTTGAAAAAAAGATCAGTTGCAACCCACACGTAAGTGGAAATTCTTAGTTGCGACGCATGCGTAACTGGAAAAATCTTAGTTACAACCTATATGTATGTGGAAATTCTTAGTTGCAACATATGCGCAACTGAAAAAATCTCAGTTGCAACGCTCATGTAATTGGAAAAACAAAATCAATTCCAACTCACATGTAATCGAAAAAATCCCAGTTGCAACCCACATGCAGCTGAAAATATGTCGTTTGCAACACCTGCGCAACTAAAATGCTCGGCGTAAGCCGTACCATTGGAGAGAGAAAGACACCTTGTAGATAGGAACCATCACCACGAGCCCACTTCGTGAGCCCATTCCGCGAGGCCCGCAGAAAAACAAGTCACTTACGCGTCGGACCAACAACAATACAAACACACACAAACAACCCAAAAGTCAGAGCACGAATCTACAAGCACAAAATACGAATCTCCAAGCGTTCGACTTAAACTTATTAAGTATCAGGCGCCTGATTTTCAGCAAATCCGTATTTTCAAACGAAAGAAGTAACTTCTACCTCCGTTTTAACATAAGTGTCGTATATTTTTTTCAAAAATTTCCATGTATCTATACATTTTTTTTTGAAATGGGAAGTTTAACCCCTGCTTCTGCATCATGATGATGCACACGGCCTTTTATTAAAAAGCAGTAATATTTAGTCTTACAGAACTCGCATCTCAATCATCGCCTATAGTTAATACAAAAATCAACCAGCGGAACAAAAAAACATAGTAAAACTACAAATCACTGTAGCCTCCTAGTATGACGTCAGCCAGTCTGACACAAAATATTCTGAGCGACCGTCTGAAGCCATGTGCATCTAGAAACCATGGCATCCCGCTGTCCCTCCGACGAAAGGAGAGCCTATAATTCCATGTATCTATATATTAAATTACATCTGAATACATGGAAATTTAAATAAATCTGTACCACTTATGCATCGCATATTTGGAATCTATATATGGTCCTTTCTTTGATTTCTGAACCGAAATCATTTGGTATGGAAATAACGGCGACAGCCATATAGTAGGAAGTGAAATCGTGCACGTTCCGGGTACTCTGACATTGATCGTGACGGAGATAAGACAGGACCCGTATCACGCCATCGCAGCCATGCCAGCTTGGCAAGAGCAACATTGACACGTACGTCTGGTCCGAATTCTCAGACCACCACCTGCCACTCATCACGTATATATCGTGCATGCATGTCCTCCGAGGTAGTTCAGTCGTCTCCTCGAATACGACTTCGCCGACGTACGTAACAAAATTAAATACTTCTCCGGCTCTAAATTAACCTTTTCCCTTAAAAAAATACTCCTCTGGCCCTAAACATTTAACATACGGAGTAGATTTAGTAAAATGTGGACTAAAATGTAGAGTTATTTAGTTAGGGAGTGGTGTTTTGGAACATGGGTGCTTATGCTCCCTATATTTTGAAATGCATTTTTACATACATTTTGAATTTCAAAAAAGTTGGAACAAAAAATTTGCACGTACATCTTCACGTGCTACGCGCTCACAAAGCCGTTTCATAAAAAATCGACTTGTCATTTGACGTGTGTAAAAAAGATAAAACTCAGTACTAGAAATAATGCTTTTCGTAAGATAAGTTTTCTCTTTTTTACATAGACCATACAAAAAAAAAAAAATTCGTGAAACTTGATGAACACACATATATTATGGAGATGTACATGTAAAACTTTTTGTTAAATTTTTTGGTAGAGGGAGCATACGCACCTGGGAGCCAAATTAAATTTCCGAGTTTAGGGTATTGTTACCCTCCAAAACCCACCGACGGGCAATGGCTAAGCAACACGAAGAGCCGGGAGGCTCCCAAGGCCGCTTAGTGGACCCTGGCACCTCGCGTCGTCCCGCAAATCTTCCAGCCACGTCCTGGCGGTTGCTAGGGCGTGCCACCTGACCTAGACCCGATCGAAAGGTGTTAGAGTGCTTCGATTGTTCCCGCATGGTAGACACGTAAACATTAAATACGAGCCCTATCGGCTCTCGAGCTTCCTCGTGGATCGGCTCAAGGAGCCGATCGCCCCATGGTTCATGTTGGATTTACAATGACATGGGGATCCCGCTTGATCAAAACAAAGCTAAAGCGATCCACGACAGTTTAGGGTTTTCACCGCATAACCGGAACGTCCTACGTGCGATCGGGCCTAGCAGCTACGGAAGATGATGCAAACTACCCCTACGAGAGGCCTAAAAACCAACATAGCGTTGATTCCCGGAACATCCCTCGCAGGGACGGTGAACAACACCTAACGCACTACCGGATCGTCCGACCCCAGCATAAGGCCTAACTATGCAGATATTAAACTAATCCCGCGGAGCAAGGAGCAACTATAACGGATCGGATCTACTAAGTAACGAACAAGCAAGATGCTGCCCTTACACCCGGATAGGTGTAAGGGCAGCTAGGTGTCGAGGGACGGCATTGCCACGCGGATATGCACGAGAAAGCATCAATGCAAGCCCCTAAACACCTAAGGATAAATCGTCATCGCTCGCCATCAACAACGCTTCAGCACGAGCGAGTACAAGGTAGACGAATAAACTTATATCGCCTAGATCGCGAGATGCGATCTAGGCAGCATGGTGCTTACCCGGGAGAAACCCTCGAAGGAAGGGGTGGCGATGCGCCTGATTTGTGTTTGTTGAACGATGATTGTCCTTCTTTTCCGATAACCCTAGATACATATTTATAGTCCAAGGGACTTTCTAATTGAGGCGTGCACCTAACCGTGCATGGGCCAGACTCTATCTGTTAATTCTAAACATGATACGATCTACTATATTACAGATACATAGGCAGTTAAGCCCAAACTCTTAGCGCAAAGCCGCTTCGAAGATGCTCCATGTGTACGTCCTTCAAGCCCATCTTCACTTACGGCCCATCTCCTGATTTGGCCAAAATCGGGTGGTAACACATGCCCCCTGGTTTTGATAATGGTAATTGCAAAACCATCTGTCTCCTTCGAAGGGTCATGTCGTGGCAGAACCGTCGCAGTTTTCTTCATGATGACGTCTTGTCTTCTCAACTCCTCTGCATGATTTGACAATTTTAGCCCCATGTCCTCGGAAACTGCTTAAGCATTAAATCGCTATATCCCCTTTTATTTAGCCACTTCTTGCAGTTCCCTTCTTCATCCTCCTCGCACTAGCACTTCCTCGGCCGACATGTCTTCTTCCTCTTCTTCTCCCTCATCGGGTCTTTCCACCCAATCCTCCCCATCTCGCGAGCCGACGCCGGAATGGGACCCGCGGGAGGCCCACGCGGCCAACATCCGCCGTGCCATAGCCGACGGGGACGAGTCGACCCACGACTCCTCCGTCTGGTCTGAAGATGACCAGTCCCTAACGGACGGGGAGAGCGACCTTCGCTTCCTCGCCATTGGGTTGTCGGAGGAGGGAAGCGACGACGACGGCTTCTCCTGGGATGGCCTCTCCTCCGCTGAGGAGGTGAAGGAGGAGGAAGAGGAGGAGGACGACGCCTCCTCTGACGAGCCGCCGGCCAAGCGTCTCTGCCCTTGGCCGGGCAACATGAGCGACTTCGACAGCGATGATGCCGACGCCGACGAAGAGGACGAGGACAATGAAGGTCCTGCCGGAGGTCGCTACAGCAGCGACGAAGAACCAGCCGGGAGCAGCACCGACGGCGGCGACGGTGACGATGAGAGCAGCAGCGGCCCTTAGATAGAGCTAGAAGTAATAGATGAGGGCAATGTATCCCCCAGCAATCTCTTTTGAGAGCAATCGGCTCCTTCTATGTAAGAAACCTGAATATCAATGAAGGAATTTCCCAAATTTGATTCTGTCGATTTCTTCCATATTGATCTAGCCGATTTTCCCCTACCCTGATTTTGCCGATTGTCACCTTGATTGATGTTCAATGAGCCGATGGCAATGCATCAGCTCTTATAATAAATTGCCAGACCGATCAATCTAGTCACCTCCTCAGACGGTAACTTGTAATCCTTGAAATTCAGATCAAAATTCCCAATCGGACACGTCCAGCCCACAGCTTTGAGACCCTCAAATCTTTGGATTCCAAAATCATCCGATCGTGATGTTGGTCCTGACGGCAAAACTCCTGAATTAACGCCTCCAGGAAAGCTTCTAAGACCATGGCTGAAATACCTTGACGTCAAAGCTGATACACCTGTATAACAGGTACCATTTGCTCACAACTCCCCTTGTGATGCTCTGTTTCCTTGCAGCGACAAACTGGTCTAGAGCCTGATCAATGATGATGGCTCCTTCTTCAAACTCCTCCTGTTAACCCTGGTGGTTTTCCTCTGCAAGAGCTCGCCACCTTTCAACATGGTTACGATGCAGAGACAGCCGATTTCAACACCATCGGCTCTTCAGAATGAGGAATTTTCAAGGCCAGCTGCCCCCCGAGCCTCAGTCAAGGCGAGGATAAAAGTGCATCCACCGAATGGGCCACTGATACGTCCAAAACGTATCTACTTTCCCGAACACTTTTGCTATTGTTTTGCCTCTAATTTGTGTATTTTGGATACAACTAACACGGACTAACGCTGTTTTCGGCAGAACCTGCTCCGGTGTCTCGTTTTTGTGCGGAAATCCAACTTTCGGGAAAATCTTCGGAATTTCTTCAGATGGCCCTATTTTACCAAAATACTGACGGAGCCAGAAGGGCAAAGGAGGTGGAGGCCCGAGGGCCCCACACCATATGGCGGCGCGGCCCAGGGGGGGCCCGCGCGGCCCTATGGTGTGGCCCCCTCGGCCGGCCTCCGACGCCTCCCTTTGGACTACTTATCGGGTTCGACCTAAAAACGCACGGAGAGAAGTCGAAGTCGCCAGAAACCCTCCAGAGAGCCGCCACATCGCGAAACTCCGTCGCGGGAGCCAGAAGTCTCCGTTCTGGCACTCCGCCGGGACGGGGAATTGGAGGAGATCTTCACCGCCATCACCGCCAACGCCTCTCCATCAACCAGCAATGTTTCCCCCATCCATGTGTGAGTAATTCCCCCGCTCGTAGGCTGAAGGGGATGGTAGGGATTGGATGAGATTGGTCATGTAATAGTCATAAGATTGTTAGGGCATAGTGCCTAGTATCCGTAGATGTCACTTTTATGATATTGTTGCAACTTGTTATGCTTAATGCTTGTCACTAGGGCCCGAGTGCCATGATCTCAGATCTGAACATGTTATTGATTCATGAAGATATTCGTTGTTTATGATCTTACACCGCAAGTTGTATACACATGTCGCTGTCCGGAACCAATGGCCCCGAAGTGACGTAAATCGGGACAACCGGAGGGGATGGTAGTGATGTGAGGATCACATGTGTTCACGGAGTGTTAATGCTTTGCTCCGGTACTCTATTAAAAGGAGTACCTTAATATCCGAGTAGTTTCCCTAGAGGCCCGGCTGCCACCGGCTGGTAGGACAGAAGATGTTGTGCAAGTTTCTCATTGCGAGCACGTACGACTAAATATGGAACACATGCCTATTGATTGATTAGTACTTGGATACCGTTTTATTATTATCTCGCAAATGCCCATGCTTTGATTGTTACATGAGTTTCTCTCATCCATGCAACGCCCGTTAAATCCGTCCCTGTGCCTACAGTATTTTAATCCTGCTGTTTACTATAATCACTACTGCTGTCTTTATTTCACCGCTGCTGTTATTTCGCTATTTCCACTGCCATAAAACCGTTACTACTGATAAACTCTTGCGAGCAAGTCTGTTTCCAGGTGCAGCTGAATTGACAACTCCGCTGTTAAGGCTTACAAGTATTCTTTGTCTCCCCTTGTGTCGAATCAATAAATTGGGTAATACTTCCCTCGAAGACTGTTGCGATCCCCTATACTTGTGGGTCATCAAGACTATTTTCCGGCGCCGTTGCCGGGAGCATAGCTTTATTTGGAAGTTCACTTGGATTGATATTGTTCGCTCGCAAATTCTCCATTATGGGTAAACCTCGCGATACTAAGATCGCCATATTACCATCCACTACAAGAAAAGGTACAACTCGAGTACCTCTCGCTGCTCTTGATTCACCCTCCGTGATTGATAAACTTGTTTCACCGCCACATGCTTCGCGTGCTCGGTACTTCTGCTGAATCTGAAAATTCTCATAATATTGATAATGTTTCTAGCTGTGCTTGATGATAGTGGTTCATTGGGATCTTTTCTAGATGCTACAATTGCTAAGTCTAGACAAATTGAAAATACTCGAAACTCCTAATGCTGCTACACCCGTTAATTCACCTGAGTCCGTGATACGTCTCCAACGTATCGATAATTTCTTATGTTCCATGCTACTTTATTGATGATACCTACATGTTTTATGCACATTATATGTCATATTTATGCATTTTCCGGAACTAACCTATTAACAAGATGCCGAAGAGCCGATTCTTGTTTTCACGTCTGTTTTTGGTTTCAGAAATCCTAGTAAAGAAATATTCTCGGAATTGGACGAAACTTTCGCCCAGGGTCCTATTTTTGCACGAAGCTTCCAGAAGACCGAAGACCTAACGAAGTGGGGCCACGAGGAGGCCAGGAGGGTGGCCGGCGCGGCCCAAGCCCTGGCCGCGCCGACCTACCCCCTGGGCCCCTCGTGTGGCCCCTCGCGTTGACCCTCCGCCTACTTAAAGCTTCCGTCGCGAAACCCCCAATACCGAGAGCCACGATACGGAAAACCTTCCAGAGACGCCGCCGCCGCGAATCCCATCTCGGGGGATTCAGGAGATCGCCTCCGGCACCCTGCCGGAGAGGGGATTCATCTCCCGGAGGACTCTTCATCGCCATGATCGCCTCCGGAGTGATGAGTGAGTAGTCCACCCCTGGACCATGGGTCCATAGCAGTAGCTAGATGGTCGTCTTCTCCTTGTTGTGCTTCATTGTTAGATCTTGTGAGCTGCCTAACATGATCAAGATCATCTATATGTAATTCTATATGTTGTGTTTGTCGGGATCCGATGGATAGAGAGTACTATGATTATGGTGATTATCAATCTATTGTTCATGTGTTGTTTATGATCTTGCATGCTCTCCGTTATTAGTAGAGGCTACGGCCAAGTTTTTGCTCTTAACTCCAAGAGGGAGTATTTATGCTCGATAGTGGGTTCATGCCTCCATTGAATGCAGGACGGTGACGGAAAGTTCTAAGGTTGTGATGTCTTGTTGCCACTAGGGATAAAACATTGATGCTATGTCTAAGGATGTAGTTGTTGATTACATTACGCACCATACTTAATGCAATTGTCTCGTTGCTTTGCAACTTAATACTGGAGGGGGTTCGGACGATAACTTCGAAGGTGGACTTTTTAGGCATAGATGCGGTTGGATGGCGGTCTATGTACTTTGTCGTAATGCCCGGATTAAATCTCACTATATTTATCATATCATGTATATGCATTGTTATGCCTTTCTCTATTTGTCAATTGCCCGACTGTAATTTGTTCACCCAACATGCTTTTATCTTATGGGAGAGACACCTCTAGTGAACTGTGGACCCCGGTCCTATTCTTTACATAGCATACAATTTACTTGCAATACTTGTGTTTTATTATTTTCTTGCAAACATCTTCCACTCGATACGCTTAATCCTTTGTTACAGCAAGCCGGTGAGATTGACAACCTCACTCGTTTCGTTGGGGCAAAGTACTTGGGTTGTGTTGTGCAGGTTCCGCGTTGGCGCCGGAATCCCCGGTGTTGCGCCGCATCACATTTCGCGACCATCAACCTTCAACGTGCTTCTTGGCTCCTCCTGGTTCGATTAAACCTTGGTTTCTTTCCGAGGGAAAACTTGCCACCGTGCGCATCATACCTTCCTCTTGGGGTTCCCAACGGACGTGTACATCTACGCGCATCAAGCACTGTTTTCCGGCGCCGTTGCCGGGGAGATCAAGACACGCCGCAAGGGGAGTCTCCACTTCTCAATCTCTTTACTTTGTTTTTGTCTTGCTTTATTTTATTTACTACTTTGTTTGCTGCACCTAAATCAAAACACAAAAAAATTAGTTGCTAGTTTTACTTTATTTACTTGTCTTGCTCTCCATATCAAAAACACAAAAAAATTAGTTACTTGTCTTTACTTTGTTTGCCTAGTTTACTTTTTGCTTATTGCATCATGTTTCCTTTTAATTTCACCACAAAAGACATACCGGTAGGACGTGGGTCCATAGTCGGGAGAAATAATATAGAAGAATTTTTCAATCATGTTAGTATTACTCGAAGATTTTGAAGATAGACACTTGGTAGAACTTGCTCCTACCTATGAAATTGCTGCTGTCTGCTTTAGTTAGCATGTTGGAAACTAAATTTGTTAATCTCAATCCTATAATCCAACACATGTTTCTTACACTTGGTGATATGGAAGAAGGGGAAAAGAAAGATTTTGTTTTAGAAACTCTTCTTAGAGAATTTGGTGGTCTAGCAAGAGAGGCTAGAAAGGTTTTTGCTAAGTTTAATATGCTAGGTTCTCATACCAATTTTATTGGTCTCCTTGAAAAAATGGACATGGATAGAATAATGTACACTAATAACATTAATAATGGAGGGGAAATCAAAGCACCAATACCATGTAAACTCCTAGCTATGAATGATGCGCTAGAAAATAACTATGCTTGGCTTGTTCCCGAAAATTTGTTCGATGAGAGTAGCCAGCCTAAGACTAATGAAAAGGGAGACGCTAAAACTTATATATCAAATATACTATGCTTGGTTGAGAAAACTCCCAACACCCCTGGTAATGATGTTGATGCTTCTACTCTCGATGTTACTTGATTTGCACTTTCTGCGCCTAGCTGAAAGGCGTTAAAGAAAAGCGCTTATGGGAGACAACCCATGTTTTTACCTACAGTAATTTTTGTTTTGTTGAGTCTTGGAAGTTGTTTACTACTGTAGCAACCTCTCCTTATCATGTTTTTGTGCCAAGTAAAGTTTCTATGTCAAAGTTGATGTTATATTTGGGATTGCTGCGCAGAAACAGCATTGCTGTCTGTCACGAATCTGGGCACAGTTCCCTGTAGAAAATTCGAAAAAATCTGCCAATTTACGAGCGTGATCCTCAGATATGTACGCAACTTTCATTAGTTTTGAGTTTTTCCATTTGAGCAAGTCTGGTGCCACTACTAAATTCGTCTTTACGGACTGTTCTGTTTTTGACAGATTCTGCCTTTTATTTCGCATTGCCTCTTTTGCTATGTTGGATTTATTTCTTTGATCCACTAATGTCCAGTAGCATTATGCAATGTCCAGAAGTGAAAATAATGATTGTGTCACCTCTGAATGTGTGAATTATTAATTGTGCACTAACCCTCTAATGAGTTTGCTTGAAGTTTGGTGTGAAGGAAGTTTTCAAGGGTCAAGAGAGGAGTATGATATACTATGATCAAGAGGAGTGAAAGCTCTAAGCTTGGGGATGCCCCCGTGGTTCACCCCTGCATATTTTAAGAAGACTCAAGCGTCTAAGCTTGGGGATGCCCAAGGCATCCCCTTCTTCATCAACAACATCATCGGGTTCCTCCCCCGAAACTATATTTTTATTCAATCACATCTTGTGTTCTTTACTTGGAGCGTCGGTTTGTTTTTGTTTTTGTTTTTGTTTGAATAAGATGGATCCTAGCATTCACTTTGTGGGAGAGAGACACGCTCCGCTGTTGCATATGGACACATGTGTCCTTAGGCTTTACTCATAATGTTCATGGCGAAGTTTCTTCTTCGTTAAATTGTTATATGGTTGGAATTGGAAAATGCTACATGTAGTAATTCTAAACTGTCTTGGATAATGTGATACTTGGTAATTGTTGTGTTCATGTTTAAGCTCTTGCATCATATACTTTGCACCCATTAATGAAGAAATACATAGAGCTTGCTAAAATTTGATTTGCATATTTGGTTTCTCTAAGGTCTAGATAATATCTAGTATTGAGTTTTGAACAACAAGGAAGACAGGTGTGGAGTCTTATAATGTTTACAATATGTCTTTTATGTGAGTCTTGCTGCACTTGTTCATCCTTGAGTTTGCTTCAAATAACCTTGCTAGCCTAAACCTTGTATCGAGAGGGAATACTTCTCATGCATCCAAAATCCTTGAGCCAACTACTATGCCATTTGTGTCCACCATACCTACCTACTACATGGTATTTCTCCGCCATTCCAAAGTAAATTGCTTGAGTGCTACCTTTAAAATTCCATCATCCACCTATGCAATATATAGCTCATGGGACAAAATAGCCTTAAAAACTATCGTAGTATTGAATATGTACTTATGCACTTTATATTTTATTAAGTTGCTTGTTGTGCGATAACCATGTTTCTGGGGAACGCCATCAACTATTGTTGAATATCATGTGAGTTGCTATGCATGTCCGTCTTGTCTGAAGGTCTATCATTTAGTGATTGGAGCATGCAAAAATTGTTAGAGAAGAACATTGGGCCGCTAACTAAAGCCATGAATCATGGTTGAAGTTTCAGTTTTGGACATATATCCTCAATCTTATATGAGAACAATAATCATTGCTACATGCTTATGCATTTAAGAGGAGTCCATTATCTGTTGTCCATGTTGTCCCGGTATGGATGTCTAAGTTGAGAATAATCAAAAGCGAGAAATCCGAAATGCGAGCATTCTCCTTAGACCTTTGTACAGAGCGGCATGGAGGTACCCCTTTGTGACACTTGGTTGAAACATGGCATGCGAAGATCCGGTAGTCCAAGTTAAGTAGGACGAGGTGCGGGCACTATTAGTATACTATGCATGAGGCTTGCAACTTGTAAGATATAATTTTCATAACTCATATGCTTTATTACTACCGTTGACAAAATTGTTTCATGTTTTCAAAATAAAAGCTCTAGCACAAATACAGCAATCGATGCTTTCCTCTTTGAAGGACCATTCTTTTACTTTTATTGTTGAGTCGGTTTACCTATCTCCTTCCACCTAAGAAGCAAACACTTGTGTGAAGCTGTGCATTGATTCCTACATATTTGCATATTGCACTTGTTATATTACTTTATGTTGACAATATCCATGAGATATACATGTTACAAGTTGAAAGCAACCGCTGAAACTTAATCTTCCTATGTGTTGCTTCAACACCTTTACTTTGATTTATTGCTTTATGAGTTAACTCTTATGCAAGACTTATTGATGCTTGTCTTGAAGTACTATTCATGAAAAGTCTTTGTCATATGATTCACTTGTTTACTCATGTCATTACCTTTGCTTTGATCGCTGCATTCATTACATATGTTTACAAATAGTATGATCAAGATTACGATGGCATGTCACTTCGAAATTATCTTTGTTATCGTTTTACTCGCTCGGGACGAGCGGAACTAAGCTTGGGGATGCTTGATACGTCTCCAACGTATCGATAATTTCTTATGTTCCATGCTACTTTATTGATGATACCTACATGTTTTATGCACATTATATGTCATATTTATGCATTTTCCGGAACTAACCTATTAACAAGATGCCGAAGAGCCGATTGCTGTTTTCTCGCTGTTTTTGGTTTCAGAAATCCTAGTAAAGAAATATTCTCGGAATTGGACGAAACTTTCGCCCAGGGTCCTATTTTTGCACGAAGCTTCCAGAAGACCGAAGACCTAACGAAGTGGGGCCACGAGGAGGCCAGGAGGGTGGCCGGCGCGGCCCAAGCCCTGGCCGCGCCGACCTACCCCCTGGGCCCCTCGTGTGGCCCCTCGCGTTGACCCTCCGCCTACTTAAAGCTTCCGTCGCGAAACCCCCGATGCCGAGAGCCACGATACGGAAAACCTTCCAGAGACGCCGCCGCCGCGAATCCCATCTCGGGGGATTTCGGAGATCGCCTCCGGCACCCTGCCGGAGAGGGGATTCATCTCCCGGAGGACTCTTCATCGCCATGATCGCCTCCGGAGTGATGAGTGAGTAGTCCACCCCTGGACCATGGGTCCATAGCAGTAGCTAGATGGTCGTCTTCTCCTTGTTGTGCTTCATTGTTAGATCTTGTGAGCTGCCTAACATGATCAAGATCATCTATATGTAATTCTATATGTTGTGTTTGTCGGGATCCGATGGATAGAGAGTACTATGATTATGGTGATTATCAATCTATTGTTCATGTGTTGTTTATGATCTTGCATGCTCTCCGTTACTAGTAGAGGCTCCGGCCAAGTTTTTACTCTTAACTCCAAGAGGGAGTATTTATGCTCGATAGTGGGTTCATGCCTCCATTGAATGCGGGATCGATGACGGAAAGTTCTAAGGTTGTGGATGTGCTTGTTGCCACTAGGGATAAAACATTGATGCTATGTCTAAGGATGTAGTTGTTGATTACATTACGCACCATACTTAATGCAATTGTCTGTTGCTTTGCAACTTAATACTGGAGGGGTTCGGACGATAACCTCGAAGGTGGACTTTTTAGGCATAGATGCGGTTGGATGGCGGTCTATGTACTTTGTCGTAATGCCCGGATTAAATCTCACTATATTTATCATATCATGTATATGCATTGTTATGCCTTTCTCTATTTGTCAATTGCCCGACTGTAATTTGTTCACCCAACATGCTTTTATCTTATGGGAGAGACACCTCTAGTGAACTGTGGACCCCGGTCCTATTCTTTACATAGCATACAATTTACTGCAATACTTGTGTTTTATTATTTTCTTGCAAACATCTTCCACTCGATACGCTTAATCCTTTGTTACAGCAAGCCGGTGAGATTGACAACCTCACTGTTTCGTTGGGGCAAAGTACTTGGGTTGTGTTGTGCGGGTTCCGCGTTGGCGCCGGAATCCCCGGTGTTGCGCCGCATCACATTTCGCGACCATCAACCTTCAACGTGCTTCTTGGCTCCTCCTAGTTCGATTAAACCTTGGTTTCTTTCTGAGGGAAAACTTGCCACTGTGCGCATCATACCTTCCTCTTGGGGTTCCCAACGGACGTGTACATCTACGCGCATCAGTCTGTTGAATATTCTAGTGATGATCTTGATGAAGATTATGTAGAGCTTGATAATGATTTTATTGAAAAATGCAAGGCTACTACTGATGCAAGAAAAATTAAAAAGTTACTTGCGAGAACATGCTCGTTAGATATACACCATCTCCCGATCCTAAATTTGCCACATCTCCTATAAACATTAGGGATAAAGATTATGATTTTTCTCTTGATCTATCTCATATAGCTATTGTTGAGAAAACACCCTTTTGTGGTACCTGAAAAAGAAAGTCTTTGTTGAACACTTGACTGAGTTATCTACTCTTAGTGGCGTGTTTTCTGATGATGTCAAGATGCGTACTTATTTTGTCGCTAAAATTTTTCCTTTCTCATTAAAGGATGATGCTAAAACTTGGTATAATAATTTGCCTCCTGGTTCTATTAAAAGTCCAACCGACTTGCGTGATGTTTTCTTTCGAAAATACTTTCCTGCTAGTGCTCAACATGCTGCTTTGCAGAGAATTTATAATTTTGACCAGGAAGATGGAGAGAAATTGCCTGAGGCTTGGGCTAGATTTTGTTCTCTTATTAGAGCTCAGCCTGACCATGATTTAGAAAAGCATGATTTACTTGATATATTTTATAGTGGACTAACTATTGAGTCTAGGGCATACCTGGATAGTTGTGCTGGTTGTGTTTTCAGGAAAAGAACTCCAGACGACGCTCGAAGAATTATTGGCTAAAATAGGCCGGAATCATGATGATTGGTCTACACCCGAACCAACCCCGACACCGATAGTGAAGAAGAGGGGTATGATTAAATTGAATGATGAAGATATGAGGGAAGCCAAGAAGTCTCTTAAAGAGAAGGGTATTAAACCTGAAGATGTGAAGAATTTACCTCCTATAGAAGAAATATGTGAGACGATTCCCCCTTCATCCATGATTGAGGTACACTCGCTTCAACACTTTACTAGGGAAGATATTCCGTATTCAAAATCTCCTGCTCAATGCTTAGATGAATTTGATAATTATATTGTTAAGCAAGAAAACTTTAATATGAGAGTAGAGAATCATTTAATGGAAAATTCTCGAGCTATTAGTGAATTGCATGGTATTGTGGAGAGAACCTCCAATGATGTTAAGATACTTGTTAAACATTTTCAAATGGTTCAAACTCAAATTGATCAACTTACTAAAGTGCAAAATGACTTGTTGGGAAATAATTCTAAAGAAAAACATGCTTATGAAGTAACAACTAGAGGTGGTGTTTCTACCCAGGATCCTCTATATCCTGAAGGGCATCCCAAAAGAGTTGAACAAGATTCTCAATTAACTAAAACTAGTGCTCCATCTAAGAAAAAGAAAAAGAAACATAAGAATGTTGTAGAATCCTCCGAACCTCGTTAATGATCCTAATAGCATTTCTATTTCGATGCTGAAACTGAAAGTGGTAATGAACATGATAAAGATAATGATAAGGATGATACTCCTGATAAAGAAGAAATTGAAAAAGAACCTGAAAAGCATGCTAAAAATAAAAAGTATACTAAAGAAGATTTTATTACAAAGAAACATGGTAATGAAAGAGAACCTTGGGTTCAAAAGCAAATGCCTTTTCCTGCTAAGAAACTTAAATCAAAGGAGGAGGAACATTATAATAAATTTTGTGATTGGATGAAACCTTTATTTTTGCAAATTCCTTTGATCGATGCCATTAAATTGCCTCCTTATTCAAAGTATATGAAAGATATTGTTACTAACAAAAGGAAAGTCCCCAATGAAGAAATTTCAACTATGCTTGCTAATTACTCCTTCAATGGTAAGATTCCAAAGAAGTTGGGCGACCCAGGTATACCAACTATTCCTTGTTCCATCAAGAATAATTATGTTAGAACTGCTCTATGTGATTTGGGAGCAGGTGTTAGTGTAATGCCTTTTTCTCTTTATAAGAGACTTGATTTAGATAAATTGATACCTACTGATATATCTTTGCAAATGGCTGATAAATCTACTGCTATTCCCGTTGGTTTATGTGAAAATGTTCCTGTTCAAGTTACTCAGCATTGCTTGATATTAACTGATTTTGTTGTGTTGGAAATGCCTGAAGATGATAATATGTCCATTATTCTTGGAAGACCCTTTCTTAATACTGCAGGGGCTGTTATTGATTGCAATAAAGGCATGGTTACTTTCAATGTTGATAATAAGGAACACACTCGTCTATTTTCCCAAGAGGATTGATAAAGTATGTGGAGTCAATACAATTTTTAATGTGAAAACTATCAAAGTGGGATCCATTGATTGTCCTATATATGAGCCTAAAGAAGAATATCAAACTCTTGTGATTGGATCCATATCAATTCAATATAAGGTAACATGATTGATTTGAGGTTTATTTCTTCTTATGTCATATAAAATTTATTTGGTAGCAAGACTTGATCAACCTTGTTAACAAGTATATTTTATTGCATAAAAGAGCTAAACAACACTTCTTTCTTTCTTTCTCCTTACACCTATTTTATTTGCTATAGCACTTTTGTTTTGCAATATGCTTTAGTCATTTAGGATTTTAGAAATCATTTTCCTGCGCAGTAATCATTAATTTAATACCCAGAAATGTGCATTTTTCAAAGTTCTCTAAAAATTACAAAAATTACACCGTTGGTCCTATTTTTCGACGAGGCACTGGGAGCACTGGAGGATGACCTGTGGGGCACCGGGGGTGCCACACCATAGGCCGGCGCGGCCGGCAAGGGGGCCGCGCCACCATGTGGTGTGGGCCACCCCTTGCCCCACTTCATCATCTCTTTCTCCCAAGCACATTCTCTCTCCCGAAAAGCTCGTACCAAGTTTCTCTCACTCGTGTTTCCGCTCAAGAACTCGCGATTTTTCGATCTCCTTGCTCAGCCCAGATTTCTGTCGAAATTTGGCACATTTACTCCTTGGTATGTGACTCCTTTGATTGTCCAATTAGAATTTCATTTGGTTGAGTATATCTTGAATATTTTGCTGCTGTAGATAACATGTTTAGTGAGCTTGCATGCTTGTTCTAAGTGGTAGAAATTAGTTTTGATGCATGTTAAGTACTCTAGCAAGTTCCTATAGTAGTTCCCTTCAATTACACACCTTGAAATCAAATTTTATAATGATTGTTGAAAATTTCAGAAAGGGAAGATGAAGAAATTCAAGTTTGGAGAGTTGTTCAAGAAAGCAACAACCAGCACCGGTAGGCCCTCAAGGGCGTCTACTCAAATTAGGCGATCCTACAATGAGGATGTCATCGCGCCTAGCTTGGCGCCCGAGGAGGACCATGGGGCTCCTAATGCTTCATCCTTCCCTTGTTATGAGTTTCTGACCAATGCAGGGATATTGGATGACTTCTTCACCCTCGTCAACAGGGCAGGCCTAGCCACCTACGTGGGAGACGAAAGGGGACAATATTACAGG
Organism: Lolium rigidum; assembly: GCF_022539505.1. Lineage (NCBI taxonomy): Eukaryota > Viridiplantae > Streptophyta > Magnoliopsida > Poales > Poaceae > Lolium > Lolium rigidum. The sequence continues at coordinate 331,670,317 of NC_061514.1, read as the reverse complement.
CTCACCAAAATTTTCGTTGAGAGCTTCAAGTTCCACAACACGGAATATGAGCCGACAGTCGCATTCAAAATTTATGATATTCCTGTTACCATGAAATTGGAAGAATTTTGTGGTGCATTGGGTATTGCCCCTGTAGGTACAGCAAGGAGGATTGATGACAACCCCCGGGACTTGTTGGAGCTTTACCGAGGGATCACCGGAGATGATTGCCGCACCATCCAGCGAGGGAAGATAAGAAACATTCAACTCCCCGCTATTAAATATTTCGCATATTACATTGGTACTAGCATTTTGGGTAGAGAAAATACTAGCAACATCTCTAGCTACCATCTTGCTTTCTTGAATGTTGCACTTAACTGGAGAGACACCTTATCATCTTGGTTCTCTTATTGCTCGCCGCCTGTCTAGCAGGGGGCCTATTTTTGGAGGAACTATTGCACTGCGCATTCTAACACATCTAGATATTCCTCTTGATTCTAATGATGTACCATTAACCCCTAGGAAGCTAGATATTGCTGCTATGAAGAGCCATCGTTTTGTTACTACTGACTCCACTATAGATAATATGGTCTATAAAATGTTGTTTGCTGATGGGAATGAGAAAGAAATCCCTCTTCCCCAGACAGGGTTTGTTTAATATTGACAGGCAATCATGGTCGCTAACAAAGGAGGTGGTGGAGGAACATATGAAGATACAAGAATTCCACCAGCAACATGACTCCGAGAACGCCGAGCCCTCCTACGACTACACCGTCACGTACCCCGACGTTTCCTCTAGCACATACATGGAACCGGGTCGTTCTTCGTCATATTACGAAGACACCACTTCATGGGGACCGTGGGAATGAACTCCACTTAGGCCAAAAGCCTAAGCTTGGGGGAGGTATACCGGCATCACTCATTCTTTGCATATTATGATTGCTGGATACTTGTACATACTTGTTTAGTCTCTAGAGTGGTTTTCTAATGAGAGGGAGATGATATTTGGGGAAGTGCTGTCCAAAAACAGATTCTGTGCTGTTACCAAAAAAATTCGTACGCACAGCCAGAACGTTATTTTGAGTTGCCAATTTTTGAGCATGTTCCCCAGGTTGTTATCTAACTTTCATTAGTTGAACACTTTTTGGTCTGAGCAACGGAAGATTTTTGTTAATTTCGATTTCTGTACTGCTGTTAGGATTTGGCAGATTTCTGTCATCCCGCTTTTCTGTGTTTCGTTAGTTTGCATTCTTTTGTTTTCGCTTTGTTTCTTTCCTAAAACACAAAAAGACCAAAAATATTTCTGTAGTTCCTCTTCACCATTTGTTTATTTGGTACCTTGCTCTTAGTTTACTTTATTTGCTATCATTAGTTTGCTATAAGAAAACCCAAAAAGATTTTGCTTTGTTTGCTTGTTTTCTTTCGTGTTTGTTTCTAATTCGAAAACACCAAAAATATTTGCTGTTCTTCTTTGGTTTGTAAAGTTCATCATGAGTTCAATGGTCTTCGGTGGCTGGAGCGTGGTTTTCGTTTCATATTATCCAAGCTACACAAGTGAAAAGGCAATAATGACGATCTACGACAATCTGATTGTGGTGAGAGGCTGGTATAAACTCTATTTGCTTTCATTTTTGTACATATACTCATCCATATGAGCATGCTTAGTTGGTTCATGTGAGGTATATGTTATTTGAGAAAGTCTAGTAGTTCATAGTCTCTCATGTTTAGTCCCAATTTATTAATATGAGTAGCATGTCGTGGATGTTTGCTTGCATTGTTTTATTCATAAGTAAGTATGGCATTGTGGTATCCTCCTCTGAATAATTCATTTATATCGACTTGGCACATGCTCACGCATGCATATGACTGAACAAAAAGTCAATTAAGCCTCGATGATTTATATTGCTTCAGAGTTCTTGTACCAATTTTATGCCTCCGTTAATTTATTTTGCCGCAAGCATGATTATGACAGTTACTGCTCTCTTGATTTGTCGCTCCCTAGTCTTTTGCTAGCCTTCACTTGTACTGAGCGTGAACGCCGCTCGTGCTTCCAAACACCTGAAAACCAAGTTGCTCCAAAAGTGTCCACCATAAATACCTATGCATGGCATTTCAAACCATTCCAAGTAAATTCTCATGCGCTACCTTTAAAACTTTCAAAATGCTTCTCAATTTGTGTTAATGTTTCATAGCTCATGAGGAAGTATGTGGTGTTTAGCTTTCAACCTTGTCATTTACTTTTGACGGACTCTCATATGGACTAGTGGCACATCCGCTTATCCAATAATTTTGCAAAAAGAGCCGGCAATGGGATTCCCAGTCCCAAATTAATTAACTTAAATAGACACTCCTCCATGGTTTGTGATTGTTGGACGGCACCCGAAGGATTCGGTTAGCCATGGCTTGTGTAAGCAAAGGTTGGGGGGAGTGTCATCACAATAATAAAACTTAAATAAAAAGGCACTCCTTCATGGTATGTGATTGATGGCAGGCACCCGAGGATTCGGTTAGCCATGGTTTGTGAAAGAAAGGTTGGAAGGAGTGCCAACCAAAAATAAATAAATGGGAGCCGCTCTTGTGAGTCCGGTTGATGAGGTAGTTAGTGTACCCATTACCATTCGTTGACAACAACAAACACTTCTCAAAATAATTTTACTCTCCGCTTTACAAATGAAAAGCTCTAGCGCATGTTAATCCCCTCGCTTCCTCTGCGAAGGGTCAATCTTTTACTTTTATGTTGTGTCTCCATTATTTCTTTGAGTACTATCTTGAGAGCACAACTGTCATTCTTAGTATAATATGCTTGTCTCAAAATATGATTGATTGTGGTATAACTTTGATGCTTTTATCTTTGACAATCACTACTTCTAGTCCTTCTATGAACTCAAGAGGTGCCTCGGCATTTATGTTTTGCCGATCAAATACGAGCAAGCGAGATACCACTTTATCATATTCTCTTATGAACATTGCAATCTTGCTTACATACATGATTCATGATGCTTATTATTAATTGTTGGTACCTCTCCATGATTGACATAACTGTTGGATGATCTTATTTGCATGTATCTTATTATGAACTGCTTAAGTATTAGCCATAGCATGAGAATATATACATCATATGAGCAAATGTGTTCGTGAAAGTTCTTTTATCGCTCAGTTGTTAATCGAATTGCTTGAGGACAAGCAATAAGCTAAGCTTGGGGGAGTTGATACGTCCAAAACGTATCTACTTTCCCGAACACTTTTGCTATTGTTTTGCCTCTAATTTGTGTATTTTGGATACAACTAACACGGACTAACGCCGTTTTCGGCAGAACCGCTCCGGTGTCTCGTTTTTGTGCAGTAAATCCAACTTTCGGGAAAATCTTCGGAATTTCTTCAGATGGCCCTATTTTACCAAAATATCGACGGAGCCGAAGGGCAAAGGAGGTGGAGGCCCGAGGGCCCCACACCATATGGCGGCGCGGCCCGTGGGGCCCGCGCGGCCCTATGGTGTGGCCCCCTCGGCCGGCCTCCGACGCCCCCTTTGGACTACTTATCGGGTTCGACCTAAAAACGCACGGAGAGAAGTCGAAGTCGCCGTAAACCCTCCGCAGAGCCACCACATCGCGAAACTCCGTCGCGGGAGCCGAAGTCTCCGTTCGGCACTCCGCCGGACGGGAATTGGAGGAGATCTTCACCGCCATCACCGCCAACGCCTCTCCATCAACCAGCAATGTTTCCCCCATCCATGTGTGAGTAATTCCCCCGCTGTAGGCTGAAGGGGATGGTAGGGATTGGATGAGATTGGTCATGTAATAGTCATAAGATTGTTAGGGCATAGTGCCTAGTATCCGTAGATGTCACTTTTATGATATTGTTGCAACTTGTTATGCTTAATGCTTGTCACTAGGGCCCGAGTGCCATGATCTCAGATCTGAACATGTTATTGATTCATGAAGATATTCGTTGTTTATGATCTTACCCGCAAGTTGTATACACATGTCGCTGTCCGGAACCAATGGCCCCGAAGTGACGAAATCGGGACAACCGGAGGGGATGGTAGTGATGTGAGGATCACATGTGTTCACGGAGTGTTAATGCTTTGCTCCGGTACTCTATTAAAAGGAGTACCTTAATATCCAAGTAGTTTCCCTAGAGGCCCGGCTGCCACCGGCCGGTAGGACAGAAGATGTTGTGCAAGTTTCTCATTGCGAGCACGTACGACTAAATATGGAACACATGCCTATTGATTGATTAGTACTTGGATACCGTTTTATTATTATCTCGCAAATGCCCATGCTTTGATTGTTACATGAGTTTCTCTCATCCATGCAACGCCCGTTAAATCCGTCCCCGTGCCTACGAGTATTTTAATCCCGCTGTTTACTATAATCACTACTCGCTGTCTTTATTTCACCGCTGTCGTTATTTCGCTATTTCCACTCGCCATAAAACCGTTACTATCGATAAACTCTTGCGAGCAAGTCTCGTTTCCAGTGCAGCTGAATTGACAACTCCGCTGTTAAGGCTTACAAGTATTCTTTGTCTCCCCTTGTGTCGAATCAATAAATTGGGTAATACTTCCCTCGAAGACTGTTGCGATCCCCTATACTTGTGGGTCATCAGCCACCATCGGCTTCCCAATTGTAGTGCAGCATCAGCCGATTCTAACCAAATCGGCTTTCAAAAGCAGAGAACCTCCAAGGTGAGCTGCCCCCCGAGCCGCTCCAGCTCTTCATCAAAACTGGGCAGGAAAGCTTACGCCCAAGGGGACAGTGCACTAGGACGGCTTTGGAAGGATCAGCAGCTCCCTTCTTGCGCCTTGCTGCTCAGATTGGTCCATCACCTCGGGCAGACTGATGCAGCTTCTGGTGAAGATGTTTGATGAAGTTGTCACCTTGGTCAAGCCCCAGGAGGAAACGTCACAGCCGATTGAACGTTCATTGGCTGTTCTCATGATCCTAACCTGATCTGCATGCTTACGCAGGCGCTGCTGATCTTGAAGATTTGCTAATGGAGCCACCAACCATTCCACTGAGGGGCTCCTTCAGTAGAGCCTCGCTGCGTAACTCGAGAACTGCTCCATTAGGCTCCTGTTTGTAACAGCCGTATCCCTTGAGTCGATGGCCATGCATCGGCCTTGAATTCTTAAGTCGATGTCTATGCATCGGCTGTGCCCAAATTTTTTGGATTTTCCATTTTTTACGGCCGATTTGTTTACGTATCGGCCCCCATATTTGAGCTGTTCTGCTGGGCATTTGATATCCACTCCAAGCTTCGTATCCTCGTGTCTCATCCATCTATGTGCCCCCCAAGCCGATTCTGTCAAGTAATTGATGGTATCGGCTCTTCAGGCATCTGTTGGATCAATGCTGAACACAGACAAAAGTATGTTGAGGATAATTTTGGCCGATTGCGGGAATCGGCCTCCCTTTTCATTGCAATGTTTGACGATGGTTTGGAACTTCTCGGATTTCCACTGTAGCTATGTGGCATGCTGGAGATAAGATCCTTTGCTTTTCATTTTTTTGAGGGCCGATCTCAGGGATCGGCCTTGCCACGTACGTCCAATGTCTTGGACCTGCTACTCTGTTAGGCCGGTGGATAAAACCAGCCTTACCCCATTTTTCGAAGCTTCGATGCGCTCACAACCCTCTAAACTGATTCCAGAGAGCGGCTCTTGGTTATCTGCTTCCCACACGCTCATGGCAGCTAACGATATCTCGATTGAGTCATCCGCCCGAACGACTTCCACTTCATCTCCATCCCACTCGTATGATGCATTGGTGCATTGTAGACGGAATGCAACAGCTTAGCATGAATCCAGTCCCTTCCCAATAGGACGGCGTAATTGCTTTTGCTGCTCGACGATGAAGAACGCGGTAGGTATGGTCTTCCGGCCTACGAGTAAGCTCTACATTCAGAACACCTTTCGCTTCGACGCCCGGCCGTTGAAGTCGCTTAATGTGATGTTGGTCTTGATCGGATCATCGCCGGAATGCCCCAAACGTCGTAGCATGGAATACGGCATTATGTTGATCGCCGCTCCGAGTATCAACCAACATCTTGCCGACAGTGCTGCCCGTTGATGTAACCCCTCAAGTATAGGGCTTTCGCATGCCCGTAGCTTCTATCTCGTGGCTTCTCAAAGATAATCGGTCGTGGACCGCAGTCGAGTTGAGCCACCGAAACTTCCTCGTCGCTTGGAGCGCGAAACTCCGACGGGAGTATAAACACCATGTTTGTGTCAGCCGATGTCTCCGCATCGGCATCGCCCGATGCTCGTGCATCGGCTTTCGCTGTTTTGGGCGCCATACTTTCTTTGGCGGGCGCGCCTTCGTCTCCAATGTTTGCTGAATTTTCGCGGCCAGATCGGACCGCGCTCTTCTCAACGTGTACAGGTACTGTGCCTCGGCTTCTTCCAGGTTTCGCAGCCGCTGCACTCTACGCTTCTGAGAGTGGCTGAGTCCATCAGGGCACCACCTTGGTCGGTGACACCTATCTTCTTCTCCACCTGACTCCTCGAAGTCTTCTTCTTGAGATGACTCAGCTCGTTTGTTATGAGGTGGGAGAGGTCCTAGACGCTCGAACACTGAAACTCCATTTGTCCTTCTCCTTTGCTGTTTGCATTCTGGGCAATTCTCGATTGTTGGCAATCGGCTCATTCCTGAGTCCCAGCAATGTTTGAAGAAGGGACAGTCCCAGTGCTTATCCACGTCGTCCTGCTCCCTTGACCTCCCTCTAGCGCGACGTTCGTACCCGTCGTTGTTCCTGTCGTGCTGACGGTACCTTCTGTCAGCCGCATCTGCCCGACGATATCTTTCGTCGTCTTCGTCTTGGCGTCGACGTCGGTCGTACTGCTGCTCGTATTTGTTGAGGAGATGCACGGAGAGTGGGCGCTGATACCGTATGCTTCTCACCTCCTCCTCGGTTAGGTACCGTCTATCATCATCTTGGGGCCGGTCGCGTGGAACGGCCTCCTCTTTATCTTTGCCACGAGAGTTGCTGCTCTCTGCTTTATCTTTGCCATGGCGGATCACGAACCCTGCCATATTGACATCAAAAGAGAACCCTGGCTCCCTTATGGAGTGGCTTAGGTCCACCATGTTGACGTCCGGAAACGGACGCATGTCTACCTTCATGGCAAACTGTCCGAAAGTTAATCGGCCTGATTCTATCGCCATCTGAATTTGTGCGCGTAATACTTTGCGGTCGTTGGTGGCGTGCGTGAACGTATGATGCCATTTGCGGTATGGCCTTTTGTTCATCTCTTGCGCCGTAGGGATCTTGTGGCCTTCGAGGAGCTTCAACTCGTTTCTCTTTCGCAGCGGATCGAAGATCTGTTCAGTTTTGCTCACATCAAAGTCCAACCCTCTTGGAGGCCCTGGCGGGTTCACCCATTTGCATGACACAGGTACTGGCGTCCGAGTCCATTCGGCTACTGCGACTTCCTGATCTTCCGCATAATCTTCATCCTCATCAGCATTGACCAGGGTTATCGCGCGCTTGAACTTGTCCTGGTACAGTTCTGGATGGCGCTGCTCATATAAGGTCAGTCTATTGACCAGGTGCGTCAACGAGTTGTACTCCACTTGGAACGTCAGATCTTTGAATGACGCTGCAAGGCCTGCCACGGCCAGCTCGACTGCTTCCTTTTCAGATAAATGAACCGAATAACATCGGTTCTTGACAGTTCTAAAACGCTGAATGTAATCAGATACTGTCTCTCCTCGCCTTTGCCGAACCTGTGCTAGTTCGGCAATGCCAGCTTCAGTAGCCTCTGAATGGTATTGTGTGTGAAACTCGTTCCTCCAAACTGCTTCCATGATCGCACCGAATTTGGCTGCAACGAGGTGTACCATCCAAAAGCTCGGACCGGTGAGGGATTGCGAAAAGAACCTCACCCGTAGGCTGATCCGATGCCGAAACCATGCCCAGCTGGGCCAAGTATCGGCTCACGTGCTCGATGGAGCTAGATCCTTCGACCCACTCGAATTTGTTGAAGTCCGGAAGCCGGTACTTAGGTGGTAGTGGGATCATGTCAAACTCATTGGGGTACGGCTTGGAATAGCCGATTATCTTCTTCTTCGGCAAGATGCCGAACTGATCTCTCAGGACTACGCTGATCTGATCTGCGGTGGAGGTAGTGGCAGCTGAGCTTTCCTGGACTGGTGCAGTGGCATACTTGGCTAGCCACGCATGTTTCTCAGCTCTCGCTCCCAAACCCCCGCTCGCTGCCGTCGTTCCTCCTCGCCGGAACAATTGCGCCCTGCTCCGGCAATCCCTCCCGTTGGAGCCCGGATCGCCCTGCATCCGAGCTTGTTGCGGTCCGGCACAAACGTGCACACGTATCCGTGTGGGATCTCCTTGGGCGGCTCATATAAGAACCGGTAGTCGCCCGGATCACCTCCAACCTTGTAGACAACGTATGCCGGTGAACCTTGTTGCCGTGGAGCTGCCATTGAGTACGGCAAGGGTGGCCCGGTGTGGAGTTGCACCTCTCCTGGTGAGTTCCTAGAACAGGTCCCGAGGGGAGTACCGACGCTCCATGATCTCTTGCACCACACGGAGCGCAACGCGCTCCAAAGAATTCACCAGGCTCTCAGAATGCCGATGCAGTGAATGAGCCACCACGTAGTTGATTTCCTGTCGCAGGGCTCTGGTACGTTCATCTGAAGGGAGGGATAGATCCAACCCATCGAGGACACCTTGTGGCGTGAATCCTTTGAACCTGATGACGTGCGAACGGGTCTTCTCAAAGGAGCCGATGAGTTCGGCTTCAACGATGGCCTTCAGCTCATCGTACTTCTTCTTATGATCAGGAGGAAGATCCTCGTATGTGATCTGCTCCTCTGCCATCTCGGGTGTCGGTGTTGACGTGGATGTTGCAGAAGATGTCCCACCGGGCGTGCCAGAATGTGTTACCCTCCAAAACCCACCGACGGGCAATGGCTAAGCAACACGAAGAGCCGGGAGGCTCCCAAGGCCGCTTAGTGGACCCTGGCACCTCGCGTCGTCCCGCAAATCTTCCAGCCACGTCCTGGCGGTTGCTAGGGCGTGCCACCCGACCTAGACCCGATCAGGAAGGTGTTAGAGTGCTTCGATTGTTCCTGCATGGTAGACACGTAAACATTAAATACGAGCCCTATCGGCTCTCGAGTTTCCTCGTGGATCGGCTCAAGGAGCCGATCGCCCCATGGTTCATGTTGGATTTACAATGACATGGGGATCCTGCTTGATCAAAACAAAGCTAAAGCGATCCACGACAGTTTAGGGTTTTCACCGCATAACCGGAACGTCCTACGTGCGATCGGGCCTAGCAGCTACGGAAGATGATGCAAACTACCCCTACGAGAGGCCTAAAAACCAACATAGCGTTGATTCCCGGAACATCCCTCGCAGGGACGGTGAACAACACCTAACGCACTACCGGATCGTCCGACCCCAGCATAAGGCCTAACTATGCAGATATTAAACTAATCCCTGCGGAGCAAGGAGCAACTACAACGGATCGGATCTACTAAGTAACGAACAAGCAAGATGCTGCCCTTACACCTGGATAGGTGTAAGGGCAGCTAGGTGTCGAGGGACGGCATTGCCACGCAGATATGCACGAGAAAGCATCAATGCAAGCCCCTAAACACCTAAGGATAAATCGTACTGCTCGCCATCAACAACGCTTCAGCACGAGCAGTACAAGGTAGACGAAAAAACTTATACTGCCTAGATCGCGAGATGCGATCTAGGCAGCATGGTGCTTACCCGGGAGAAACCCTCGAAGGAAGGGGTGACGATGCGCCTGATTTGTGTTTGTTGAACGATGATTGTCCTTCTTTTCCGATAACCCTAGATACATATTTATAGTCCAAGGGACTTTCTAATTGAGGCGTGCACCTAACCGTGCACGGGCCACTCTATCTGTTAATTCTAAACATGATACGATCTACTATATTACAGATACATAGGCAGTTAAGCCCAAACTCTTAGCGCAAAGCCGCTTTGAAGATGCTCCATGTGTACGTCCTTCAAGCCCATCTTCACTTACGGCCCATCTCCTGATTTGGCCAAAATCGGGTGGTAACAGGTATATTAAATTATATTAAATTATCTTGTAATATGTCTTGTAATATGTCTAGGTTCATAGTACTACGAACAGATTTGGTCTACTTTTTTTTATCTCACAAGAGTTGTTAGATAGAGTGCAGATATTTTGATAAATCTAAGACAATCTTTATAGGAGGGAGGAAGTAGTATGTTTGCTTACCAGGAACATTTTTAACAGTTAACAAAATCCCGCAACCATGTTCTCCCGAAATAAATAAGTGTACGGTTAGAATTTCACATTGTCCTTATCCTTATCCGCATTTGTGCGCAGTTGTTACCACCCGATTTTGGCCAAATCAGGAGATAGGCCGTAAGTGAAGATGGGCTTTGAATATTACACGTGGAGCATCGTTGAAGCGGCCTTGCGCTAAAAGTTTGGGCTAAGTTGCCCATGTATCTGTAATATAGTAGATCGTATCGTGTTTAGATTAAAAGATAGAGTCTGGCCCGTGCACGGTTAGGTGCACGCCTCAATTAGAAAGTCCCTTGGACTATAAATATGTATCTAGGGTTATCGGAAAAGGAGGACAATCATCGTTCAACAAACACAAATCAGGCGCATCGTCACCCCTTTCTTCGAGGGTTTCTCCCGGGTAAGCACCATGCTGCCTAGATCGCATCTCGCGATCTAGGCAGTATACGTTTATTCGTCTACCTTGTACTGCTCGTGCTGAAGCGTTGTTGATGGCGAGCAGTACTACTTATCATTAGGTGTTTAGGGGCTTGCATTGATGCTTTCTCGTGCATATCTGCGTGGCAATGCCGTCCTCGACACCTAGCTGCCCTTACACCTATCTGGGTGTAAGGGCAGCATCTTGCTTGTTCGTTACTTAGTAGATCCGATCCGTTATAGTTGCTCCTTGTCCCGCAAGGATTAGTTTAATATCCGCATAGTTAGGCCTTATGCTGGGGTCGGACGATCCGGTAGTGCGTTAGGTGTTGTTCACCGTCCCTGCAAGGGATGTTCCGGGAATCAACGTTATGTTGGTTTTTAGGCCTCTCGTAGGGGTAGTTTGCATCATCTTCCGTAGCTGCTAGGCCCGATCACACGTAGGACGTTCCGGTTATGCGGTGAAAACCCTAAACTGTCGTAGATCGGTTTAGCTTTGTTTTGATCAAGCAGGATCCCCATGTCATTGTAAATCCAACGTGAACCATGGGGCGATCGGCACTTTGAGCCGATCCACAGGGAAACCTGAGAGCCGATAGGGCTCGCATTTAATGTTTACGTGTCTACCATGCAGGAACAATCGAAGCACTCTAACACCTTCCTGATCGGGTCTAGGTCAGGTGGCACGCCCTAGCAACCGCCAGGACGTGGCTGGAAGATTTGCGGGACGACGCGAGGTGCCGTGGTCCACTAAGCGGCCTTGGGAGCCTCCCGGCTCTTCGTGTTGCTTAGCCATTGCCCGTCGGTGGGTTTTGGAGGGTAACACATTCTCGGCACGCCCGGTGGGACATCTTCGCAACATCCACGTCAACACCGACACCCGAGATGGCGGAGGAACAGATCACATACAAGGATCTTCCCTGAGAACACAAGAAGAAGTACGATGACCTGAAGGCCATCGTTGAAGCCGAACTCATCGGCTCCTTTGAGAAGAACCGTTCTCACGGCATCAAGCTCAAAGGAAACACGCGTCCGTCGCATGGCGTCAATACGGTAGATCTCAGCCACTCCATAAGGGAGCCAGGGTTCTCCTTTAGTGTCAACATGGCAGGGCTTGTGAACCGCCATGGCGCGGACAAAGCAGAGAGCAGCCACTCTCGTGGCAAAGACAAGGAGGAGGCCGTTCCACGCGACCGGCCCCAAGATGATGATAGACGGTACCTAACCGAGGAGGAGGTGAGAAGCATACGGTATCAGCGCCCACTCTCCGTGCATCTCCTCAACAAATATGAGCAGCAGTACGACCGACGTCGGCGCTACGACGAAGACGACGAAAAATATCGTCGGTCTGATGCAGAGGGTAGGAGGTATCGTCACCATGATGAAAGCAGCGACGGGTACGAACGTCACGCTAGAGGGAGGTCAAGGGAGCAAGACAACGTGGATAAGCACTGGGACTGTCCTTTCTTCAAACATTGCTGGGACTCAGGAATGAGCCGATTGCCAACAATCGAGAACTGCCCAGAATGCAAACAGCAAAGGAGAAGGACAAACGAAGTTTCAGTGTTCGAGCGTCTAGGACCTCTCCCACCTCATAACAAACGAGCTGAGTCATCTCAAGGAGAAGACTTCGAGGAGTCAGATGGAGAAGAAGATAGGTATCACCGACCAAGGTGGTGCCCTGATGGACTCAGCCATTCTCAGAAGCGTAGAGTGCAGCGGCTGCGAAACTTGGAAGAAGCCGAGGCACAGTACCTGTACACGTTGAGAAGAGCGCGGCCCGATCTGGCCGCGAAAATTCAGCAAACATTGGAGGCGAAGGTGCGCCCGCTAAAGAAAGTATGGCGCCCCCAAACAGGCGAAAGTCGATGCACAGGCATCGGCTGATGCCGATGTAGGAACATCGGCTGACACAAACATGGTGTTCATACTCCCGCCGGAGTTTCGCGCTCCAAACGACGAGGAGGTATCAGTGGCTCAATTCGACTGCGGTCCACGACCAGTTATCTTTGAGAAGCCACGAGATAGAAGCTATAGGCACTTGAAAGGCCTATACTTGAGGGGTTACATCAACGGGCAGCCTGTCAGCAAGATGTTGGTTGACACCGGAGCGGCAGTCAACATAATGCCGTATTCCATGCTACGACGGTTGGGGCATTCCAGCGACGATCTGATCAAGACCAACATCACATTAAGCGACTTCAACGGCCAGGCATCAGAAGCGAAAGGTGTTCTGAATGTAGAGCTTACTGTGGGCTGGAAAACCATACCTACCGCGTTCTTCATCGTCGACAGCAAAAGCAATTACGCCGTCCTATTAGGAAGGGACTGGATTCATGCTAACTGTTGCATTCCGTCTACAATGCAGCAATGCATCATACAGTGGGATGGAGATGAAGTGGAAGTCGTTCAGGCGGATGACTCAATCGAGATATCGTTAGCTGCCATGAGCGTGTGGGAAGCAGATAACCAAGAGCCGCTCTCTGGAATCAGTTTGGAGGGTTGTGAGCGCATCGAAGCTTCGAAAAATGGGGTAAGGTTGGTTTTATCCACCGGCCTAACGGAGTAGCAGGTCCAAGACATTGGACGTACGTGGCAAGGCCGATCCCTGAGATCGGCCCTCAAAAAATGAAAAGCAAAGGATCTTATCTCCAGCATGCCACATAGCTACAGTGGAAATCCGAGAAGTTGCAAACCATCGTCAAACATTGCAATGGAAAGGGGGCCGATTCCCGCAATCGGCCAAAATTATCCTCAACATACTTTTGTCTGTGTTCAGCATTGATCCAACAGATGCCTGAAGAGCCGATACCATCAATTACTTGACAGAATCGGCTCGGGGGGCACATAGATGGATGAGACACGAGGATACGAAGCTTGGAGTGGATATCAAATTCCCAGCAGAACAGCTCAAATATGGGGGCCGATATGTAAACAAATCGGCCGTAAAAAATGGAAAATCCAAAATTTTTGGGCACAGCCGATTGATACGTCCCCGACGTATCCATAATTTCTGTCGTTCCATGCTTGTTTTATGACAATACTTACATGTTTTGCTTGCACTTTATGATGTTTTTATGCGTTTTCCGGAACTAACCTATTAACGAGATGCCACAGTGCCGCTCTCGTTTTCTCGCTGTTTTTGGTTCCGGAAAGGCTGTTCGGGCAATATTCTCGGAATTGGACGAAATCAACGCCAAAGATCTTATTTTTCCCGGAAGCATCCGAACACCGAAGAAGAGCTCTGAGGAGAGCCGGGGGCCACCAGGAGGGTGGGCCGCGCGGGCTAGCCCCGGGCCGCGCCCCCTATGAGGAGGCCACCCCGTCGGCCCTCCCGCGCCGCCTCTTCGCCTATTTAACCCCTTTCGACCTAAAAACACCGTACCTCTTGACGAAACTCCGTAAAGACTCCGTGGGCGCCGCCACCATCGCGAAACTCCAACTCGGGGGACAGAAGTCTCTGTCCCGCACCCTGCCGGACGGGGAAGTGCCCCCGAAGCCATCTCCATCAACGCCATCGCCTCCATCATGCTCCGTGAGTAGTTCCCCCATGGACTACGGGTTCTAGCCGTAGCTAGTTGGTATACTCTCCCCATGTACTTCAATACAATGATCTCATGAGCTGCCTTACATGATTGAGATTCATCTGATGTAATCGGTGTTGTGTTTGTTGGGATCCGATGGATGATACATTATGATTAGTCTATCTATAAAGTTTGTGAAGTTATTGTTGCTGCAATCTTGTTATGCTTAATGCTTGTCACTAGGGCCCGAGTGGCATGATCTTAGATTTGAGCTCTATAATTATTGCTTAGATTGTATCTACAAGTTGTATGCACATGTCATTGTCCGGAACCAAAGGCCCCGAAGTGACGAAATCGGGACAACCGGAGGGGATGGCGGTGATGTGAGGGACACATGTTTTCACGGAGTGTTAATGCTTTGCTCCGTGCTCTATTAAAAGGAGTACCTTAATATCCAAGTAGATTCCCTTGAGGCCCGGCTGCCACCGGCTGGTAGGACAATAGATGTTGTGCAAGTTTCTCATTGCGAGCATGTACGACTAAATATGGAAAACATGCCTACATGATTAATGAATTGATGTTCTTTCTTAATGCCTTATCAATCCTATCAATTGCCCAACTGTAATTTGTTCACCCAACACTTGTTATTGGAGAGTTGCCACTAGTGTAGATAGCTGGGAACCCCGGTCCATCTTTCATCATCATACACTCGTTCTACATGTCAACTATTTTCTGGTACCATTGCTCTCATATTGCTACTACTCGCCGTGTTATCGTTACTATTGCTCTCATATCATCGCTACTTTCACATCACCCCCGTTGCTAGTTCTTTTCCAGTGTGCAACTGAATTGACAACTCGCTTGTTAAGGCTTATAAGTATTCTTTACCTCCCCTTGTGTCGAATCAATAAATTTGGGTTTTACTTCCCTCGAAGACTCGTTGCGATCCCCTATACTTGTGGGTCATCAAGACTATTTTCTCGGCGCCGTTGCCGGGGAGGCATAGCTCTACTCATAAGTTCACTCGGGGAGTACACTCCACCTCTCTCTCTCGTTTTATTTTATTTTGTTTTGCTTAGTTTACTTTTGTCTAGTTTATTTGTGCTTAGTTTATTTCTGTCTAGTATTATTCTGCTTAGTTTACTTTTGCTTAGTTTCTTTTTGTCTTGTTTTACTTTTCCTATATACCCAAAAATCCATAAAAATTTGAAAAACCTAAAAATTAAAAACTGCTGTTATGGGAGAACCTATAACCTACTTGGAGCTTATAGAATGTTATAATAATTATAGAGAATCAAGAACTGGTAAAATAATGAGTGCTATGATAGAAAAATTGAATACAATTGCTGAAATCTTGCTTGAACGCCATAATATAAACTGTTGCTCTCAACAGGATACTAAACATCTTAAATTTCAATGTGGCTTTAGTGAGGAATTTTTAATTAAGAACTATAATCGAAATTGCTATATTCATTATGGGTTCGAAGAGGTAGAACAATTTGTCTTATTTATGGGAGCCTCCGAGATAGAATCCTTCATGGTTGAGAATTATGAAACTTGTGCTATTTTTAAGGACCTTAAAGATTATGTCTCTACTATCCTTAATTCTTGCATAGAATGCTACAGTGGTAATCCTTATATCATTGATTATAAAGAGAGACTCATTAATGCACAAGAATGCACTCACAATTTGCAGGAACCGGTGGAAGAAGAAATTGATGAACTTGAAAGCTCATTGGATGAAAAAGAAGAAGAGAGCGACGAACAAAAGGAGGAAGAATGGATTAGCTACCCATGTCAACCTTCTAATGAGAGTAACTCTTTATCTCTTGCACTATTTGATTGTCCTCCATGCTTACCGAAAGAGGTTGAATGTTATGTTCCTGTGGATTCTCTTGAAATAGTACCTATGAGTAATACTTGTGAGAATGATTATGCTGCTGTTATATATGATAATCCATGCTACTTTGATAGATCTTATGATAATGCTTTGTTTGTGCCTGATGTCGAAATGCATGGTACTAAAGAATTTTGCTTAGCAAATGTTTATGATAAAGCTCTAGATGATGGTCCTATGTTACTTGATAATATTAATTGTACTACTAATGAAAATGGGATTGGAGAGTTCTTGACATTATCTATGTGTCCCATATCTCTTGAGATTGATCATTCATCTTGCTATATTATTGATAAAAGTGTGTTCGAAAGTTTTAATTCCACTATTCTTGAACTTGATAAAAATTATGTGTTTGGAAATCATGAAAAGTATGCTGCATGTGATAGTTATATTGTTGAGTTTGTTCATGAAGCTACTGAAAATTATTATGAGAGAGGAAAATATGGTTGTAAAAATTTTCATGTTACTAAAACACCTCTCTATGTGCTGAAATTTTTGAAGCTACACTTGTTTTATCTTCCTATGCTTGTTACTTTGCTTTTCATGAACTTATTCGTGTATAAGATTCCTTTCCATAGGAAGCATGTGAGACTTAAATGTGTTTTGAATTTGCTTTTTGATGCTCTCTTTTGCTTCAAATACTATTTCTTGCGAGTGCATCATTTAAAACTCACGAGCCCATCTTAATGGCTATAAAGAAAGAACTTCTTGGGAGATAACCCATGTGTTATTTTGCTACAGTACTTTGTTTTATATTTGTGTCTTGGAAGTTGTTTACTACTGTAGCAACCTCTCCTTATCTTAGTTTTGTGTTTTGTTGTACCAAGTGAAGCCTCTAATCGAAGGTTGATGCTAGATTTGGATTTCTGCGCAGAAACAGATTTCTATCTGTCACGAATCTGGGCTGTTTTTTCTGTAGAAAAATCAGAAAAATATGCCAATTTACGTGCGTGTTCCTCAGATATGTACGCAACTTTCATTAGTTTTGAGTTTTCTGATTTGAGCAACGGAAGTATTTTATTAAAATTCGTCTTTACTGGCTGTTCTGTTTTGGCAGATTCTGTCTCTGTTTTTTGCATTGTCTCTTGTGGACTTTAAGCGAGCTTTTCTAGACATAGAGAGCTGTAGCTAATGTTTTATTGAGTTCTTGCAATGTGCCACTACAGGACCAAGGTGGATTCAAATTTTTTTGAGTACTAACCCCTCTAATGAAGTTTATGAGAAGTTTGTTGTGAAGGAAGTTTTCAAGGGTCAAGAGAGGAGGATGATATATGATCAAGAAGAGTGAAAAGTCTAAGCTTGGGGATGCCCCGATGGTTCATCCCTGCATATTTCAAGGAGACTCAAGCTGTCTAAGCTTGGGGATGCCCAAGGCATCCCCTTCTTCATCAACTTATCGGGTTCCTCCCCCGAAACTATATTTTTATTCAGCCACATCATATGTGCTTTACTTGGAGCGTCCGTGTGTTTATTTTTCGTTTTGTTTATGTTTGAATAAATTCGGATCCTAGCAATCCATGTTTGGGAGAGAGACACGCTCCGCTTTTTCATATGAACACTTGTTCTTCGTTTTACTTTTAATGTTCAATGAATAAAAGTTGGAAGCTACAATATTTATCTTTATTTGGCTGGGAAAAGAAAATGCCTCATATGTCTTGGATAATTTGATACTTGGCAATTGTTTTGAGCTCTCAAGTAGATCATAAGTTTTTGCATGTAGTTTAAACCTATTAGTGGAGAACTACCGTAAAGCTTGTTAAAATTGGTTTGCATAATTGATCTCTCTTAAGGTCTAGAATTTTCTGGTAAAAGTGTTTGAGCAACAAGGAAGACAATGTAGAGTATTATAATGCTTGCGATATGTTATTATGTAAGTTTTGTCGTACCGGTTCATACTTGTGTTTGCTTCAAACAACCTTGCTAGCCTAAACCTTGTACCGAGAGGGATTACTTCGTGCATCCAAAAACCTTGAGCCAAAACCTATGCCATTTGTGTCCACCATACCTACCTACTATGTGGTATTTCCCGCCATTCCAAAGTAAATTGCTTGAGTGCTACCTTTAAATAATTCAAAATGCTTCTCAATTTGTGTTAATGTTTCATAGCTCATGAGGAAGTATGTGGTGTTTAGCTTTCAACCTTGTCATTTACTTTTGACGGACTCTCATATGGACTAGTGGCACATCCGCTTATCCAATAATTTTGTAAAAAGAGCCGGCAATGGGATTCCCAGTCCCGAATTAATTAATTTAAATAGACACTCCTCCATGGTTTGTGATTGTTGGACTCAGCACCCGAAGGATTCGGTTAGCCATGGCTTGTGTAAGCAAAGGTTGGGGGAGTGTCATCATCATAATAAAACTTAAATAAAAAGGCACTCCTTCATGGTATGAGATTGTTGGCAGTGCACCCGAGGATTCGGTTAGCCATGGTTTGTGAAAGAAAGGTTGGAAGGAGTGCCACCCAAAAATAAATAAAATGGGAGCCGCTCTTGGGAGTCCGGTTGATGAGGTAGTTAGTGTGCCCACTACCATTCGTTGACAACAACAAACACCTCTCAAAACTTTTACTTTTATGCTCTCTTTATGTTTTCAAAACCAAAGCTCTAGCACAAATATAGCAATCGATGCTTTCCTCTTTGAAGGGCCATTCTTTTACTTTATGTTGAGTCAGCTTACCTAATTCCTTCCACCTTAGAAGCAAACACTTGTGTCAACTCGTGCATTGATTCTTACATACTTGCATATTTGCATTCATCATATTACTCTATGTTGACAATATCCATGAGATATACATGTTGAAAGTTGAAAGCAACCGCTGAAACTTATATCCTCCTTTGTGTTGCTTCGATGCCTTTACTTTGAACTTATTGCTTTATGAGTTAACTCTTGTGCAAAACTTTTGATACTTGTCTTGAAAGTACTCTTCATGAAAAGTTTTGCTATATGTTATCTATTTGTTAGCAACTATAGATCATTGCCTTGAGTCACTTCATTCATTTCATATGCTTTGTAATAGTATGATCAAGGTTATGTAAGTAGCATGTCACTACAGAAATTATTCTTTTTATCGTTTTACCTGCTCGGGACGAGCGTAACTAAGCTTGGGGATGCCGATACGTCCCCGACGTATCCATAATTTCTGTCGTTCCATGCTTGTTTTATGACAATACTTACATGTTTTGCTTGCACTTTATGATGTTTTTATGCGTTTTCCGGAACTAACCTATTAACGAGATGCCACAAGGCCGCTTCCGTTTTCTCGCTGTTTTTGGTTCCGTAAAGGCTGTTCGGGCAATATTCTCTAATTGGACGAAATCAACGCCAAAGATCTTATTTTTCCCGAAGCATCCGGAACACCGAAGAAGAGCTCTGAGGAGAGCCGGGGGCCACCAGGAGGGTGGGCCGCGCGGCTAGCCCCGTGCCGCGCCCCCTATGAGGAGGCCACCCCGTCAGCCCTCCCGCGCCGCCTCTTCGCCTATTTAACCCCTTTTCGACCTAAAAACACCGTACCTCTTGACGAAACTCCGTAAAGACTCCGTGGGCGCCGCCACCATCGCGAAACTCCAACTCGGGGGACAGAAGTCTCGTCCCGGCACCCTCGCCGGACGGGGAAGTGCCCCTGAAGCCATCTCCATCAACGCCATCGCCTCCATCATGCTCCGTGAGTAGTTCCCCCATGGACTACGGGTTCTAGCCGTAGCTAGTTGGTATTCTCTCCCCCATGTACTTCAATACAATGATCTCATGAGCTGCCTTACATGATTGAGATTCATCCGATGTAATCGGTGTTGTGTTTGTTGGGATCCGATGGATGATACATTATGATTAGTCTATCTATAAAGTTTGTGAAGTTATTGTTGCCGCAATCTTGTTATGCTTAATGCTTGTCACTAGGGCCCGAGTGGCATGATCTTAGATTTGAGCTCTATAATTATTGCTTAGATTGTATCTACAAGTTGTATGCACATGTCATTGTCCGGAACCAAAGGCCCCGAAGTGACAGAAATCGGGACAACCGGAGGGGATGGCGGTGATGTGAGGGACACATGTTTTCACGTGAGTGTTAATGCTTTGCTCCGGTGCTCTATTAAAAGGAGTACCTTAATATCCAAGAGATTCCTTGAGGCCCTGGCCGCCACCTGGCCGGTAGGACAATAGATGTTGTGCAAGTTTCTCATTGCGAGCATGTACGACTAAATATGGAAAACATGCCTACATGATTAATGAATTGATGTTCTTTCTTAATGCCTTATCAATCCTATCAATTGCCCAACCGTAATTTGTTCACCCAACACTTGTTATTGGAGAGTTGCCACTAGTGTAGATAGCTGGGAACCCCGGTCCATCTTTCATCATCATACACTCGTTCTACATGTCAACTATTTTCTCGGTACCATTGCTCTCATATTGCTACTATCGTCGTCGTGTTATCATTACTTATTGCTCTCATATCATCGCGTACTTTCACATCACCCCGTTGCTAGTTCTTTTCCAGTGTGCAATTGAATTGACAACTCAGTTGTTAAGGCTTATAAGTATTCTTTACCTCCCCTTGTGTCGAATCAATAAATTTGGGTTTTACTTCCCTCGAAGACTGTTGCGATCCCCTATACTTGTGGGTCATCACCGATGCGTAGACATCGACTTAAGAATTCAAAGCCGATGCACGGCCATCGACTCAAGGGATACGGCTGTTACAAACAGGAGCCTAATGGAGCAGTTATCGAGTTACGCAGCGAGGCTCTACTGAAGGAGCCCCTCAGTGGAATGGTTGGTGGCTCCATTAGCAAATCTTCAAGATCAGCAGCGCCTGCGTAAGTATGCAGATCAGGTTAGGATCATGAGAACAACCAATGAACGTTCAATCGGCTGTGACATTTCCTCCTGGGGCTTGACCAAGGTGACAACTTCATCAAACATCTTCACAAGAAGCTGCATCAGTCTGCCCGAGGTGATGGACCAATCTGAGCAGCAGGGCGCAAGAAGGGAGCTAGGAGGAGTTCAAGGGCCACTACGTTTGAGGCCTCTTAGTTCAAGGGAGCCGTCGATCCTTCCAAAGCCGTCCTAGTGCACCGTCTCCTTGGGCGTAAGCTTTCCCGCCCAGCTTTGATGAAGAGCCGGAGCGGCTCGGGGGCACCTCACCTTGGAGGTTCTCTCGCTTTGAAAGCCGATTTGGTTAGGAATCGGCTGATGCCGCACTACAATTGGGAAGCCGATGGTGGCCCATTCCGGTGGATGCACTTTTATCCTCGCCTTGACCGAGGCTCGGGGCAGCCTGGCCTTGAAAGTTCCTCATTCCCGAAGAGCCGATGGTGTTGAAATCGGCCGTCTCTCGCATCGTAACCATGTTGAAAGGTGGCGAGCTCTTGCAGAGGAAAACCACCGAGGCTGACAGGAGGAGTTTGAAGGAGGAGCCATCATCGTCTGATCGTGCTCTAGACCGCCTTGTCGCCGCAAGGAAACGAGCATCACAAAGGAAGTTGTGGGCAAATGGTACCCGTTATACAGTGTATCGCCTTTGACGTCAAGGTATTTCAGCCATGGTCTTAGAAGCTTTCCTGGAGGCGTTAATCCAGGAGTTTTGCCATCAGGACAAACATCACGATCGATGATTTTGAAGTCTAAAGATCTAGGG
>NC_061514.1:331469553-331648483 GCF_022539505.1 Lolium rigidum | reverse complement strand
ACTCGCTGCCATATTTTATTCAGATTGCTATTACCACTCATATACATCCATACTACTTGTATTTCACTATCTCTTCGCCGAACTAGTGCACCTATACATCTGACAAGTGTATTAGGTGTGTTGGGGACACAAGAGACTTCTTGCTTTGTGGTTGCAGGGTTGCTTGAGAGGGATATCTTTGACCTCTTCCTCCCTGAGTTCGATAAACCTTGGGTAATCCACTTAAGGGAAACTTGCTGCTGTTCTACAAACCTCTGCTCTTGGAGGCCCAACACTATCTACAAGAATAGAAGCACCCGTAGACATCAAGAGGGCACAAACTTTTTCACCAAGATCATCTAGAGCCCTAGACCACTTTCTAGTTTTTTCATTCCTATGATGGATACACTATTCTTCTTCAATTTTATTCTTTTCAGAAGGTCTATGAACTCCACAAAAATTAACATGCTTATAGGAAATAGCGTTTTCAGAAGTTTGAGCATGTTCATTGCAATCATTAATAACAGTTTCATCCTTCATGCAAGTGTCTTTAAAAGGTTCATGATACATGTACCAATTTTCTTTAGGAACATTAATATGAGAAGCAAAGGCTTTATAAAAATTTGCAACAACTTGAGAGTCAAGACCATAAGTAGCACTCATATTTAGAAATTTATCAGTATCCATAAAAGTTTCAATGCATTCATAATCATAATTTATACCTGACTCTCTACCTTTGTCATTCTCCCATCCTTCGGTATTCTCCTGAATCCGATCAAGAAGGTCCCATTTAAACTCTTCTTTGTTGCGTGTGAATGATCCAGAACAAGCAGTATCCAGAAAGGTTTTATCTTGAAAAGAAAGTCTTGCATAGAAATTATCAATGATGATATTACCAGGAAGCTCATGAATGGGGCATTTGAGCATTAAAGACTTCAATCTCTCCCATGCTTGCGCAATACTCTCTCCATCATGAGGCCAGAAATTATATATGCGGTTTCGGTCTTTGTGAATTTCACTTGGAGGATAGAATTTAGAATAAAATAGAGGCACAATATCCTTCCAATCAAGAGAATGCCCATCCTTCAACAGTTTATACCAATGCGCCGCTTTACCAGACAGCGACATAGAGAATAATTTCTTCCTAACTTCATCCACAGAAATACCTACACACTTGAATAACCCGCATAATTCATGTAAAAACAGTAAATGATCTCCAGGATGGACAGTTCCATCCCCTTCATAGCGGTTATCCACAACAAGTTCAATAATTTTCATAGGTATCTTGAAAGGAATATTTTCAGTAGGTGGATTTAAAATATCACAAGCATCATTAGAGTTATCGCATATGGGAGATAAAGTATTATCAGAGAAAATTTTCTCCCCTAAAGTTGGAAAGCTAAGAAGATCATAAAAACTAGCTTCCCCAAGCTTAGACTTTTCCATAGCATTAGCAGTAATTGTGTTCATACTAATAACATTGCTACTAGCATGCAAATAAGGTTTCATAGGTTTTTTAATTTTTGCATCAAACAATTCATGTCTTATCTCAGGAAAAAGATTAAAAAGCTCACTAAATTTGTTGTCCATTATGCCTAACTAGTGAAAAATAAAAACAAGAAACAAAAAGATGCAATTGCAGAATCTAAAGGAGATAGTTTCGAGCACTCACACACCGGCAACAGTGCTAGGAAATAGCTAAGTAGTCGGAGGATGTGAATACCTTTTACCTTACCTCCCCGGCAATGGCGCTAGAAAATAGCTTGATGTCTAGGCACGCTTCTATTGTTGGGCCTCCAAGAGCAGAGGTTTGTAGAACAGCAGCAAGTTTCCCTTAAGTGAATCACCCAAGGTTTATCGAACTTAGGGAGGTAGAGGTCAAAGATATTCCTCTCAAGCAACCCTGCAATTAAGATACAAGAAGTCTCTTGTGTCCCCAACACACCTAATACACTTGTCAGATGTATAGGTGCACTAGTTCGGCGAAGAGATAGTGAAATACAAGTAATATGGATGACTATAAGTATTAATTGCAATCTGAAATAAAAATGGCAGCAAGCAAACATGTAGCAGAACTTGTTGGAAACGGTATTTCAATGCTTAGAAACAAGGCCTAGGGATCATACTTTCACTAGTGGACACTCTCAACAATGATCACATAATTGGATAATTAGATAACTTCTCTTCACTTGTGCTGCTCTGAATTACTCTCCTATTGGAATCACTAATCATCACGTAGTGGCTACAAAAGCTCCACTCAAAGTTCATCAAGTACTTGACAAACACCACTCATAGGGATATCCTCAACAAATAATAATCCAAGATAATACCGTTGCAATTTAGACCGAGTACTAACATAGCATACACACTGTCAACAATAGCTATGAAAGTGGGAATAGATCACATCAATACTATCATAGTAATAGTTAACTTCATAATCCACAAGAGATTACAATCATAACCTACGCCAAGTACTTTATGATGCACACACTGTCCTCTTTACATCATGGAGGAGGAATAGACTACTTTAATAACATCACTAGAGTAGCACATAGATTAATAGTGATACAAAGCTCATGATCACATAAAGATCACACCATGGGAGAGAGAGATGAACCACATAGCTACCGGTAGAACCCTCAGCCTCGGGGGAGAACTACTCCCTCCTCCTCATGGGAGATAGCAACAGCGATGAAGATGGCGGTGGTGTCGATGGAGATGGATTCCGGGGGCAATTCCCCGTCCCGGCGGCGTGCCGGAACAGAGACTTCTGTCCCCCGAACTTGGCTTCGCTATGGCGGTGGCTACAGAACTCTTCGTGGAATATGACTGGATATTTTAGGGTTTTCGCGACGGAGAGAATATATAGGCGGAAGGGCGGCTTCGGAGGAGCCAGGGGGTGGCCCCCCATAGGCTGCCGCGCCTGGGGGCCTGGCCGCGCCGCCCTGTGGTGTGGGCCCCCTGCTGGCCGCCTCCGACTCTCCTTCGATGTTCTGGAACCCTCCATGGAAAATAGGAAGTTTGGCTTTTGTTTCGTCCAATTCCGAGAATATTTCCTGCGTAAGATTTCTGAAACCAAAAACAGCAGAAAACAGGAACTGGCGCTTCGACATCTTGTTAATAGGTTAGTTCCAGAAAACGCATAATAATGATATAAAGTGTGAACACAACATGTAGGTATTGTCACAAAACTAGCATGGAACATCAGAAATTATAGATACGTTGGAGACGTATCAGGATCCTGACGCCCAGACGCGCCAGCCTGGGGATCCTGACGCCCAGAGGAATGTCAGAGAAGATCCTCATGGGAGTCAACGCCAATTTCGTCTTCTTCTGCATGAGCTTAATTCAACTGAAATTTCTGGGCTATTTGGAGGAGCATTTTCACCGCCATTTGTTTCTGCTGCTTTGTCAACCTGTTGTACATCAGTAATAGGCAGAATAATAGGCACATGATTATAAATATTTTGTGTACCCTCTGGTAGGAGCAAGATTTGTTGTTTGATAAGGGCACCGGCATTAGGATGAAGGGAGGCAAAAGGGAAGACATTTTCATCAAACACAACATCACGGGAGACAAAGATTCTTCCAGTGGAGACATCAAGATACTCCCTCCGTTCCTTTTTAATTGACTCAGATTTAGTACAAAGTTGTACTAAATCTGATTCAATTAAAAAAGAACGGAGGGAGTATTTGACACCCTTGTGAAGAGGACTGTACCCAAGGAAAACACATCGTTTGGAACGAAAGGCAAGTTTTTGCTTATTATAAGAACGAAGGTTGTGCCAGCAAGCACAACCAAAATTTCGAAGGGCATCATAGTTTGATGTGACATGAAGAAAACATTCAGTAGGGGTGTCAAAATTTAATACTTTGCTAGGGAGTAAGTTGATCAGAAAGGTGGCAGTGATAGATGCCTCATCCCAAAACTTTAAAGGCATGGAAGCATTTGCAAGTAATGCAAGACCAACTTCAACAATGTGACAGTGTTTTCTCTCAGCAGAACCGTTTTGTTGATGAGCATGTGGACATGATACATGATGAGTAATGCCAACTTTCTGAAAGAAACCATTTAATTTCTCATACTCGCCTCCCGAATCAGTTTGCATGGTAATAATTTTTCGATCAAACTTGCGCTCAACATATTGCTGATAATTAAGGAAAGCTTGATAAACATCAGAACGCTTCTTAAGCAAATATATCCAAGTAAATTTACTAAAATCATCGATAAACCTTACATAGTATGCATGTTTTCCCACAGAGAGAGGGGCAGGACCCCATACATCAGAGAATACTTGCTCCAAGGGAGCAGTAGAGACACTAGATGGAACAAGATATGGCAACTGATGACTCTTGGCTAACTGACAAGAATCACAAACATATGGAGTACTCTCTGGGATGTAAGCTATTTTATTTCTCCTAAGAACTTGTTGAACCAGAAATGAACAAGGATGTCCTAAACGGCGATGCCACGTAGATGATGATGGCTTTATTGTGAAGAAGGCTTGTTTGGCAGTCTCCTGAAACATGGGCACTAGGGGATAGAGACCACCATAACAGGGGACCCCTAAACAGGATTCTTCGAGTTGCTTGGTCCTTGATTAAAACAGGATGACCACCATAATCCCTCTTCTTGTCATCAGAATAGCGCCACCAGCACTCATTTGCAGGGTGGCCATGTTTCTTGCAGATTTGGCATTAAGTGTCAACATACTTGGTGGGTACACAGTCACGACGTCCACCACCATCATTGCGCCTGTCACGACGCTCATCACGGCGATCACCACGGCGATCATCATCGCAGCGGTCATCACGTCTCCAGGTGCGGTCATCATCACGTCGCTCATCACGGCGCCATGAACTGCAGTCATCATCACGCTCACGGTAGCGGTCGCCACCACCACCACCTTCACGATAGTTTCGGTAACGATCACCACCACCACCACCACGAGAGGGAGGCGGGTAACTGATGTCTACGGGTGCTTCTATTCTTGTAGACAGTGTTGGGCCTCCAAGAGCAGAGGTTTGTGGAACAGCAGCAAGTTTTCCCTTAAGTGGATCACCCAAGGTTTATCGAACTCAGGGAGGAAGAGGTCAAAGATATCCCTCTCAAGCAATCCTACAACCACAAAGCAAGAAGTCTCTTGTGTCCCCAACACACCTAATACACTTGTCAGATGTATAGGTGCACTAGTTCGGCGAAGAGATAGTTAAACACAGGTGGTATAGATGGGGGTAATATTGCAGAAAGTAAAGATGCAGTAAAACAGTAAACAAGCGGCGCCAGAAAATAGCTTGGCTGGCGTGGAAAGCAATTCTTTGTGATGGAAACAAGGCCTAGGGATCATACTTTCACTAGTGGACACTCTCAACATTAATCGCATAATAAATAACTCTTTCTCATATATGCTACATATACTCTTGTTTGATAATGAACACCATTCGTTGCGTAGGATTACACGAACCCTCAATGCCGGAGTTAACAAGCTCCACAACATTCGATATTCATGTTTAAGTAAACTTAGAGCATAATAGATCATTGCAAAATAAACCAAGAACTAACATAGCGCACACACTGTCCAAATTACACTTTGAAGGAGGAATAGATCACATCAATACTATCATAATGACAATTAACTCCACAATCTACAAGAGATCATGATCATAGCCTACGACAAGAATCACACGGTGCACACACTAGTCACCTTTACACCATGCAGGAGGAATAGACTACTTTAATAACATCACATGAGTAGCACATAACTAGTAGCGATACAAAGCTCATCATATGGATCTCAATCATGTAAAGCAGCTCATGAGATCATTGTATTGAAGTACATAGGAGAGAGATTAACCACATAGCTACCGGTACAGCCCCGAGCCTCGATGGAGAACTACTCCCTCCTCATGGGAGCAGCAGCGGTGATGAAGATGGCGATGGAGATGGCAGCGGTGTCGATGGAGAAGCCTTCCGGGGGCACTTCCCCGTCCCGGCGGCGTGCCGGAACAGCGACTCCTGTCCCCCAGATCTTGGCTTTGCGATGGCGGCGGCTCTGGAACTTTTCTCGTACCGTGGCTTATTCGTCTCGGGTTTTAGGTCAGGGACCTTTATATAGGCGAAGAGGCGGCGTCAGAAGGTCAACGAGGCAACGACACACTAGGGGGGCGCGGCCCAGGCCCTGGCCGCGCCACCCTGTCATCTGGGGCCCACAGGGCCCTCCTCTGGTGGCTCTCGGGTGTTCTGGAAGCTTCGCGTGATCCTAAGATGCTGGGCGTTGATTTCGTCCGATTCCGAGAATATTTCCTTACTAGGATTTACTGAAACCAAAAACAGCAGAAAACGAGAACTGGCACTTCGGCATCTCGTCAATAGGTTAGTTCCGGAAAACGCATCAAAACATCATAAAGTGTGAACAAAACATGTAGGTATTGTCATAAAATAAGCATGGAACATCAGAAATTATAGATACGTTTGAGACGTATCAGCATCCCCAAGCTTAGTTCCTACTCGTCCTCGAGTAGGTAAACGATAACACAAATAATTTCTGAGGTGACATGCTACCATCATATTCTTGATCAACATTATTGTAAAGCATATGACATGAATGAAGTGATTCAAAGCAATGATCTACAGGTTGCTAACATATAGCAAAACTTTTCATGAATAGTACTTTCAAGACAAGCATCAAAAAGTCTTGCATAAGAGTTAACTCATAAAGCAATAAATTCAAAGTAAAGGCATCGAAGCAACACAAAGGAAGATATAAGTTTCAGCGGTTGCTTTCAACTTTCAACATGCATATCTCATGGATAATTGTCAACATAGAGTAATATGATGAATGCAAATAAGCAAGTATGTAAGAATCAATGCACAATTGACACAAGTGTTTGCTTCTAAGATGGAAGGAAATGGGTAAACTGACTCAACAATAAAGTAAAAGATAGGCCCTTCGCAGAGGGAAGCAGGGATAAAATCATGTGCTAGAGCTTTTCAAGTTTTGAAATCATATAGAGAGCATAAAAGTAAAGTTTTGAGAGGTGTTTGTTGTTGTCAACGAATGGTAATGGGTACTCTAACTACCTTATCAACCAGACTTTCAAGAGCGGCTCCCATGAAGGACGTTATCTCTACCAAGCAAGGTAGATCATCCCTCTTCTCTTTTGTTTACACATGTACTTTAGTTTTATTTATTAGATGACACTCCCCCAACCTTTTGCTTACACAAGCCATGGCTAACCGAATCCTCGGGTGCCTTCCAACATTCACATACCATGGAGGAGTGTCTATTTGCAAATTTAAGTTGCTTACTCGATAGATCGAGCAAAACATGTGAAGAGAATTATTAATGCAAGTTAATTAATTGAGGCTGGGAACCTCATTGCCAGCTCTTTTTGCAAAATTATTGGATAAGCGGATGAAGCCACTAGTCCATTGTGAAAGTCTGTCAGAAGTAAATGACAACATCAAAAGATAAAACACCACATACTTCCTCATGAGCTATAAAACATTGACACAAATAAGAGATAATAACTTTTGAATTGTTTAAAGGTAGCACATGAAGTATTTACTTGGAATGGCAGGAAATACCACATAGTAGGTAGATATGGTGGACACAGATGGCATGAGTTTTGGCTCAAGGTTTTGGATGCACGAGAAGTATTCCCTCTCAGTACAAGGCTTAGGCTAGCAAGGTTGTTTGAAGCAAACACAAGTATGAACCGGTACAGCAAAACTTACATAAGAACATATTGCAAGCATTATAAAACTCTACACTGTCCTCCTTGTTGCTCAAACACTTTTACTAGAAAATATCGAGACCTTAGAGAGACCAATCATGCAAACCAAATTTCAACAAGCTCTACAATAATTCTCCACTACTAGATTTAAACTACATGATGCAAGCGCTTAAACATGATCTATGAGAGCTCAAAACAATTGCCAAGTATCAAATTATTCAAGACCATATGAAGCATTTTCTGATTCCAACCAAATAGCAACAAGTGAAGCGATCAACTTTCGCCGTTGAACATTAAAAGCATAAACGAAGAACACTAGTGTTCATATGAAAAAGCGGAGCGTGTCTCTCTCCCACACAAGGATGAACTTATTCAGAGAATGAAAATAACAAAACGAAAATAAAAGCACACAGACGCTCCAAGTAAAGTACATAAGATGTAACTGAATAAAAATATAGTTTCACTAGAAGAAACCTGATAAGTTGTCGATGAAGAAGGGGATGCCTTGGGCATCCCCAAGCTTAGATGCTTGAGTCTTCTTAAAATATGCAGGGATGAACCGCCGGGGCATCCCCAAGCTTAGACCTTTCACTCTTCTCGATCACATTATATCACCCTCTTCTATTGACCCTTGAAAACTTCTGCCACACCAAACTTCAAGCAAACTCATTAGAGGGTTAGTGCATAATCAAAATTCACATGTTCAGAGGTGACACAATCATTCTTAAAACTTCTGGACATTGCACAAAACTTCTGAAAGTTAATGGAACAAAGAAACTCATTGAACAAAGCAAAAGCGGCAATGCGAAATAAAAGGCAGAATCTGTCAAAAACAGAACTGTCCGTAAAGATGAATCTGAAAGGGGCACTTAACTTGCTCAAACGGAAAAACTCAAAACTAATGAAAGTTGCATACATATCTGAGGATCACACACGTAAATTTGCAGAATTTTTTGATTTTTTTACAGAGACTTCTGCTCAAATTCGTGACAGACAGCAATGTTGTTTCTGCGCAGCAATCCAAATCTAGCATCAACTTTACCATAGAGACTTTACTTGGCACAAAAATATGATAAGGAGAGGTTGCTACAGTAGTAAACAACTTCCAAGACTCAACAAAACAAAAATTGCTGTAGTAAAATAAACACATGGGTTATCTCCCAAAAAGTTCTTTCTTTATAGCCATTAAGATGGGCTCAGTAATTTTAATGATACTCTCGCAAGAAATAAGAGTTGAAGCAAAAGAAAGCACCAAGAAGCAAGTTCAAAGCACATTTAAGCCTAACCCACTTCCTATGAAAAGGAATCTTGTACACAAATAAATTCATGAAGAACAAAGTGGTAAGCATAGAAAAGCAACACAAGCGCAATTTCAAGATTCTCAACATAAAGAGGGGAAACTTAATATTAT
Organism: Lolium rigidum; assembly: GCF_022539505.1. NCBI lineage: Eukaryota > Viridiplantae > Streptophyta > Magnoliopsida > Poales > Poaceae > Lolium > Lolium rigidum. The sequence continues at coordinate 331,639,356 of NC_061514.1, read as the reverse complement.
TAAGATGCATATAACCATGTTTCCCTCTCTCATAATAACTTTCAGTAGCATCATGAACAAACTCAACAATATAACTATCACATAAAATATTCTTGTCATGAGCCACATGCATAAAATTATTACTCTCCACATAAGCATAATCAATTTTATTAGTTGTAGTGGGAGCAAATTCAACAAAGTAGCTATCATTATTATTCTCATCAAGTGTTGGAGGCATAGTATAATCATAATAAAATTTACTCTCCATAGTAGGCGGCACCAAAAGACCACTATCATTATAATCATCATAAATAGGAGGCAAAGTATCATCAAAGAAAATTTTCTCCTCAATGCTTGGGGGACTAAAAATATCATGCTCATCAAAACCAGCTTCCCCAAGCTTAGAATTTTCCATATCATTAACAACAATGGTGTTCAAAGCGTTCATACTAATATCATTGCTACTAGCATGCAAATAAGATTCCATAGGTTTTTTTAATTTTCGCAGCAAACAATCCATGTCTTAACTCAGGAAATAAAAGAAGAAGCTCATTGTTGCTTTCCATTATGCCTAACTAGTGTAAACAAGAAACAAAAAGATGCAATTGCAGGATCTAAAGGAAATAGCTTCGAGTACTTACAACGGCGCCGGAAAATAGCTTAGTAGCCGAGATCCGGAGTGTGAGTGCCTTTTACCTTTCCTCCCCGGCAACGGCGCCAGAAAATAGCTTGATGTCTACGGGAGCTTCTATTCTTGTAGACAGTGTTGGGCCTCCAAGAGCAGAGGTTTGTAGAACAGCAGCAAGTTTTCCCTTAAGTGGATCACCCAAGGTTTATCAAACTCAGGGAGGAAGAGGTCAAAGATATCCCTCTCAAGCAATCCTGCAACCACAAAGCAAGAATTCTCTTGTGTCCCCAACACACCTAATACACTTGTCAGATGTATAGGTGCACTAGTTCGGCGAAGAGATAGTAAAACACAAGTGGTATAGATGGTGGTAATATTGCAGAAAGTAAAGATGCAGTAAAACAGTAAACAAGCGGCGCCAGAAAATAGCTTGCTGGCGTGGAAAGCAATTCTTTGTGATGGAAACAAGGCCTAGGGATCATACTTTCACTAGTGGACACTCTCAACATTAATCGCATAATAAATAACTCTTTCTCATATGTGCTACATATACTCTTGTTTGATAATGAACACCATTCGTTGCGTAGGATTACACGAACCCTTAATGCCGGAGTTAACAAGCTCCACAACATTCGATATTCATGTTTAAGTAACCTTAGAGCATAATAGATCATTGCAAAATAAACCAAGAACTAACATAGCGCACACACTCGTCCACATTACACTATGAAGGAGGAATAGATCACATCAATACTATCATAATGACAATTAACTCCACAATCTACAAGAGATCATGATCATAGCCTACGACAAGAACCACACGGTGCACACACTAGTCACCTTTACACCATGCAGGAGGAATAGACTACTTTAATAACATCACATGAGTAGCACATAACTAGTAGCGATACAAAGCTCATCATATGGATCTCAATCATGTAAAGCAGCTCATGAGATCATTGTATGGAAGTACATAGGAGAGAGATTAACCACATAGCTACCGGTACAGCCCCTAGCCTCGATGGAGAACTACTCCCTCCTCATGGGAGCAGCAGCGGTGATGAAGATGGCGATGGAGATGGCAGCGGTGTCGATGGAGAAGCCTTCCAGGGGCACTTCCCCGTCCTGGCGGCGTGCTGGAACAGAGACTCCTGTCCCCCAGATCTTGGCTTCGTGATGGCGGCGGCTCTGGAACTTTTCTCGTACCGTGGCTTATTCGTCTCGGGTTTTAGGTCAGGGACCTTTATATAGGCGAAGAGGCGGCGTCAGAAGGTCAACGAGGCGACGACACACTAGGGGGGCGCGGCCCAGGCCCTGGCCGCGCGACCCTGTCATCTGGGGCCCACAGGGCCCTCCTCTGGTGGCTCTCGGGTGTTCTGGAAGCTTCGCGTGATCCTAAGATGCTGGGCGTTGATTTCGTCCGATTCCGAGAATATTTCCTTACTAGGATTTCTGAAACCAAAAACAGCAGAAAACAGGAACTGGCACTTCGGCATCTCGTCAATAGGTTAGTTCCGGAAAACGCATCAAAACATCATAAAGTGTGAACAAAACATGTAGGTATTGTCATAAAATAAGCATGGAACATCAAAAATTATAGATACGTTTGAGACGTATCAGTAACCACGAGAAGGAGGAGGAGTGCGGCCACGTGGTGGCACACAACCACGGCGAGCAAGGTTTGCAGAGGTAACAAACATGCCATTTTCTTCAACGCCGTTGCGCATATCATATCCGCAGAGTTGCTCATAGAAATCATCAATGGTGGTGCTCGAATTTCCATGGACCGAGGTAATAATGAGGGAGTGATGACCCACAAGTATAGGGGGTGTATCGTAGTACTTTCGATAAATAAGAGTGTCGAACCCAACGAGGAGCAGAAGGTGTTGACAAGTAGTTTTGATGAAGGATTCACTGTAAATGCTCACAGACAAGTATTCAGGGGGTTTTGATATAGCAGATAAATAAAGTACAAGTAAATAAAATGCGAGAGAAATAATTGCAGCGAGTGGCCCAATCCTTTTTAGTACAAAGGACAAGCCGGTTTGTTTACTTATAATGACCAAACGTTCTTGAGGATACACGGGGATTTTAGTCTAGTGCTTTCGCTTCATACGGCTGATTAATCTTCATTGTTTTGATAAGTGTTGTGTGGGTGAACCTATGCTAATGCACCGCCCTTCCTAGGACTAATACATACTTGTGATTATACCCCTTGCAAGCATCCGCAAATACAAGAAAGTAATTAAGATAAATTTAACCACAGCCTTAAACTCTGAGATCCTGCTATCCCTCCTGCACCGATATACAAACGGGGGTTTAGGTTTCTGTCGCTCCGGCAACCCCACAATTAGCAAACGAAAACAAGATGTACTCCCCTAGGCCCATAAAGGTGAAGTATCATGTAGTCGACGTTCACATGACACCACTAGAAGAGTAACACCACAACTTAAATATCATAACATTGAATACTACTCAACAATAATTCACTACTAACATTTAGACTTCACCCATGTCCTCAAGAACTAAACGAACTACTCACGAGACATCATATGGAACATGATCAGAGATGATATGATGATGAATAACAATCTGAACATAAACCTTGGTTCAATGGTTTCACTCAATAGCATGAATAACAAGTAGAAATCAATACCGGGAGAGTTTCCCCTATCAAACAATCAAGATCCAACCCTAATTGTTACAGCGGTGACGAGATGCAGCGGTGGAGATGGCGGTGATGATGATGGAGATGATGGTGATGATGATGGAGATGATGTCCAGCTCGATGACGATGGCGATGGCGTCGATTTCCCCCTCCGGGAGGGAATTTCCCCGGCGGATTCCTGCCCGCCGGAGAGCTCTTTTCTCTTTGCTGTTTCTCCGCCCCGCAGAGGCGGCTCTGTCAATTCTCCGTAACTCCCCTAGACTTAGGTTTTCGGGGCGAAGAAGTACGCGAAAGAGAGGCGACCAGAGGGGGCTGTGGGCCCCCTCCCCACATGGCGGCGCGGCCAGGCTAGGGCCCACGCCGGCCTATGGGGGGGCCATGGCGGCCCCTCTCGGCCCCTCCTTTTGGCTCCCTTCGTCTTCTGGAAAAATAGGATTTTTCATGTAATTTCCGTCAATTGTTGATCTTCCGAAATATGGTGTCCTGACGGTGCTTTTTCCGAGTAGAATCCCGACTCCGGTGAATAATTCTCCAATGATCATGAAACATGCAAAATAGGTGAAATAACATAAGTATCATCTCTAAATATGAAATATATCAATGAATAACAGACAAATTATGATATAAAATAGTGATGCAAAATGGACGTATCAACTCCCCCCAAGCTTAGACCTCGCTTGTCCCCAAGCGAAACTGAGCTCAATAAACAAGACCACATGTTTATGGAGTGAAGAGTCGATAAATAAAATACGGACAAGAAGCATCATGTTGATCCACATAAGACATTCTAGTAAACATTCTCTTCATATAACTCAACTTGAAATAAGTAAAGAGAAATCACAAATAGAGGTGCATAGGAAATCATGAACGGTTATGGCAAACTTTGTTCTTGGTCAGAGAACTACTAACAGATTGCACTTATCTTCTAAGCAAAGCTTTCATAACAGAATTATATGGCAGGGCTTTCATTCTTAATCATAGCAATCTTCTCATAAACATTGATAACTTTCAAAGTCATATTCATTCAGATAAAATATGTACTGAACAAGAAAGCATAAAAGACATGATTAACTAAATCATAGCATAAATGGTTGGTTCACAACAACTCAATTGCTTGCTTAAGATAGAGGGAAATAGGTTTACTGACTCAACATAAAAGTAAAAGATAGGCCCTTCGCAGAGGGAAGCAGAGATTAAATCATGTGCTAGAGATTTTCAAGTTTTGAAATCATATAAAGAGCATAAAAGTAAGATTTTGAGTGGTGTTTGTTGTTGTCAACGAATGGTAGTGGGTACTCTAACCCCCTTGCCAAACAGACCTTCCAAGAGCGGCTCCCATGAAGGACGTCATCCCTACCAGCAAGGTAGATCATCCCCCTTCTCTTTTGTTTACACATGTATTTTAGTTTTATTATGGATGACACTCCCCCCAACCTTTGCTTTCACAAGCCATGGCTAACCGAATCATCGGGTGCCTTCCAACATTCACATACCATGGAGGAGTGTCTATTGCAAAATTAAGTTGCTTACTGATAAATCAGGGCAAAACATGTGAAGAGAATTATTAATGAAAGTTATTAATTGGGGCTGGGAACCTCGTTGCCAGCTCTTATTGCAAAATTATTGGATAAGCGGATGTGCCACTAGTCCATTGGTGAAAGTCCGCCCAACAAGATTGAAAGATAAAACACCACATACTTCCTCATGAGCTATAAAACATTGACACAAATAAGGAGTAATATAGTTTGAATTATTTAAAGGTAGCACATGAAGTATTTACTTGGAGTGGCGCAAAATACCACATAGTAGGTAGTTATGGTGGACACAAATGGCATGGGTTTGGTCTACGGTTATGGATGTATGAGAAGCATTCCCTCTCAATACAGGTTGGCTAGCAAGATTGGGTGGCAAGCATAAAGGTTGAGGGAAACAAACAAATATACATGTGATAGAAACAATCATGCATCTTTCTCATAAGCACAAGCAATTTTAACTTCAGAATACTAAACTCATTAGCATAAAGATAATAGAGTAATATATCTACATGTATTTCCCTTTTCTATTTAAACATCAAGGTGTTGTTGCTATTGACCAATGCTAAGTTTGCCAAAACCAAATAGATTTACTTGATGCTCCCAAAGTGATATCAATACTAATGTCAAGTGTAATCATATAATAGAAATTGCAAACTAAAATAAGGTGTGCAAAAAGTAAATGATAAGACTTCTCATTAATATTCCATAACGATAACTCACACCAACGGATACATAGATAACCAACTAAGAGAGAGATACTTCCACACTGCAAACTATTCTATATGATAACTTCCCTACTCATGATATGACACTACTTGATGGTAAAAGATAAAGATAGTGATGATGTGATACCGCGGCACTCCCCCAAGCTTGGAACAAACCAAGGGGATGCCAATACCGATGACGAATTACTCCTTCGGCGGTGATGATGGTGGATTCTTCTCGCGCTTCTTAAAGATCTCCTTCAGCTTCAGCTTCTCAGTTTGGCAGTTCTGCACTAAAACTCGAAGAGATTTATTGTTATCCGAATGTGGCGGTGGAGGCCTTGTGATGGGAATCGAATAATATTCCAGCATTCTGCGAAGTCGCTGGTTCTCCTCCTAAAGTGTCTCCACTTCCCTTCTTAGAGCACGATATTGATCACAAAATTCATCGGTAACCCGTATTGCTTCCTCCACACAAGGGAAAGAGTCGAGGATAAGAGCAGGCGGAAGAAGTCCCTGCAAGTTATGAGAAAAAGAACGCCCAGTGTTAACCGAACCCACCAAGATTGGCTTACTCTCCATAGCTTCCCGCTCTCTTTTTGCTGATGCTATCTTCTTCACTCCCTTATTGACCCCTTCATCCATCTCTTCCTCCCAAGGTTCCTTGTCTTTGTTGTTGGAGACCATGGTGCTTCTAGATCAAAAACAGATCTGGCAGAAAACATCTCGAAACAAAACACGACGAGAAAACGATATACGGACCACTGGAGATCCAGGGGATTATATAGCAAATATTTTTACGACAAAAGGAAGGTTCCAGGCCGAAAACGAGTGGAAACGGGACGCCGAGGAGCTGTCCCCATAGGGCGGCGCGGCCAGGGTGGGGCCCGCGCCGGCCTATGGTGATGGGCCCTCGCGAGTCTCCTCCACTCCGTTTCGATCCCGTAATTTTTCGTATTTTCCATAAACAGCAGAAATATTGTTCGAAAAGCTAAACGCGGACTTTTTATTACTAAAATTGTTACCTATTCCAAGTCGGACTCTGCAGAACTGTCAATTTGATCTTTGATGAAAGCTTCCGGAGTTATCACTTGAATAACATCAATATCTTCATTATAAGAATCTCCAGAAATATAATGCTTGAGTCTTTGTCCGTTCACTACTTGTGTGGCGTTACCTTCCAAAGAGCTAATTTTTATTGCTCCTGAACGAGATACCTCCTCAATAATATATGGTCCTTCCCATTTTGAGACTAATTTCCCTGCAAAAAATCTGAGACGAGACCGATACAATAGGACTTTATCTCCAACATTAAATTCTCTTTTAATAATTCTTCTATCATGCCACTTCTTAACTTTCTCCTTAAAAAGTTTAGCATTTTCATAAGCTTCACTTCTCCATTCATCTAAAGAACTCAATTGTAGCAACCTCTTCTTACCGGCAAGTTTAAAATCTTTATTAAGTTCTCTTACAGCCCAATAAGCTTTGTGCTCTAGTTCTAAAAGTAAATGACAAGCTTTCCCATAAACCATTTTATAAGGAGACATTCCCATAGGATTTTTATAAGCAGTTCTATAAGCCCACAATGCTTCCTTTAACTTACTAGCCCAATTCTTTCTAGATTTATTAACAGTCTTTCCCAAAATAGCTTTAATTTCTCTATTCGATAATTCTACTTGCCCACTAGTTTGAGGATGATAAGCTGAAGCAATTCTATGATTAATACCATATTTGGCAAGAGTTTTTCTAAAACCACCATGAATAAAATGAGAACCTCCATCAGTCATAATATATCTAGGAACTCCAAATCTAGGAAATATAACATCTACAAGCATTTTTATAGAGGTCTCACCATCAACACTTTTTGTAGGTATAGCTTCTACCCATTTAGTAACATAATCAACAGCGACAAGTATATGAGTGTTACCTTCTGAAGAAGGGAAAGGACCCATGAAGTCAAATCCCCAACAATCAAATGGTTCAATAACAAGAGTATAATTCATAGGGATTTCATTGCGTCTAGAGATATTACCAACTCTTTGACATTCATCACAAGATAAGATAAACTTCCTTGCATCTTTGAAAAGTGTTGGCCAATAAAAACCTGATTGTAGAACCTTTTTTGCGGTTCTATCTCCAGCGTGATGTCCTCCATAAACACTACCATGCCATTTACTCAATATCTCTTTTTGTTCATATTCTGGGACACACCTTCGCATAATACCATCCACTCCTTCTTTATATAAGTGTGGGCCATCCCAAAAATAATGCCTCAAATCATAAAGGAATTTCCTCCTTTGCTGAGCTGAAAAGGTTGGAGGCAAGTACTTCGAAACAATAAATTTAGCATAATCAGCATACCAAGGACTATCTCGCGAGCTCACCTTTATTACATCCAATTGTTCATTTGGAAAACTATCATTAACAGGAACAGGATCATAGGCAATATTTTCCAATCTAGACAAATTATCGACAACAGGATTATCAGCACCTTTCCTATCTACAATATGTAAATCAAATTCTTGCAAAAGAAGCACCCATCTAATAAGCCTTGGCTTAGCATCTTTCTTTTCCATAAGGTACCTAATTGCAGCATGATCAGTATGAACTGTAACTTTTGAATCAACAATATAGGGTCTAAACTTGTCACATGCAAAAACTACGGCTAATAACTCTTTCTCAGTGGTAGCATAATTTCTTTGAGCAGCGTCTAGAGTTTTACTAGCATAATGAATAACATTCAATTTTTTATCTACTCGCTGTCCAAGGACATCACCTATAGCAAAATCACTAGCATCACACATAATTTCAAAAGGCAAATTCCAATCAAGAGGTTCAACTACAGGAGCAGTTGTTAAGGCTTTCTTTAGAGTTTCAAAAGCTTCCTTACAATCATCATCAAAAACGAAAGGTACATCTTTTTGAAGAAGATTAGTAAGAGGCTTTGAAATTTTAGAGAAATCTTTAATAAACCTCCTATAAAAACCAGCATGACCAAGAATACTACGAATACCTTTAATACCTCTCTCAACTGCTTCAACTTTAGCTCTATCAACTTCAATACCTCTCTCAGAAATTTTATGTCCCAATACAATTCCTTCATTAACCATGAAGTGGCATTTCTCCCAATTAAGAACAAGGTTAGTTTCTTCACATCTCTGCAAAACTTTATCAAGGTTTCGCAAGCAATTATCAAAAGAATTCCATAGACCGAAAAATCATCCATGAATACCTCAACAATCTTTTCACAAAAGCCATGAAAATAGCAGACATGCATCTTTGAAAAGTAGCAGTAGCATTACATAAACCAAAAGGCATACGCCTATAAGCATAAGTTCCATAGGGACAAGTGAAAGTGGTTTTCTCTTGATCTTTAGCTCTAACAGCAATTTGTGAAAACCCATAATATCCATCAAGAAAACAAAAATGAGTATTTTTAGACAACCTTTCTAACATTTGATCAATAAAAGGTAAAGGGTAATGATCTTTCTTAGTAACTTTATTAACTTTTCGAAAATCAATGCACATTCTATACCCTACAACTACTCTTTGAGGAATCAGCTCATCATTATCATTAGGAACAACAGTTATTCCTCCTTTCTTAGGAACACAAGGTACAGGACTAACCCATCTACTATCAGCAATAGGATATATAATACCTGCTTCAAGAAGTTTTAATACCTCATTTCCTACCACATCCTTCATCTTGGGAATTAGACGACGCTGATGTTCAACAACAGGTTTTGCACCATCTTCTATATTAATGGCATGTTGGCAAATACCGGGAGAAATCCCCTTCAAATCATCAAGAGTGTAGCCAATAGCTCCTCGGTGTTTCTTCAATATTTCCAATAACCTTTCTTCCTCGATATCTGAAAGCTTAGCACTAATAATAACAAGATATGTTTTCTTATCATCAATATAAGCATACTTAAGATTATCAAGTAATGGTTTCAAATCAAATACATGATCTTCTTTTGGTGGTGGTGTTACGCCTAAATCTGCAACCGGTAAGTCATGTTTAAGAATAGGTTGACGAAGGAAAATTTCATCAAGCTCATCCCTTTCTTCCCTAAAAACTTCACTCTCACTATTCTCCAAATGCTGCTGCAAAGGATTACTAGGAGCAAGAGCAATAGATGCACATTGTTCAACTCTAAAATCATCATTAGGCAAATCAGCTTTATAAGGAGTTTTGGCAAATTTAGAGAAGTTAAACTCATAAGATTCACCAGCAAATTTAGTAACAATTTTCTCTTTCTTGCAATCTATAATAGCTCCACAAGTATTCAGAAAAGGTCTGCCAAAAATAATAGGACAAGACTTACTAGCAGCATAACCAAGTACCAAAAAGTCGACAGGATATTTAATCTTACCACATAGAACTTCAACATCTCGAACAATACCAATGGGAGAGATAGTTTCTCTATTAGCTAGCCGAATAACCACATCAATATCTTCAAGTTCACAAGAACCAATTTCATGCATGATTTCCGTGTAGAGCTCATAAGGAATGGCGCTAATACTTGCACCAATATCGCATAAACCATAATAGCAATGATCACCAATTCGAACGGAGAGCACAGGAACACTGGCTTTCCTAGACTTATTAGGATGCGAAACAATATTAGAAGCATCTTCACAAAACATAATATGACCATCTTCCACATTTTCAGTCACAAGATCTTTAACTATTGCAACAACAGGTTCAACCTTTATTTGTTCTTCAGGTTCTATGGGTTTCTTTGCACTTTTATTAATTACACTAGTTATAACAGAATACTCCTTCATTTTAGCAGGGAAAGGAGTTTTTTCAATATAAGCTTCAGGAAGAACATGATCAACGAGTTTTAATTTCAATACATTTGCCTTTAGGCGAATCAACTTTATCTTTATATGGTTCATGATACTTATCAAAATTCTTCCTAGGCAATTCAAAATGAGAGGCAACGGCTTTATAAATATTTGCAACAACTTGAGAGTCAAGACCATATGTAGCACTTATATTACGATATTCATCAGTATCCATAAAAGTTTGAATGCATTCATAATTATAATTTATACCTGACACTCTACCTTTGTCGTTCTCCCATCCTTCAGTGTTTTCTTGGATTCGATCAAGAAGGTCCCATTTAAACTCTTCTTTATTGCGTGTGAATGATCCAGAACAAGCAGTATCCAGCAAGTTTTTATCTTGAAAAGAAAGTCTTGCATAGAAATTATCAATGATAATATTACCAGGAAGCTCATGAATGGGGCATTTGAGCATTAAAGACTTCAATCGCCCCCACGCTTGGGCAATACTCTCTCCATCATGAGGCCAGAAATTATATATTCGGTTGCGGTCTTTGTGAATTTCACTTGGAGGATAGAATTTAGAGTAAAATAGAGGCAGAATATCCTCCCAATCAAGAGAACGCCCATCCTTCAGCAGTTTATATCAACGCGACGCTTTACCAGATAGCGACATAACAAATAATTTCTTCCTAACTTCATCCATTGAAATACCTGCACATTTGAATAACCCGCATAATTCATGTAAAAACAGTAAATGATCTCCAGGATGAACAGTTCCATCCCCTTCATAGCGGTTATCCACAACACGTTCAATAATTTTCATAGGTACTTTATATGGTATTACTTGCTCACCTGGCGTCTCATCTACTACCGTTGCAGTAGTAGTAGATTTCCCAAATAGAAATTCAAGGGAGGATCTCTCCATAATGACTTATAGCAGCAAGCAGAAACAAAATCAGCACGTACAGTAAAACTTTCCTTACCAATTCCACTTACCAATAGCGCTTCACTTCCCGGCAACGGCGCCAGAAAATAGTCTTGATGACCCACAAGTATAAGGGGTGTATCGTAGTACTTTCGATAAATAAGAGTGTCGAACCCAACGAGGAGCAGAAGGTGTTGACAAGCAGTTTTGATGAAGGATTCACTGTAAATGCTCACAGACAAGTATTCAGGGGGTTTTGATATAGCAGATAAATAAAGTACAAGTAAATAAAATGCAAGAGAAATAATTGCAGCGAGTGGCCCAATCCTTTTTAGTACAAAGGACAAGCCGGTTTGTTTACTTATAATGACCAAACGTTCTTGAGGACACACGGGGATTTTAGTCTAGTGCTTTCGCTTCATACGGCTGATTAATCTTCATTGTTTTGATAAGTGTTGTGTGGGTGAACCTATGCTAATGCACCGCCCTTCCTAGGACTAATACATACTTGTGATTATACCCCTTGCAAGCATCCGCAAATACAAGAAAATAATTAAGATAAATCTAACCACAGACCTTAAACTGCGAGATCCCGCTATCCCTCCTGCACCGATATACTAACGGGGGTTTAGGTTTCTGTCGCTCCGGCAACCCCACAATTAGAAAACGAAAACAAGATGTACTCCCCTAGGCCCATAAAGGTGAAGTATCATGTAGTCGACGTTCACATGACACCACTAGAAGAGTAACACCACAACTTAAATATCATAACATTGAATACTACTCAAAAATAATTCACTACTAACATTTAGACTTCACCCATGTCCTCAAGAACTAAACGAACTACTCACGAGACATCATATGGAACATGATCAGAGGTGATATGATGATGAATAACAATCTGAACATAAACCTTGGTTCAATGGTTTCACTCAATAGCATGAATAACAAGTAGAAATCAATACCGGGAGAGTTTTCCCTATCAAACAATCAAGATCCAACCCTAATTGTTACAGCGGTGACGAGATGCAGCGGTGGAGATGGCGGTGATGATGATGGAGATGATGGTGATGATGATGGAGATGATGTCCAGCTCGATGACGATGGCGATGGCGTCGATTTCCCCCTCCGGGAGGGAATTTCCCCGGTGGATTCCTGCCCGCCGGAGAGCTCTTTTCTCTATGGTGTTTCTCCGCCCCGCAGAGGCGGCTCTGTCAATTCTCCGTAACTCCCCTAGGCTTAGGTTTTCGGGGCGAAGAAGTACACGAAAGAGAGGCGGCCAGAGGGGGCTGTGGGCCCCCTCCCCACATGGCGGCGCGGCCAGGCCAGGGCCCGCGCCGGCCTATGGGGGGGGCCATGGCGGCCCCTCTCGGCCTCTCCTTTTGGCTCCCTTCGTCTTCTGGAAAAATAGGATTTTTCATGTAATTTCCGTCAATTGTTGATCTTCCGAAATATGGTGTCCCGACGGTGCTTTTTCCAGCAGAATCCTGACTCCGGTGAATAATTCTCCAATGATCATGAAACATGCAAAATAGGTGAAATAACATAAGTATCATCTCTAAATATGAAATATATCAATGAATAACAGCAAATTATGATATAAAATAGTGATGCAAAATGGACGTATCAGGGAGTTGTATTCCTCTTTGTCCAGACCATGCAGAAGATATCCTAGTAGCTCATCATCTCCAACAGGTTTTCTAAGAGCTGAAAGTTCAGACGCAAAACCATTCATCTTGGTGTAGTATTGATCCGCCGTCATGGTAAGTTTCTTAGTGTCATTGAGCTTTTCCCGCAGGTGTTGTGCCTTGGTACAGGATGCTGTTTTGAACATAGCATTGACAGCAGCCCATGCCGTGGCTGTAGTGTCCATGCCAAGGACATGAGACAGAATCTCCGGCGACAGCGAATTCAGAAGGAAACGCAGCACCTACTGATCTCGGGCTATCCAAGCCAAGTATGCGGGATTTTCCACCTGCACCTTCTTCCCATCCGAGTCCTCTACTTCAACGGTCTTGGCAGGTGCACAATCGGAACCATCGAGCATGCCCATGACATTGGTGCCTCAGAACGCTGGAACGATCAGGGCCTGCCATAGCAAGAAGTTGCTCCTTGTGAGGGGTTGTGACGGCGGGCTGCCCAGGGCAGCGACCAGGGCTGAGGTTGATGATGAGGAACTCATGATTTTATGTGGGATCCGGTGGTGATGACTTCAGCAACAGCAAGAAACAGCAAAGAATCTGGCGATCGCGGCTCGGTGAAGCAGCAGCAGGGGATCGGGTGTTTTATGACTCTGCCGATCACGGCGGCTGGGTTCGGTAGCGGCTCGAGATTGGAAGTTCCTGGCGATCGCGACGGGATCGGGGTTTTGATTGTTGGCTGTATGATTGTTTGGTTGTCTGTGTGTGTGGCGGCGGCAGAGATGAACTCAGCGGCGGCGGCGGTGTAGATGCTGTACGGCGGCGGCAGCTAGGTCATAGGAAGAGTCGCTCTGATACCATGTTGACGATAATGGATCGAACCGTACTTGAGTCCATACGGGTTACGTGTTTATATACCAGGCACAAAGGTCGGTATTGTACTTGTACAAAGAGAGGTATTCGTATTGTAAATGATACGAAAAACTATAACCCTATTACATTTAGCAGGTATCACGTGAAATCGCCTATTTGTTAGCATGATTTTTTTCCACAAAACTACCTTAGGTAAACCTAGAGCTAGAGAAAACAATATCCATTGCCTTGCCCACGAAGAACATGGTCATTGTCAACAAGATCCTATCTCCACTAATTAGACTGACCGACTTACATACGAGATATATGATTTACCATGGTCTTCACAACCTCCCACATACACTTATTTCAACATATGAGATATTCAAATGCCATGCAAATCACACCGAAATCTCCACGATGAGCAGACCAATTGATGAGCTTGCGAAATAATTTATATTGAACTCTTATACTTTATTATAATTTATGTATTGGAGAGGTTTTCACCACTATGATTTTCTTCTTTGTTAGTTTTATTAACCATAACACAGGGTGTTCTTTGTTGAACATTTCTAACGTCTATCAATTGAAAATACATTTGATGTGCTAATTTAAGCCATACTAATATCCCTTTTACACCACACACGTCACAAACCATACTTTTCCTCCGGGTGGTACCTATATTTTAGTATCCTTAAATACCTCCATAGAGTTCTAGAGAACTCATTGAAAATTATTTTCATACAATTTTACTATGTGATGATGCGCTTGTAAGGAGCATGCCATCGTATCATTCACATTGCTATTTTACTGGTTTCTCTGCGGTCTACTTGCATGTTCTACTGAGTTCATCAAACACATTGTTAAAGTACTTGTTCACATTGCTAAAGTCGTAATTGCGCACTCTCGATTTTTTTTAGCCTCGCTTACAACAAACACGAATTAAAATACGAGCATCCCCACCCCCCACCCCAGCAATGCTACACTTACGGGATGTATGTTACGGGATGAGAGTTACGGGATGAGGTGAAATAAGCCGGTTGGTGCAAGATTAAGGAGGAGGTGGGCCACGTCTTTTCTCTTGACTTCAGAGCAAGCCACGTACAGCCCGTAAGTTTATCCCGTAAGTGTAGCATTTTTGCCCCCCACCCCCCACCCACACCCTATTGGCCTGACCCATATAGACGAAATCAAAGCGTCCAATGCCCTGCCGGCATCCCATAATCAATTGCCCGAGCCTCAAGTAGTTAGAAATTTACCTTTTGTTGGAGCTATATATGTTACTTCAGTTTCCACGACTAATTTTTGTTCACATGTGTAATGGAAGTTACAAATTGATATGTACAACTATATCATGTGACATACTACCTCCGTTTCAAAGAATAAGACGCCATCGTTTTACGTGTTTTTTGTTTGACTAAGAATTATTTTAAATATATAAAAATTATTTGTATGAGATTAGCATCACTAGAAAGTACTTTTCAATATGAATCCAACGATACTTTTTCGATAAAGGGAATATATTAATATCAGAAGATACCAATTACACCCAACCTCTGCAACAACGCAATGTCCTAATAACATTACGCATGCACACAACCAAAAAAGAGAAAAATAAAACTAAAAAATAAAAGCCCCGCTACAGTATCCCATCCCTAGCAACAATAATACATCCACCACCAAGACAATACCTGAAATTCGGACTCTTTAAAAGCAACGCCTCCAAGAAGGGAACAATGCACCAGCGCCGTCGTCGCCCGATCAAAGATCTTATGTTTTCACCCTGAAGATAGTCTCCGCTCTCAAAACAATGCCTTCAACAAGGACATTGCCAGGCACAACCAGTTAAGGCCATACCTTGGGTTTTCACCCTGAAAGGTAAGACTCCGAACTTCACATGTGCTGCCACCCCCACTTCCATACCACTATTGCGAAGTCCGGAACACCAAGCAAGCCCTCAACAGCGCAAAAACTTGACCTCCATTAGCTAGTCCTCTAAATCCGGCCTTCATGATATTCTCTTCTTCCAACTTCACCATGGATCAACTGTCACTTGGTGTCCACACAGAAAAGAGCTTCGCGCATCTCACCCTCCAAAACCAAACGGTCGGAATAAAAACATGGGTGCGCACGACCGAATACCACCGATCCAGCAAACTCCAGGCAATAGAAGCACTATAGCAGGGCAACAGAATCCAACGATACTAATTACATATAATATAATTAGGATTTTTTGACTAATTTTCATAGTCAAAGTTCGTATTGGAATACGCGTGCGCCTTATTTTTTGAAACGGAGGTAGTAGTCTATATCATCCATCGGCCACATCTTTTATTTTGCACAATCATAATTTTCGAATAACCGTAGCCAATTGTGTGATTGAAGTCGTCGGTGCGATACTAATGATAACATTTGCAGGGTTGACAGTTTTATGTAATACTAGTACTATGGTACTATCGTAGGGATACAATGTGCGCACACTCTTACTACTTTTAGATCTCCCGTTTGATTGTTTAGCGATGCATCTTTGTATGCCTTATTCATTTGAACAGAGTAAGTAGCGAGTCCGAGAAAATGCCACCAAACTAATTTTCACACATGAATTACATTTCAAAACAATACTATTACAAGGGTTACATGGACCTTATATTTCGCTTGCAAATGAGGAAAATATATAGTAATACTTTTGAGATAAAAGTAATATGCAAATTAGGGGTCTAGGCGTCTAGCTAGACGAGGAGCATGCAGAAGTTGCATGGGTGTATCTTAATCATATAATTAGCACACAGAGGAGTGGTAAACTATATCGCCATGGATGGGTAGCACATGGAGAAGTCCGAATTAGGATCGGGCTCTTGGTAGCACAGGAAGGTCTGCTGGACCTCGAAGGCGAGATCCTCCACGCTGAGCTGGCACTCAAGACCAATCTGCAACAATGCAACAGTAGAATTAATTCACTGAAGACAGCTGCTTGAATGCATGGATGCATCCATGACGCATGCAGAAATTTAATCCGCTGATGGATGGAGTTAGTTACGTACCTTGAGGACGAAGGAGTGGAGGACGGTGTCGTCCATGGTGCTGATGTTAACCTGGAGCACCTCGAGGTGGAGGCTCTCGAGCAGCGCGACGATCCTGGCGGCCTGGCCGGGGATCCGCCCGGATAGCGTGCGGAGCATCACGTTGGCGCCGGAGATCCTGGCCTCGACGTCGGCGGCTGGGGAGTTGCAGCAGGCGGCGAGCTCCTTGACAGCGCCGAGGCCGAAGGGCGCGAGAGCGGAGCTGCTGTTGTTGCTGCCGTTGCTGCTGGGGGAGACGTCGGAGGAGGAGCCGACTCCGGCGCTGGTGGGCGTGGAGCAGGAGAGGAGGGAGCGCGGGCTGGGGCTCGGGGTTGGGCTGCAGAGGCGGCGCTTCTTCTTGGCCTCGAGCGCCTCCAGCACGGTGTGCAGCTCCTTGATGAACTCGATGGCGCCGCCGATGATGGAGGCCTGGTCGACGCGCTTGATGTAGAAGGCCGGCGTGAGGGCACGGAGCACCTTGAGGTGGTCGTTCATCTGCCTCCGCCGGTTCCGCTCTACCGCGATGTGCGACATCTTCTCTTCCCTGGGCTCGGTCGATGGCGTCGCCGGCGTTGGGTCGCAGAGGTAGCGAGCAGGGCACGTCGCCGGTCGGACATATATAGACACGCGGGGAGGCGCGTGGCGACGCGGATATTTAGCCGTGCGCGCGTTGGCGCGTGCATGGGAATGAAGAGCGGATGGCTGGATGCGTCGTCGTACGTGTGAGCGCGCGCGTGGTTCATTTAAGATGGGGAAGCATTTGGCGCGGCGCTGCCTGCGCCCGTGACAGGGGGACGTACGGACGGATCTCGCCTCCGTGGAGCGTGGGGGCTGTGGGCCGAGTGTTCATTCAGTTCAGCGCCAAGGATAACTTTGACGGGTTTTACGGCACCACTCCACCAGGAACAAAGTGAAATTACAGTCTTTCCATGTCAGTGACTTCCTCAACTCAACTGGAAAGAGATGAAAAGTGAACTATTCTGAGAGTTTAAGGTCCGTTTAAACTAAAATAGGACAAAAAGTGAACTTTTCAAAAAATTCAAGGACAGGAAGTGGATTTTCTTCTACTGAAATCATTAGAAGAAGAACCATTGCACTTGCACCGAGCCATACATGGCAGTGAGATAACAATCAACCGTCATTAGGCCTTCAATGATCAGGATTCCTCAGTTTAACCGGAAAACACACACTCCATAGGCTTATCAGAGAGTTCAGGCCGATGCCTCCCTAGCGCCGTAAGGAGAACTGAATCAATCCAGTTGAGTTTGGCGATATCTTATGGGCCCATTTAGGGTTCCTTTGATTTGAAGGATTTTTAAATGATTTGTGTAGGATTGAAATTTCTTTAAAGGCCATCTAATTTGTAGGATCAAATCCTATAACACATAATCCCATAAAAATTGTAGCTTATAGGTTAGACCTCATGGAAAACTCGTTCATGACAACCAAATAAACTTTATCGGATGTCCCCGAAGGGACCCAAATAAACTTTATGTTCCCATACGATTCAAACTGGCATGACATCCCAATCACACATAATATCTATTCTTATAATTTTCTTATACTACAAATTAAATGAGTCCTTAGTCAGCTAGCTAGCTTCCGCTCGGAAATACTAGCACCTAAGCACCATAGCGGACGATAAGGCAAACTCTACTTGCAGCTTAGGGCAATAGAGCGGGAGCCGTTTGCTCCTTCCTAAAGAGTTTTCACGATGGCATGTGCCCATTTAGTCATACTTGGCTTCTATCCCCCTACCCCACCCCAATTTTTCCTGTTTAAGCTGTGGAAAATATATTCGTAGTTTTTTCTTGTTTAAATGCGATAAATATTGTTATTGAAAATAGTTCAATTAACAATAATATCCATATAGATAAAAATGAAAAAGATAAATTATATTTTTTTGGAAAACCATTCAAAGGAGATACATGTTTCTAATGAAAAATCGTTCAAATAACATAAATATTCATATTTGAAAAATGTTTGAAATAAGATAAATATTTTAAAAATTATATATAAGATAAAATGGACTTATTAGAACCCGTTCAAGAGAGTGAAAGAAATAATTTCCAAAAAAAAGATGATTGATAAAAACATACTCCATCCATCCATAAAAAGATGTCTTACATTTGTATAAATTTGGATGTATCAAGACAAAACCAAGAAACTATTTATGGATTGAGGTAGTATATTTATATGAACAATTTCTAAATCTCATGAACACTTACTTTAGCTTTGGAAATTTTCACATTTTTCAAAAATAAAAGATAATACAGAGTTTTTTAATATATGGTTTTTTTGCTCTACAAGTGGAAATAAAAATTATAAAAAATGAAAATATGAAAAAAAATAGGAGAAGTTCTACCTATTATATTGAGTCGCATCCAAATGTGGCCCATGAAAATACAACTTCACAACAAGCGGCAAATAGGCACCCACGCATGATATGAACTCCTATTTCGCTAGGCTCGGCCCATTGACCATTTGCTTCATTTCAGTTTTATCGTTCCCTTGGTTTCATTCCTTCCGTTCTTTTATGTATGTTTTTGTTTTTTTTCTTTTCCTATTTCTTTGATTTTTCATTTCATGCATTTTTATTTACCTTTTCTAAACGGGATTATTTTTCATGTTTTTTTTCATGAGAGATTTGCACAACTAGTAGTTGTGATATGATTCTATCACTTATCATTGTTGTGTGTATGTGTACCGAATGTTTGTGGACAAATCACAAGGAAAAGAGCGAAAGGGAGGCAATATGGAGAACTTATAGGCAACAAAACTTGGCCATTTCAAAGTGGAAACGAGTCATTTTTCAATCACAAGACAATAAAGATAATACGTAGATTTTTAATATATGATTTTTTCCCTACAAGTATAAATAGAACAATAAAAATAAAAAAATAAAAAAAAAGAAAAAAAAAGACGTTGTACTTGTTATATTGACTCGCATCCCGATGTGGCCCATTAAAATACAGCTTCACACCGGAACGAAATGTCCCCGCAACAAGCGGCAAATAGGCTCCCACGCGTGATCGGGACTACTATTTCACTAGGCTCGGCCATTAACCATTTGCTTCATTTTAGTTTGATCGGTCTCTTGGTCTCATTCATTTCTCTTTTACGTATGTTTTCTTTTCTTTTTATTTTTTTCATTTTTCTTTGATATTTTTACTTTAAGCATTTTTCTATAACTTTTATGAACGGGATTATTTTCCATGATTATTGTTTATCAATTATTCTAAAATTTGTTTCTCTTGTACCCGTGTTTTGTTCCACAATTTTGAAATTTTGTTTCACTATATTCATATTCTTGTTCCTCCCATCGCCACGATTCGTTTCATGGATGCCAACATTTTATTCCAATTAGCTTTGTTTTATTTTCTCTCATGATTTGTTCTAGGTTCATTTTCATTCTCTATTTTCAACTGTTGTAGAGCACATGTAGATTCATTTTGTTCCTTCGGGCTATAAGTTTTGCCTCGACTGACTGTAGTATGATTTTGTTCCATGTAGTTGAACTTTCCCTTTAGATGAGACACATGTTCTTTGAAAGCTATTGTTTGGTTCTACCGATAGTGGTTGCTAAATGGTTTACATGTACTATTGACCAAAATGTTGTTCCACTTAGATTTTATTGCCTTTGCACTCATGATTTGTTCCACAATTGTTATATTTTGTTTTCTATTTTCTACAATATTATTCCAAGTGGAGACTCAATTTGTTCATTCATGTTATATTTTTTCCATTCTGATGAGTCCAAAAAGCGATATATTTTTCAAGACATAAACATATAGTTTTTTTTAATCTCATTACATGGTCTATATAGCTCTGATTATATCATAAATTGCATGATTACAAGTAATGCTTCATTTTCATGAGAGATTTGTACAACTAGTAGTTTTAATATGATTTTATCACTTATCTTTGGTGTGTGTACGTGTTTTGAACGTTTATGGACAAATCACGAGGAAAGGAGAGAAAGGGAGGCAATATGGAGGATTTACAAGCACCAAAACTTAGCCATTTCAAGGTGGAAAGGAGTCAATATTTTTCATCACAAGATAATAAAAGATAATACAAAGATTTTAATATATGGGTTTTTTTTGCTCTACAAGTAGAAATAAAAAATAAAAATAAAATATGGAAAAAAGATAAAAAGAGAAGTTGTACCTATTATATTGACTCGCATCCAGATGTGGCCCATGAAAATACAACCTCATACCGGAGGGAAACGCCCCCGCAACAAGCGGCAAATAGGCGCCCACGTGTGATAGGGACTGCTATTTATCTCAGGGTATCTCCATTGAACACCTCAATCGGAGTTCGTATGAAGAGATGTCGCCCAAATTACTGCAGGATCCTAGAATATTTAACAACCAGTGGTACGATCACCACGGCCGTACCGTATGGCCGTATCATCCTCCGTCAGGACCGTTTTGTCAAACCGAACAACATTCGTGAAGGCCCGAAGGCCATATCTGGTGCGGGGGTTACCCAGAACACCAAACCAAACTCCGTGAGGCCATATAAGGAAGGAAAATGCTACAATAAGCTCATTCACATCTTGGCACAATGGAGACCTGTCGCCATGCCACCGCTGTAGATGTTCACCAACACCACCATCACACCATTGAAGGGAGAAAGATAAGGAGACTTGGGAGAAGGAGGCACCGACATCGATCTCCAACAACACCATTATCTTCCATGCGCCTGGTAGCGATTTCTCCGTTCATCTTGTTGTAATATAGAACTTTATTGTGGATTTGCACTTGTATTTTCGTACATTCATATGCTTTTCATGTCATTGTCATGATCGTTCCTTGTATGTGAGTAGCCTCTTTGTTCCTAGGGAGATGGGGAACTGATAACCTACAATTACTATATAACAAGGTTATCGTAGTATTTTCACGGGAAGTATCTCCCCAAGTATATCGTCCCACGAGAGCGTTGCTTCGATCCTTGGAAAGCACTATTACCTGCAACTATGTTGTCACATGACGCATGCATCTACCTTTCACACTCAAACCATGGTTTGAAAATAGCCTATTCTATAAGTTGCTATGCGTTTATTGTAAATGAAAAGATAGTTTAAAATAAGAAGTAACTAAGAAAAAAGTGAAACAAAGTAAAGTAAAACTGAAAGTAAACTAAATAGATTGTAGTTGTATGATTTAATGGAATAAAAGACGGTTTCTAGGCTTTTGGTCTCACTAGTACACGAGGGGCGAATATATGTGATCCACTATTATACAAGAGATTGATTAGACAAAGAAATGTTCCTCTTATGATTACCGGGCAGTCACACATGTGGGCACTTTGTCCAGTACTCGCGTGCCTTTTGCAAGACAATAGTACACTTACGGATCAAGGGATCTCGTGAACTCAACTTCATAATTCATATACATGGTATTAGATCAACAAAATATACTAACTTGACGCATTAGATCATACCTTGGCCTAGAACAAGATCAATTACACACACATTGATTAATTATTAAACATAGATAAAAATATCATGAAGGTCATAACCATGTTCAATCTTACAAATGCACGTGATAAGGAGGGAGATAGGGGCGTTGACGAAGACGGTGATGAAGGTGTTGCGCGTGGCCGAGGGCCTGCCCCCATTGCTTGGCGGCGCCTCCTTCTCCTGCTCATGCTTGGATGTCTTGGTGGTGTTGAAGATGATGTAGGCGGCAGGGCTTCACTGTGGTGATAGTGGATGAAGGTCTATGGAGGCGGTATGAAGATTTGTATGAGATTGCTTCTTGTGGAGGCTCTCCCTCCTATATATATACCCAAGAGGGATATTCAATGCCTTCCAACCGACCTTAACACCTAAGTAAAGTCTAGGAGGGCGTTTTCGTGACCGAGGACGTGGGTACAGTCAGCCGGTACGGTCATGAATGACCTTACCACGGTCGTTAAGTTTGTTGGATTCAGCAGTAATTTGGTCGCCATTTCTTCATACGAACTCCCGTTTAGGTGTTCTTTAGCTCGTTGAGTTTGCTCTGACAAGGGTTACAACACAAATGCCTTAGATCTTCATTATCTTGTGCTTAAAAAATTAGGATTTTCTACCTTTAAAATAGCTAAGTTCTGGAGTATGTAACTCCTCCATATTGCCTCCTCTTGGCTCCTTTCTTCGTGCTTTATCCATAAAGGTTCATAAAACCTACACACACCAAAGACAAGAAAACGTGATAAAATCCTAATAAAACTACTAGTTGTGCAAATCTCTCATGAAAATGAATCAATACTTGTAATCATGCATTTAGAGCATAGTCAAAGCTAGAGAGAGAGAGAGAGAGAGAGAGCATGTAATGAGACAAAAAAAGTGTTTGTTTATGTAGTGAAAAACACGTTGCTTTTTGGACTCATCAGGAACCCTAGCACTTATATGATTTAAAATAAGTATTTATGTTGTTTAGTTGCAATATGTGAAAGTGGTGGTTGTCTTTGGTGATGTTGTATGTCGTACACCATGCAATATTTGCCATTAGGGAGAATGAAGGAAATCGTCGTTAAGCATGGTTGAAGGTACGTGGATGTATAGGTGACAACAATCCACGGCCTCTTCCAGTCGTGTATTAACGAGGAGTAAGAGTTATACAAGGGCATATGGCCATAGCCACATGGATACCCTTAATTATTGGACCTGCGCAGCATGCGATGGTAGAAGGTAGTCGTTATAAGGGGTGTGAAACAGTGCTTATGGGAGCACCTTTATTCGAGCCTCTCCTCACTTCGCAAACATGTAGGAACAAAAATATTGAATCCTAATCAACATAGTACCCATGCCAGTGGTGAATCGATGTTTCCCTGAGAGTGCCTTTTATTACTTTGTAGTTATATTAATATCATTCACATGTTCTTAATTTAATTATAGCATTTAATTTACATTTTTAATTATTGTTCTTATTCATAACTTCTTTAAACTATCTGGTTGATTACAGTAGTTCTGTGACAATCTATAGAATAGGCTATTTTTTTAATAGGGTGTGAACGTGGCTACATTGACCACACAATATTTGCTGATGTTAAGTCCTTCAATAGCCATGTTGTGCTGCAGAAACAAAGCCATCACATAATTGTAGTGTGTTTTTGTTCCATGCAGTCTAAATTCTTGTTTCTCATATAGGCTCGACTTGTTCGTAGGACTTTATAGTTTTGTTCCGCCTGTAGTTGTCGCGAATTGGTTCGTATGTACTATGATAATTAGTCCCATACTTCGTATCAAGAAAATTTTAACATGTGTACCTTCCACTCCAACAAGTACAAACATGTGGGATGAAAAATAAACGAAGTAAATGGAAAGAGGTCGCACTGTGTACGGGCTTGTATTTTAGTTTTACTAGGATTCGTGGGTTGTTTGCACCCATCCATCACCCCCACAGACCGTGTGAAACGAGCGCTTTGTATGCTGTGGGCGCCATGGAGGAGGACCCTTTCACGCAGTGCAAGGATGCAGCTCCTATTTACCGTTTTAGGTGGGTGGGTGGGATGGGTGGGGTGTGTGGGGTTAGTTGCCCCTGCCGATGAAGGGTTTCATGATCTGCCCACTAACAGCTAGTGCTTTTATAATATTTTTAAACACTAGTTTAATTATAAGAAAAACTTTGTTTGTGAAAGCACATGTGTTCAAATATGTATATATAAAAATTTCACGTCTACCTAAATAAACGCATGTGTTTTATAATTATATATATAATACATGATGTTAAAAGTTCATACATATCAAAATCAATGCTTTGTGCACCTTTTAATAATCATTTATTACAAGAATAAAATCAAGCTAATAACCCAACAAAGTAGAAAAAAGTAACCAAAGCGCAGGAAACATTAAAAAATATGTAAGAGAGCACACATAAAAATGGGGTGATCTTCTGGCAAAAGCCTTCCGGCAAAAGCTTACCATTTTTGGCAATACATATGAACTGGGATTCACTCGGGCATGGAAACCGCAGTTTCTATTTTTTCTTTTGGGCGAAATCCTAGCACTCTAGCTCCATCGACGACGACACATGCGGGTATTGGGACCCTCTTGAGTGTGTTGTTGTGGCTAGCCTTTCCGCATTAGGGCTCCGGGTGAAAGCCATTGACCCTAGTGGTCTTGGTGACAATGGCGCCTGTTGCGTCATTATCTTGTTGGGGACGTTGTTGTGGAGGTCAGGTCTATTTAGTTTCACGGCGCCTTCTATGGCAAACTCGATGCTTCTTAGTTTTTATTGTTTATCTTAATTTGCTTGTAAGCGAAATCTCTCATCAGTATATATCGGTTCAACCATTTGACTTTATTTATAAATCTAAGCCAAATACCTGTTTCGAGGAGGAGAAAGCCTAGGGATCTGTTCCAATAGTGTCAAAATTTTAGACTAAAAAACTCCATGTTTGAGAATGCAACCGGAAGACGGTATCTACCGACAACACAACTGAAGATTACAGATAAACTTGTACTAATCTCAGTACATTTTTTATTCTTCCAATAGGCAAAGACTATCTTTGGGCAGCAAAGTGCCCAGTTTGTAAAAAAGATGCTACAAGTTTATCTAAATTTAAATGTATTAAAGTTTAGATACATCTAAATTTAGATAAATCACTGGTATGTTTTTATGGACAGAGGCAGGACTAAGGAACGAATCTGGTTTTAGCCGCCTCGGAAGCGGGCGCACACTTTGGTTGCTTTCTTACTTTGGTAGCCTGCTCGAAAGCATAAGCCATCTCGATGAGTCTTGGCTCATACCCGTGCAGGCCGCCAAAGCATATGCCGAAGGGCACCCCCGCCTCGGCGTACCCCGCAGGCACAACGATGGCTGGGTGTCCGGCGATGGCGAGAAGGCTGGAAGCGGAAGTGTCGGGCGTCACGATCGCGTCGAGTTGCTTCTCCTTCATTAGCTTCTCTAGCCCATTAGCGGACAGCTCCTCCAGCCGTTGTATCGCAGCTCTCTCCACGGATCCGATGCCCTGTGTCTTCTCGGCCGCGATAAGGTTGCCCTGCCCGAAATCTTCTAGCCTCTCCTGCAGCAACATGAAATTGTGAAAAGATTAAGTACTAGATAGTAAGTCTCGTCGATTGCCCTTATGATTCTATAATTTCTGTTTTTCTGATAACCCTTTATTCTAGAATTTTTTAACCTATAATAAGAAGTGAAGAGATGGAAGATTTTGCATTCAGTTTCTTGTGTGTACTTACCTCTACAGGGTGCGCATTGTTGAAAGCTATGATGTCTGCAAGGGAACGGACAGGGGAGGACCACAAGTCTGCCAAGTACGCGTTCAGGTATAGCTTGAACTCTGCTAGTATGGCGATCCACTCGTTGGCACCAATATCAGCCAACAGAGCAGTCAAATTGGTCGCGACGTCAAGATTCTCGATCACCACGGCTCCATGTTCCCTTCAGCGAAATCAAGATTCAGTTCAAAACAATGATTCTGTTAATGTTCATGTATATGGGTCTGTCACTGAAATTTGAAGTTGCAGAGACTGGGGAACAGTCTCCTTTTCATAAAAAGAAGTGAAACTTCAAGTTGTCACCTCATTGTGGTGAAGTGCTGGTTGTACACCCTCAATTGAGTCTCCCCACTTTTTTGAAAGAAACCATTAAGGACGCCGATTCTCTTGCCTCTCAGCCCATCTTTCTTCAAGAACTGCATGTAGCCCCCAGATGGGATGTACTTGGATGCCGCTCGGGTGGCCGTGGCGTCGAACGCATCGTAGCCGACAATGGTGTCCAGCACCGTGACTGCGTCTGATACCGTCCGGCACATTGGTCTGCATTTCGTGTCCGTGGACAGATTGGAACCTCAACCCACAACTGAACATTACCAAAGAGAAGAAGAAGAAGAATTACCCAACGGTGTCCTGCCTTGGGCTGATGGGAACGACACCGTACCGGCTGGTGAGCCCGACAGTGGGCTTGATCCCGACCACGGAGTTGAACGATGACGGGCAGAGTATGGAGCCATCGGTCTCGGTGCCCAGCGTCACCGCAGCCATGTTCGCAGCCGCCGCGACGCCGGAACCTGCGCTCGAACCGCACGGGGTGGACGACAGAACGTACGGGTTCTGCACAGTTAAACTCAGCATCGATCCGTAAAGGAAGGAACTCTCAAGTTCAGTGATCTCGAGCGTACGTTAGTTTTGAATCTCAGTTTGAAAAACAAATCGTCCAATATGCGAAATATTGATTTTCATTAGTAGAAATTGAGTGCCAATTTGATTACCAGCGTCTGGCCGCCGCGGGCGCTCCACCCGTTGTCGACGCGGCGGATGTTGCACCACTCGGTGGGGTTGGCCTTGCCGAGCACGACGGCGCCGGCCCGCCGGAGGCGTGTCACGACGCCGGCGTCCCGCCTCACCACGGAGCCGACAAGAGCCAAGGAGCCGACGGTGGTGTTGAGTTTATCGCGGGTCGCGATGTTGTCCTTGAGAAGGACGGGGATACCGTCCAGCGTACCGAGTAGGCGCCCGCCGGAGGTCCTTCGCCTTGCATCGGCGGCTCGCGCTTCCAGGAGCGCGTCCGGGTTGACCTCGATGACGGCGCGCAGCAGCGGGTTGAGGCGGCTGATCTGGTCCAGGTAGAACTGGACGAGCGCCGCCGAGGTGAGGCTGCCGTTGGTGAAGCCGAGGTGGATGGCCTCCACGGTGGCCTCGTGGAACTCGAAGCCGTGTGACACGCCGGCGCCTGCGACCAGGGCCAGGACGGCGGCGACAACTTGCAGCCGCAGACACGCCATGCTAGCTTAGGTGAAGCGCTGAACGGTTCTATCTAGTGCCTTTTTTTTTGTGTGTGGATTGGCTGTCTAGTGCGTGCTTGAATATTTTTCTCGTAGTCGTACCATTAATTTCTCAGATCTCCATCGGCGATGGGGACAACACACCTATCACTTCTGTAAATTAAACAAAACTGAAGCGACAATCGAAACCCATTTTCCATTGCAAGGATTACTTTAACCTATTTCAATCAAATTCTCATGTTTACTTTGACTATGTGCATTTCCCATTGCAAGGATTAGTTTAACCAGCTAGTATGTTCCATAGTGTTTTTTCGCCTCTAAACTTTCTCACGCTACAAAATACTCCCGTCAACTCCAAGAGCCTTACATTAGTAAAGACTGCACTCCCTTGCAATATTTACCCGTCGAGCTAGACATGCAAGTGTGCAACCATTCATAAATGGAGTCGATGCCGATCCAAAATGAGGACATTAACGAGGGGCAACGAACATGTCGTGCGAGTTTTTCTTCTATTCGTTATTTTTTTCATTTTCTATTTTATTTGGAAAAGAAATGTTTGCACATAAATAAATACAACCATCTATTCAATATTGTACAGTATTATGTTATTTTTGTGTCGAATAAACGAAATTTGACATTTGAAAATCAATTCTTTGCACTT
Source organism: Lolium rigidum (assembly GCF_022539505.1). NCBI lineage: Eukaryota > Viridiplantae > Streptophyta > Magnoliopsida > Poales > Poaceae > Lolium > Lolium rigidum. The sequence continues at coordinate 331,611,171 of NC_061514.1, read as the reverse complement.
GTAGCATGTACGACGTACTACCATCCACATGCAATGAGCTTGCAATATAATAGCAATCATTTACTCAGCTGCGTAATGTATACTAATCCGATCCACACATGAATACGGCAATGAACAGAGGAGGAGCGAGAGCAGAGCAAGTGAGCAAAGTCGTGGCGGATGCTGCCCGACGCAAGCTAGCACCTTGCCTTGAGAGCATCTCCAGCCGCGTCTCCCAAACCGTCCCTCAAAGCGATTTGGGGCGCGCCGGACAAAAAAACGTTCCCAGGCGCGCCCCAAAGGCTTTTTTTGTCCGGCGCGGCCCGATACGGTGTCCGGCGTCCCGAGCCCGTCCCCGTCCCACAGGGGACGCACCGGGCACGCCGGACACAACGAAATGAGAGGCGAGGAGGAGCGGGCCCGACCCGTCAGTGGCTCGGACGCTCAACCGCCACATACGTAGCGACGGTACAGTTGCCAGGAAGCGGAACCGTCGCATTGGCAACCGCGTCGACGACGCGCCAACCCCGCCGGAATGGAACGCCGACTCCTCGGAAGAGCAACCGCTGCTCTCTTCGACTTCTGCGCCGTCGTTCATCCGCGCTCAATAAGACCCGCACGTACGCCGCCATTCATCCAAGCCTCGATCCGACACCTCCAGCGACGATGAGCTACATCTCCCAGCTCCCGTCCGACACCTCCAGCGAGGGAAAGCCTGCTGGCTGGCGCCATTGGTGGGACAAAGCCAGGACGCCGAGCAGCGGCGGCGATTCCCCGCCGCCAGTTGACAGCGAGGAGGAATGGCTGGGCTGGGAGGAGGAGGAAGAAGAGAGCGAGGCCGCGGCGGCGGCGGTGGCCCATGCGAAGGCGAAGGCGGCCAAGGACAAGGCCGCCAAGGCCAAGGCCAAGGCCAAGGCGCAGCCGACGAGCACCGGCGACGACGACGCGTCGGGCGCCGACATCGCCTCTTCGGAAGAGGTGACGAGCAGGAAGCGCCACCGCGATGACGACGACGAGGCGGGGCCATCAGCGAAGAAGAAGTAGATAGTTTATATGTATTTAGTTATATTTTTCCGAAGTTTTATATATAATTTGTTTATGTTCAACCGATTTGAATATTAGTAAATAGTTTTTTTCTAGCCAAAAAAAGTATTTTTAATGTTTGGGGGCGGCGTTTGTGGGACGCGGCTGGGGAGCGACGTCCCCCAAACGCGGCACGAACAAAACACGTCCCCCAAACGCTCAATCCGGCACGATTTTGGGGGACGCGGCTGGAGATGCTCTGAGTCCTTGACCGATGAAGGCGAGCGGCCTGCGACTCAACACGCACTGGCAAGCTCCCCCCACGCCCTGGCCGACGCAGGTGACCCGTTCATCGTCGCCTCGCGCAGTCCATCTGCTGCTCACTTGCAGCTGCGCTCGTCGACCTAGGGGCACCGGCCACGGCGGCGCGCGTGTATTGCCGGAGCACCGCGCGGGTCTTGTCAGAGCTCGCCTGGAGCTGCTCCACGGCGAGACCGGCGGAGTGTGGCGAGGACTAATGCACCAGCCAGGCGAACAAGAGATGGCTAGGGCCTCTACTTGTGGAGTTAAGGGATGGAAGGACTGCGGATCCGCACCCTAGCAGGCCGGGAGGGCTGGGGACAGCAGCGCTTGAAGCTTGACGTGTAGGAGCGTGACCGGATCCGGACCAGGACGGCGAGGCAGCCTTGATACATACGTCGATTGGCTCCTTTGCGCTCGCGATGAACTCCTCGCAGGCCTGAGACGCGGGGGACTACACCGGCGGCCGGCCAGATCTCAGCGACCGAGGTGGGACTACTGAAAAAAATCACGACCCTGCTCAATCCCCTCCTCCTCGCGATGCAGCACCACTACCCTCCCGCTCTGGCACGTCCTCCCTCCTCTCTCTGCGTGCGCAGTCTCAGTGCTATGTCCCGGCCGGCGAGCCACCTCCTCCCCGCTCACCTCACTCGCGCTGCTTATCCCTGTCACCAAGACCTGCACTGCCTCAACCCAAAACCCCGACGGGGATCTGCTCGGACGCTCCAGCGCCGCCGTCGACCTTGACGGTCAAGCCTGGAGCTCCTCCTTGCCGGGCCCCTGCCTCTTGCGGTCTTGCCCCACGGGCTTGATGGGTGGCTCTCACCAAACGAACAGGATGGACTGCGGGTCTATTTCTCATACGCGCGGGGCTAAACTGCAAATTCGTCTCACGCGACGTACTCGTACCGGTCGTATCCAGATTTAATAGTAAAGAAGATTTAGGTAGGCCTTGGGTGGCTGCTTGCCACCTTCTCTTTTTTCTTCTTTTGTATGTTGGAACTTTGTTGTGGTTATTATTTTCAATAAAATGTTGGGGGGCTTTATTGCCCCACAGTCTTCTCTTCAAAAAAAAAAAAAGATAAAGAAGTAGGAGTACATTGAATATACCAGAGGTCCAGAGCTACTCACGGAGGAGTACAGAAAGAGTGTACACTTTTCTCAATTCCTCTTAGTATTCCGTGAGCATGCACTATCTAAATTGTTGTTCCCCTACTTTCCACTTCTAGTTGCACCTTCACACGTGAGCTCAGTAAATGCTACACTCCCAGAAGTCCAAGTAGCGGAAAGAAAAAGTCAAGCTTCCTTCTATATACTATATGCTTACCACTCTGCCCTGAAAAGAATCCCACAAATAGATTGATGCATACGAGGAGGGCAAATGGTTTTCCTAACACCTGAAATATGCATCTCCAGATGGGCAAGATAAGATAAGATTGAGTAAAAGACGCGATCTACTCAGCATATATATGAAATCTGCTACTATAAATTATAAAGAAGCGTCAAATTAAGCAGCTTTTTGTTTGCAGTGAGGCTATGCATCTATAAGGATTTCAGTGAACTAAATATGTCATATAACTAACCGAGCTAAATAAAAAATTAAGCCATCAGTAGAAGTACTTGGCAGCAAATTATAAACATTTAGTTCTGGGAGCTTTCTTGGCCAATCCAACTCAAGTCACCCCAAGCTTGTTTTTCAATGACGTTTTGCCCTTACCGTAGAAGTTATGACTAACCTTCCATAGTTACTCTTTAGCATTCGGTTCCTCTAAGAAAACAAAATCTGAACTGTGGTGGCCTGCAACAATATTCTGAACCAACAGTGTTTATTCAACGCCCATGAATTTCTTTGGGAGAGAATAACGATATAATTTTGGAGATCGTATGGTTCATCCCTAAAGATCAAATTCTAGCCGTGTGAGAGAAAGATGGGAGGACCAAATGTGCACCTTTGTCGATCTTGGCAGGGTCGAGGTAGGAGGCCTAGCTCTGCAGATGCGGACAACCTGTTCAGCTCTGCTGCAGCATGCCCTCATCCGGTGGCGCGGCACACGGCGAGGGCCGTGGCAGACCCATGTAGCTCCGACACAGTCCGCTCCTCAAGGCTCCAGGCTGTTGCCGCTTGCCTCATCGCGGAAGATGGAGATAGGGTTGGGATTCGGATAGAGCGGTGGGCACGGTGGTGGGCTGTTAGGACTGTGGTACCGCTGTTGCATGTGTGGTGCACATCTTCATCCGCTTTTGTGGCAATGGTTGCAGTCCGTGTACGGGAATCGCATGCGATGACTTAAATTTAAGTATAACTTTGACATTGATTTTGACTTTAACTTTGACTTGTGGAGGAGTTGACCGCCATGGACGGCAGCCTGATATGGTGATGGCCATGGACGGCAGCATGCATAGGTAATCCACGAGTAGAGTGTGGCCTTCCCCGTCCTCCTCGTTGTTCCCGTCCTCCTCGTGATGGGTGGTGATAAGTGGCCAACGGCTGAGGTAATCCATCGACCCTCTTTCCTTTTTAGTTCCATGAGTTCAGAAAAAGATCTGTTGATTTTTTATTCATGGGCATATTCTTCGTTGTGTTTCCTTGTTTTATTTGATGTAGCAGCATCCGGCGTGAGCGACCTTTTTTTCATTATAAGAGTGGTAAGTGTTAGGTAGATCCAACGTCAGATCTGATTGAGAAAAAATCGATTGCAACTCAAAACATAATGCCTTTTTTTTTTGGTCCGCACAAAAGCATAATTTGGAAAGGGTTCAATTCCACGCCAGGTCAGAGAACAACCTAATTTGGGAAGGTAGGGTGTCTCAATGATGCGAAAACATGCAAATTTTATTCGCTTCGAAAAGCATTGTCATCTAGGGGTGTTACCCCTCATTAGGTATTTCAGCCTTCCAGTAGCAAGTTAACATTGAAAGAGCACAATGTCGAATCGCGAGAACTCCTAGCACATGGAGTATATGCAGTACTTACAATGGACCAATATACAGATCACAAATACAGGTAAATATAATCCAGTAATTGTCGGCGGCCATAATATTCACAAGTCTCTTGTATCTGCATTGCCTTCCTTTCACACCTTCAGTTTATGTCTGTTTGTACAGAAGCCAAAAAAAAATTAGACCAGCAGCATCAAGTAGCACTTGAGTGAGGATGTGTAGATATTAAAAATATTAAACACCCTATATTATAAATTGTATATAGTGATCTATGTAGAATACCGAGTATACCAATATGCAAAGGTCACTACCATGCGAGCGCAACTATACTAGTGAGGGGATTCTTTAGATCAAGAGTGGGAAGGGTTAGGTGGATCCTCAGATCTGATGAAGAATACAATAATTGCAACTCAGAATGTAAAATGTAATTCTTATAGGTCCGCATAACATCCATTTGGAAAGGCTGTGTGCCTCAAAGCTGCAAATTCAATACATGGTAGCACTTTCAGAACAGTCTCTAAATTATAGAAAACTTAACGGTAAAAGATGGCCTAATCGGTAGTGACCACATATGAAAACTATTTTGAGATCACAGTCCTAACAAGTGGGCAGAGCAAAGTATTACAATTCACACTCCACGAATCACAAAACAATGGTATAATATAAGTAGCGGAAGAAGAAAAAAATTCAATATATGGAACCAGTGACATCCTGTAGCTTGATTGAACGAAATATATTTCAGTTGTACAATTGACCACCTCAAGAGTAGTTGACAAATAAATATATAAACTCTGAAAGTATTTCTAACAAATTTCTCTTCGAGAAACTCTTTTTGGGGAAATAAATAGACACTTAAAATTTGTAAAAATTATTTATTTATACAACATCAAGTGATTTCTGAAAGGCACTTCTGCAAAATAAATATCCATGGAACAACACCACACGCAAGTTGGAGATACTAGCTACAGATTAGCGGAAGGGTCTGTTTTATATCTGTTTCATATATTACCATCATAGTTTACTTACATTAAGTAATCAAATAGAATTTCTATTTTCTACCTTCACTAAAACGAAGCCTTACATTGGTACGCAATGGATAAAACAAGCAAGATAAATAACCCAGTCCTCTAAAATTTGAGGCCTACCACTCACAGTGGGTTTGATAGGTAAATTATTATCGGCCTAATCACGAGAAAGACTAAACATAAATAGTGCATATTAGGTTTCAGCTGATGATCTCTCCATTAGTATCTGATTGGTAAATTTGTGACTTGCACCAAAGAAGATCCATGCTAAATGAAAATATACTTAGTAAAGCTAATATCTATCAATAGCCGAGAAAGCAATTTCTCTTGTAGATCTAACTTGTATGCACTAAAAAATGGTTTGGCATAACGTTATTAGGAGCCTAATAATGTAGTAAAAAAAAATATGTTTATTTAGAGGATCATATGGCCCATAGACGTATGAGAAGCCAAAGAAGAGGGGAAAGTATATACCTCAACAATCCGCCACCGCGAGTTCTGATTCTAGGTTCACCTGGTCCTTCCTCCAGATATCAAATGCTAAAGCTGGAATGATAACAAAGCAAGCTATGGCATGGAGGCCAAATGCCCCCACATCTGCAATCAAGGAACCAATCCTTTGTCCCTGAGATATTGATTTCTCCACATGTGGGGACATGATCATTACCAGAATACCAGCGACAATTAACAGGATGCAGGCCAAATCTGCAGCGAACCCAAGGACTGCGGCGCGAGGAAACTTGCATAACCCCCGAGTTGACTCCCATGTGATTTCTCCAAAGATGGTCTGAGGAGGACAATAAATTCAGCGAAATCGCAGGGATGGAAGGATGCAGATGAAGTGATAAGCCCACATGAAACACTATTACTAGTCCTCTGGACAACTTGAGTTATATATGGAAAGTTAATTCTATTGCAATAATGTACAAGATTAGCCACCGGTCTATGGAATCTAGTTAGCGCTATAATTTGATCGAAGTAAATATTAGAGAAATTTATGTGCAGGATAGTACCTTCTTAAACTCAGAACCAGATCCAGATACAACTGCAACCAGGTAGGCCAGACACAGGCCGCACAGAAGAATGGCTAGGAACGCGAGGAAGAGAGAGATGACGCAGATGGAGAACTTGAAAGCCACTTGCGTGAACGCCTCGAGAAAGACGAGGAAGGCGGAGCCCTTGCGGCATGTGTGGTGTGCGACGATCATTGCGGCCATGCCAGCGGAGATGACCCAAGCGATCGTGAATCCCAAGTAGGGGAGCGCTGGGGCCGCGAGGCGGATGACGCGTACGAGCCCCAACATCGGGGCTAGCACAAAGCGCATGAACGCCAACACCACGACGATGATTCGTGCCGGTGGTGGCGATGACGGCGGCGAGGGCTTCACGGCAGCGTCGACGACGGCCATCGAAAATTCAGAACGAGAGACCCTAGCTCCTAGAAGCTTTCTCTCTCGCGATCTCGAAAGGGGCGGAGTGGTTGGGTGGGGCAGCTGAGTGAGGGGGATTGTGGGAATGGAATTAACGAAGAACACAGGATGTGATTTTAAGGTGAAAGCTCTTCGCTTCCGTGTTCTAACCTACTAGATTTGGATTTTAATAATAAAGTAATTAGAAGTGTGAAGCGGGTTAATGTGCCGTGTGGTACTACCTGGCACCTGGCGGAGCCGACGCGACGGCGTGGGACACATCGAATGAGAAATGTCGCGAGCTAGGAGCGTAACGCGCACACGGAAGCTATCCATCGGCAGCCACAGTTGTGGCCGCGTTCTTACGTAAGCGATTGCTCCCACGGTTCCATATGCCCTCCAAAACGTTTTGTTTCTCTCTCTATCACCACTGCTCAGTGGCGGAGCCAGCTGGTGTTAGGGTGGGGCGTGCCCCACCCTAGCATTTCAGCACATCACACTTTTCAGTGAGAAAAAAATGTCTAAAAAATATAGTTCATATATATATATGAGATTATCCTAGTTTCTCCACCCTAAGAAAATCTTCTAGATCCGCCACTGCCACTGCTGCACCGCACTTCTCAACTCTCTCTTCTATCTATATTGAAACGGAACTACTCCCTCTAGCTTTTTGAAATTGTTAGACATTACAATGCCTCTTTCATTTATTACTCTCTCTTCAATTGACGTTCTTTTTTTGGGATTTCTATTTTCGTGCCCTCGGGTCCTTAGTTGTGCTCAGTTTTCCCCAGCTCCTTAGTTTTTCCTCAGTTTTACCCAAACGTTTGTCTGAAACCATCACACGTGATGTAACGGCCGGTTGCCCGACGGTTGACCGTTATCTTCTGACTAATGGGGCCACGTAGAGCCCGCAAAGACACGTCAGACCATCCATCTTTGTTTGACCGTAAGCATCGCTGTATCCCTGACCAAAACGCGAATGAGTGGGGCTTCGGTATATCGAATGACAAGTGGGGCCATGACGCTGATACAAGGGGCAATACACGGGTAGGATTAGATTTTTAAATGGAGCTCTACAGCGATGGCACGGAGGAGGTGGCATGCGGGGTGCCGAGATGAGATCGACGTCCACAAAGAACTGCATGAGGCGAGACCAGGACGCATTAGATAGATATGAACTAGACGCGTTTAACCATGCAAAGAAGAGAAGAAATGGTCGACGACATCGAAGACTACGTCAAAACTTTGACTGACCGTGTCGGACACGAACACGAGCAATGTAGAGAAAACTAGTGTCTCTCCTTTCCGGCGTGTATAGGTGGGTGCTAGGAGAGTGTGGTGGCGAAGGGAAAGACCTCGCGGCGGTCTGTGGCGTCCAGCATAGCGGGTCGGCGTGGCCGTGCCCACAACGGCGTGCATGCATGTTCGGCATTGGCATCAGCATGTACGTTCGGCATTGGCCTCGGCGGTATCTCTGGTGTGTCAGTGATCGAATGAGGGGAAGGGATTGAGGGTGCATCCCGACGTTGACCTAGCAGTGGCGGCGAGCATAGCCGTTCTGACCATGCCGATATCGGCATCGGCATCGTTTGGAGGCTGTGGTGCTCGAATCAAGTTGGGATTTGTTTCTCGTAGGCCAAAATGAATTTGAAACAAGTTTCATGTTGAAGGTTAGGTAACGAAAGTTTGTAACTATCCCAAAATTATACTAGCGCCATGGTGAGGTTCTTTTTGATAGAGCTATACGGTTGGGCAAACTTTTTGACACTTTTTAGATAGGGTTCCTTGTTGTTACACGTATGGCATCATGTATGGAAAATTTGTGGTCATTTGGAGATGTTCGAAAAAATCACTTTGCTTAAGCGCATGCCGTTTCGTCTCGCTGAAACCAGCTTTTCTAACAAGGTGATTTTTTCTACCTTCTCTAAATTTTCTCAAATTTCATACAGCTGATCTTCTATACATAGATAGATAGATTGTTTCGTTTTTACATTTTTCGAACTTTTTATTTCCCTTTATAATACCCAATTGATTTTCAGGTCAAAACCTCGAAAAACAGCATCATGTATGGCATCATTTCACCCTAAATTTCAAATTTTCTGAAACTTTCCCTTTTAGATATTCCTTGTTGTTATAGGTATGCCATCATGTATGCCAAACTTGGTTAGGTCTCACTGAAACCAGCTTTTGTAACAAATTAGGTGATGGTTTATCATTTTTTTTGCGTGAAAAGTAATGGCAACAACAAATCGGTGATGGTTTATCATATTTTTTTGCGTGAAAAGTAATGGCTACAACAAATTGTTGATGCTTTATCATTTTTTTGCGTGAAAAGTAATGGCTACAACAAATTGTTGATGGTTTATCATTTTTTTGCGTGAAAAGTAATGGCAACAACAAATCGGTGATGGTTTATCATTTTTTTGCGTGAAAAGTAATGGCTACAACAAATTGTTGATGGTTTATCATTTTTTTGCGTGAAAAGTAATGGCAACAACAAATCGGTGATGGTTTATCATTTTTTTTTGCGTGAAAAGTAATGGCAACAACAAATCGGTGATTTTTAATGTTGCACCACTCGGTGGGGTTGGCCTTGCCGAGCACGACGGCGCCGGCCCGCCGGAGGCGTGTCACGACGCCGGCGTCCCGCCTCACCACGGAGCCGAGAAGAGCCAAGGAGCCGACGGTGGTGTTGAGTTTATCGCGGGTCGCGATGTTGTCCTTGAGAAGAACGGGGATACCGTCCAGCGCGCCGAGTAGGCGCCCGCCGGAGGTCCTTCGCCTTGCATCGGCGGCTCGCGCTTCCAGGAGCGCGTCCGGGTTGACCTCGATGACGGCGCGCAGCTGCGGGTTGAGGCGGCTGATCCGGTCCAGGTAGAACTGGACGAGCGCCGCCGAGGTGAGGCTGCCGTTGGTGAAGCCGAGGTGGATGGCCTCCACGGTGGCCTCGTGGAACTCGAAGCCGTGTGACACGCCGGCGCCTGCGACCAGGGCCAAGACGGCGGCGACAGCTTGCATCCGCAGCCACGCCATGCTAGCTTAGGTGAAGTGCTGAACGGTTCTAGTGCCTTTTTTTGTGTGTGTGTGTGGATTGGCTATCTAATGCTTGCTTGTATAGTTAAGTATCGATTATTTCATCCCTACACGTGCGTGCTTCAATATTTTTCTCGTAGTCGTACCATTAATTTCTCAGATCTCCATGGGCGATGGGGACAACACACCTATCACTTCTGTAAATTAAACAAAACTCAAGCGACAATCGAAACCCATTTTCCTTGCAAGGATTAGTTTAACCTATTTCAATCAAATTCTCATGTTTACTTTGACTATGAGCATTTCCCATTGCAAGGATTAGTTTAACCAGCTAGTATGTTCCGTACTGGAAAGATCCCGCTGCCCCCGCGTCGCCCAACCCTAGGCGACACGGGGGGAGATCCCGCCGCCGCCTCTCCAGCCCCCTCCCCGTAGTGGAAAGAGCAGGATGTTTCCGCACAGCAGCAAGCCTATATGCGTGAAGAAGAGGAAAGATCATGCAGAGGCAGGCCGTCAGAGCTGCGCCCGTGAGCGCTTCAAGAAACACGAAGGGGCCGGAGCCCTCGCCCCAGACGCGACGTGCCACGACCGCGGCGGCCGAACCAGCGGAGAGAACCAACGCAAGCGCCGAGCACAGCTAGGGGCGGCACGCGCGAGAGCAAGCGTTGGGGCAAGGAAATTGAGATTTGAGAAGTTGGTGAGCTTAAGAAAATTGTGCAGAACTCTGTCGTCTACCCCATTGTTAACAGTACTCTCCAATCTATAGTTTGTATCTGACGAATTCAAATCTAGATTCAATTACAGACAGGAATTTTGAAAAGAGGATCCGATCTATGAATAAAATCAGCAAAAACATCCGTGAATCAGAAAAATAATTCACTTGTGTGGACAAACGCGCACCAAAAAATAATCCGGGAAATGAACTGATTGTCTCATGCATGCTGCTACCGCAAATAAATAGAAGAAAACCCAAGGAAGAATCGTGAATGAGAAACCAACAAATCTATTCCTCAACTCATGGAACCAAAGAGGAAAAAAGGGATCGATCGATTACCTCGCAGCTGGCCAGCTATCACTACCCATCACGAGGAGGATGGGGACGGCCAACCTCTCCTCGCCGAGCACCTCTGCGTGCCGCCGGATTCGTCCATGGCCATCACCATCTTGTAGTGCCATCCATGGCGCTCAACCAGCGGCATGACATACTCCTCTCCTCGACAAGTAAAAGTCAAAGTCTAAGTCATCGCACGCGCTTCCCGCACGCGGACTGGGACAATAGCCTTGTACTTATAGAGGTGAGGCAGGTTAGAGAGGCTTTGTTTGAAATTCGAGAGAAGAGAGGTAGGGCGGGAAAGAGGCTAATTTCAGATCTCCTTGTGGATCGTAGAGATAATAGAAATATGGATGGGCAGTGTAGATGCAGCAAGGCCACGGATCGCTGACATGGACAAATCAGAGATCTCGTGAGACATGTCTAATAAATATAGTATATAATGATTCCAATCGGTGTGCCGTCCTCTTCTCTCGACGGATGCATGGCGTGGGTGATAGTAGTTAATTAGGATGCTGCATGTATGCTAGGATTTGCCGTAAATTTATCACACACTTGATTACCAACCAATCAGCTAGCAAAACCGGTTGATATCCCGATTTTATAGCATAGGAATTCAATCACTCCGTGATTGTCTCATCATTTTTTCCTTTGTATACGAGCTCAAGTGCATGCTTTCCTTGCATGCTGGATCACATGGTATGAATGAGATTTGGGCTAGCTTCAGCTACGAAGCTCATGCTATAATTGTAACTTGCAGGCATGTCAGCCAGCCGATGAAGAAGACAGACATGTGGGTTCTGGTCGTATATATATGGGTGCTGGTCTAGATAATTAGTTCTCACGGTGTTTTCCAAGTCATCTAGTAGTTATAAACTAGCTGCCAAGCTTGGAATACCAACGTGATTTGAACTACTAGTAGATTCATAAGGCAGAAAGGCTAACTCAGCTCCTTGCCTAAACGTCTAAACGGCAACGTTGACATACATAACATTTGAATATTAATTTTTATTATTGTGCTCTTCAATTGTACAATCGCAAAACTTGTGTGCACATTTCACTGATATTTGAACAACTCAATTCAAATATATCTCTTAACCATCAGGACTACAACAAGGGAAACCATAAATTCTCAAGCCAACATTCCTCATTTCACACATTGTCCAACAGCAAGTTGTACAAAAATTAAAGAAGTCCTAATCTTTGTGGAGCAAGAAGAAACCCAAGAATGTAGCCAAAGATTTCAACCTTTACGGCCGAGTGACCACAGTACATGAAAGTTAAACCTGGTCGATAGCACTGCGAGAATCCCCGCGAAAATAGGTAATCAAAACATACACTTTTGCTAGCAAGTTCATTCTATGCAGATAGATAGCTAGTCTAGCTAGACAGGTCCAAGGTGAAGACCTAATATAATTTCAAGGTCAGGCACTTCAACTAGAACCCATGATCTAGACTTCCTTCAGTCTTTTGACCATAAGCTCACTAGTACCAAACCCATGACAATATCAGTCAGAGAAACATGAGAAAATAACGCATGTCCGGCCAGCCGTGTCCGATGGCAATGGCTCCCTTCCTCCTGGCCGCCTCCATCTCGATCTGGAGAAGGATGTTAACAGGAAAATGAAGTGAGTAGCCAAACAAGGTATACCAAAGCAAAGTTTGGGATAAAGAAAGAAAATACGTGATCTGATGCGGGAGTGTGACCATCCTATACTCACAAGTATAACACAAATATTCGGTTGTGTCATGCTAGCCATGATAACTCAGTTCATTTTTCTTTCATGTATTGAGAGAAAAAAATCCTGCATCAGGATTTGTACAACTTCAAATAGTTATGCTGGCAATTAATATCATTGCCTTCTATATATTCTTCTTTATCAACCAACATCAGCAACGAAAAGGAAATGATGCGTCATATCTGACTACAAATGGACAAATGATTCTAACTATGACAGTGCAATGATACTGATCAGGCTTCATGTTATTTTCTCTGCTATGGATGCTGATCAGGTTTCATCTAGTAAATTTATCACACACTCGATTACCAACCAATCAGCTAGCAAAACCGGTTGATATCCCGATTTTATAGCATAGGAATTGAATCACTCCGTGATTGTCTCATCATATTTTCCTAGTTTAGCATAGGAATTGAATCACTCCGTGATGTCTGATCAGGTTTCATCTAGTAAAGGAAATACTGTGCAAGAACTAATCCTAGTTTCCGACCTCAATTTATGCCGAACTCATGCCAGTCCGGAAATAAGCAGCGCACAACGAGACAACCTAACCAGTACTAATTGCATATAAGCATCGCATAACAAGACAACCTAACCAGTACTAATTGCATATGTCAGGGTTCGTTATTGATCGGATCTCATTGAACTATGTGCATGACCCAAATGCATACTTTCACTGGCTATTGTTCATGTAGATAAAATTCATATATAATGGTTTGTCTAATTAAATAAAGCTTTGTTTAATTACTCTTCAATTATTTTGGATAAAAATGCTGAAACAAGACCATACTAATTTATTCAGAGTGCAATAAAATATTTGGGACTACTGAAGTCAAGAAAAACCCAACCAAATTCCATATGATCAAAAATAAAGTTAACCAAACTAGTACGTGATCAAGAACAGAGCAAAGTGTTGAAGGATGCAAGCCAGACCAGCAGTAGTCAGCACTCACCTGTGATAGAGAAGGCTGGCCCAACTAACATCTTCGAGATACAACACAATCCTTCTTGAGCCTGTACTATCTACACTATTTTAATCAATATTCTATATAAAATCAGACAAATTAGTAGTGCATTTATCAGTGCAACTTATGGGTACACAACTAATCCAAACTAGATGCAAAGTAATGACATCCAGCATACAAGGGACCAAAGTAACTTTGTAAGAGGTAATAATGGTTTCATTACAGGAAGCTTGAAAATCTCATTTAACATGACCAAATGGGAGAACCTTTCTTTTACTATTCATTCATTTTCAAGGAAAGAAAACAGCCAAGTGTAATCTAAACTCATCTACATAGTAAAAAAGATGTTAGGGGCCATGTGGTGTTATCAAAAAGATGGCAGGACTTCAGCGATTAATTAGACCAGGAAAAGAGATGGAGACTTGGACCATTACTTTTCTATATACGAAAAATCTTATTGAGTGGCAGTGATGGTTTTGGAAGTTGTAAGACATCTAGTATGGTTTTGTGACACATAATGGTACATTTGTGTCATTTGGACAATATATTTATAACTATAAGCATACTTGCTAGCTACAATGTTTATATTGCAGACCTGTAAGGTATGTACTTATGCCAAGAAAGGTATACAAAATTTTGATGTCTGAAACGAAGAACGAACAATTTTTTTGACATAAACAAGTCATTGTAGAGTGTGATCTCTGAGTACAAATTCAAGGAATTAACTTAGTGAAATGCCTTGATAAAAACATCACTTACATTTCAGCAAAAGGAGATAAGACATCAGAAGCAAGCACAAAAAATGATTTAAGTTTAAATGTCATTTGGTGTATGTGTTTCCCCAGAGAAATTTTTTTTTTAGCATCACCATCAAATTTAAAACGAGGTAGGCTTATTACAGAGTTTTAAATACCTGGCGAGAAAATTCCAAACTTTCCTAGGCCACTTTGGCTTCTTTTTATCTTTCATGCTCTCTTCTTAACAAAAGATTCCTCGCCATCACCCTGATGGAAATCGAATGCACTGGTTAATTGATTTTGTGCATAAACAAAGAAGGGATAACAGTGATAAAGATCACAACAGTGGATTACAAAGGAGAACAATGTAGTTGGAAACATGGAGTTACACATTTAATGTCAAGAGTATCAATGAATGGCATGACAGTTCAGTGAACTCCAGGGATAACGCCACTTACTTTTCTGTACATAGGACTCTTTTTTTTTTATCCGTGAGGGAGTACCACTCAGCCAACATATACTTTATCTCATCTTCGAAAACCCACCAGGCCACCTCAGCCTGCACTTCCCTCTTCCTCCCGCTATTGCACCAGGGTGCGCTCCGTCCACCTCTCCCTTTGTTTAGGTGAACTGGCAGTCCTTGTTTGCTTATGAAGTGTTACTGTTCATGTATAAAATATTCCAGAGGACCTTCCTGTAGCTTCAGCAGGAACATCATAAATCTGTAAATTCAGTTAACCACATCATACAAGAAACTGAAAGTGCTATTTATTCTGAACAATAACACAATTCAAATTATCGTTCATTGTTGTATCCTATGTGGGCTAAGCAGCAATTATAAAAAGTAATTCTCAACAGAGTGCTGTTAGAGTGAATATGGATGTGATAACACAACTAATTGAAGGAAGAATGTTGACCTTTCTTTACAATCATGCGACCATTACAAATTAGATGCCCAGAATCATAAAAAAGTGAACATTGTATGGTAACCAAAATACAGGTTTGGTTCAATGTATCTTGTTAAAATTTTCTGAAAATAAATGCAATAAACATACGTATGGAAGCATAAGCAATACCGTTTCAGTAGCAACACTTACCATCTTTGCCAAATCAAGCCCCTCAAATTCTCGGAATAATTTCTACATAAGATATATGATCATAATTTCGTAAAATAATTAGAGAGGCGACAAGTAAATAAGAAGCATTTGAAATTTATGCGTGCATATAGGAACTATCACACAAGGAGACTACCTCCCAACATCATCCCTTAGGAGATTCGAAAATAACAATATGGTGCTACCCTGAAGGTACTAGATGCAGAGAAGTTACCATCAGCAAAAGTGCAAATCCTGACAATAATGGTATGGATTATACTTTTCAATATTTACTGAACAACTACAACAGTAAATAAATCACCTTGGAAAGTTTATGTATGCCTATTTTTTGCTTCAAGAAAAAAAATGTCATGAGAAGAGAACAGGCATACTTGTAACAAGCCAACGTTTCTTATGAAAATTACATGCTTCCATTATACTCTAATCACTCACTAACTCATTTAATCGATTAAATTGGCTACTGGAGTGAAAAATTACTACAACAGTAGTGTTACATCCCATTTGACCACACAATAATCCAATATGATTTTACTAAGCCGCATTCATACCAAGTAACACTACAACAAGTAAAACACAATGGGAAACTACGTCTAGATATAGCATATGCTACCACTAAAAGAATGGTGTAAATAGGAGAAATACCAACACATCGGAGAACCTAATTCTGCATGCTTATTTCTACACCCACGGGTAGAAGCTACATGAGAGACATGTGATAGAGATAAAACTCTGCATCCATCGGAGTACAGACGAAAGACGCCATTAACATCAACATTTTAGTGGCAAGCCAGTGACAAGTCTCAAAGTATCGGGCACCCCATTAAAACACATTGTTTCAGAGTAAAAACTCGGTTTCGCAGCAAAGTTTGGGCACTTATGTAACATATATCAATGGTCAAAGTAACTAGAAGAGTTAATACTAATGGAGGTTTCTCAGTAAGCATAAAAGGTAAGTGGATGGTACACAACACAATCGTAATGCTTGTGCTAGGTACAGGTAAAAAAACATAAGCCTTCTACAGCTATATGGACATCTCAAGTGTCACGTTTCAATGTGGAGCAAAAGATCATTATAGATACACTGCAGAGACTGATCTATAATTCCTACATCACTACATCAGTAAGGACTTGTGAGAAAAAAAACATCTCAACACAACCACATGACAAACATCTCAATACCAAGCTCACTATGAGATCCTCAACACAGTTTGCGGTTTTTCTGTGTACATCAGGTTCTACTTAAATCTATTGATAATCGGCATAGTTTTTAAGTCGACGCATTGGTGCCTTAAGGAGGGAGGGCGCTTTGGTGCCTAGGCGACGCCTAGGCAGGCGCTTTGGACGCCTAGGCGCCTAAAGCAACCATTTTTTTACAAAGCGGACAGGGAGCGCCTTTACGCCTAGGCGTCGCCTAAGCGACAGTTTTTAAACCATGATAATCGGTATAATTTCTGATCTTCAGAATCTGCTTATAATGCGCTGTTTGAAGGAACAATAGTCTCTCCTCACAACAGATCCATCTAGGAACGTTGGGCCCCCTTGAAGTGCAAGGTGTTTGCCGACTTAGGATCGTTACGTGACTAATGAAAGAAGGATGTGTCATGGACTGAACAATGATGACACTTCTTTCCTCTTTGACCAAGAGCTTTCAACACTTAGTTCGGTGCCACATCTTCCAACGTAGAACCCTACGTTCAGAAAGGCATCAAATCTACCATTCTGCTGACTATTTGGAGGACCTGGAGATCGCGCAATGATATCATCTTCTGAAACATCGATCCTAGCCGTCAAGAGCTTGTAAAAGACATCCTCATTGAATCCAGGCTTTGGATGCTTGCTGGTGCCACAACACGTTGGCGGTTTCCTCTCCACGCTCAGCCTCTGAGCCTGGAAGGTTAACAAATGTTAGCCCTGTATAGTTGCCTATATGGTATTTTTTTGTAGCTTTGCTACGCGTTGCACTTCACCCACTTTCTTTGCGGTCTTCTTCTAATACACAAAGCGAGTTCGAGATTTTTTTGTATCCCTCAATTTGAACATAAAACAATGATTCGGGTTGTGATTTTTCACACATGATAAGAACAGAACCAAATTAAAGACTTTTATTAATGCTTTAGCAACAACCCGCCGTTCTAACCACAAATACCTAGTTACGCAACAATTAAAGGAAAATAGTTGATATGTAAAAGAAAACAAATGTTGCTAATAAGTCACAAGGCCGAGAAGGGAGGGGATCGTGTATAGTAGAAGAGACATGTATACACAGCAGTACAACATCAAGATATTTATATAGGCCGCATAATTAAGCGTATATTCTCTCAGCAGTAGGTACCATTAGGCAACCAAAGTGCCAAATCAGTCTCTATGCATTATGGGTAAAAACTATAGGAAAGAACTTTACAAAATAATAAGTGCTATCTTATTTGAGTACAAGATGAAACAATTTTTTTATACTACTGACCACATGTTGCTTAAAGTGTCAATTCAAATCTGCAATCAAAGTTGTGTCTATAGATGAACATAACCAGAATCCTAAATAAAATTAGGTCCACAGAAGAGAAACGGGACAACATCATGGAGAACTAAATAAACGGAAAACATAGTGTGAAACCTTACAGCTAGATTCATTCGAAACAATGCCAAATCTCCTATTTGTTGATCTACTATTGTTTTCGCACATGGTAACACAGTGAAGCAAAAGCCCCAGCTGGATCAAGAAATGATCATCTATTCCAAACCAACTAATGCCTTTATAGGTAATTCCAACTCATATATCATAACTTACATCAAAATAGTATCTCCGCAAGTAATTAACTTATATTTATAAGAATGTCAGGAATAACACCAAGAGATTACATCGGAAATAAGCAAGAAGCGCTTTAAGCAACTTGCTTAGTAACACCACATGGGTGCTCCAAGTTGCACTAGATTAGAATATATAGAAAATCTGAAATTTAGAAACTGTGTGTATCCAACTAGCAAATCAGGTGCAACGATTGTACCTAGAGAAAATCTAGAATAGTTTGTGAATCTATGATCATCATCACTTGGGAACGGATCTTATAATCATAAATATGGTATTTTTTCTATAAACACGCAGACATCGTTCCTTATGTAAGTTGATTTCGAAGCTAAAATTTGAATCTGAACCTGCAGTGCAGAATATCATCTATCCTTACAAAGTTCCCCATAACAGCAAGTAAATATTTAGAGATAAGCATGATGCGAACAGACGTGTTGCCACAGTTAAGATTCACGAAATGGATCAACCAAGGCAAAAATAGCAACCAACAAAATAACCAGGTAGCCTGTAACAAATTTAAACTGTATGTATAGAGAAGCTGAGAAGGTAACTGAATTTTTCCCTCCCGTTTGGCTGTTTCACAAAAAAATATAGTAATATTTATCACAGAACCCTTTACTCTTTCATAGCTATTCCTTGCATTTGGCAAGAACACACAACGGATCACCATCTCCAGCAACCATATATAGCAAACCGGTAGGTAGGAGAGGGATTACCTTGTCACCATGGGATGTGGTTCTGAATAAGACCTCCAAGAGCATCCATCCTTCTGTATACTTCTACATCCTCCTGGAACCAGACAATGGATGCCATGATTTGAAAGGTCTTCTTATCTGATAAGTTTCATATGCGTTAAAGTCATACCAAGATTAGCATTAAAGGCATCTTGAAAGATCATAGTAACTTATAACTTGCATGTGGGAGCTGACTATTTTATTATCACAAATGGGTGGTAACCATTTGTTTTGTAGATCAGACTAATCTTTATAAAAAAAAGTAAAGAATTTAAAAGGTAAAATTGCAGTCAAATAAAGTAATAACAGTCATGTGTAATAGGGTAAGCTTGGGGTATCAAATTTTGATCAATCAATAAACACAACAATGTAAATAGAAAAAAACATAATTTGTGATCAATGAGTACCGTTGTCATTACCATCAACATATTGTTAGTTTATAGTAATGTTAAATTTACTAACCACTTAAATTAAAAAAAAACTAAAGATATATTTATTCTGAATGTTGTTACCTTAAAGGTAGCATATAAAATGGAATTGAAACAGAATCATTTTTTAGATATATTGAAGTATGGTATAAAAACATCAGGTCCAGAGGTAGACTAGATTATATCTGCATGCTATTACATAAAAAAGAGTAGATAAAACATCTCTCAAATACAATCAGTCGGTACATCTACATGTAGTAAAATGTGATACAAAAGGCAATATTTTAGAGGAAGGGAAGCTGAGAAGGTAATTGAATTTTGCCACCCTGTTTGGCTGTTTCCTTGGGTTAACTACTTACAAATTACAATGACACAAGTCTGACACAAAACTACAGCAACGAGGCATTGCAAAGTTGAAGCTACACTTCCTTCCTCATGGGTGTTAAGGATCTTAGTGGCACGTAATGATAAAAGATCAGTTTTTTATACACATACAAGCGGGCTGTGTCCTGCGACAAGTAAGACGTAGGATGAGAGGTCTCACTAGCCTGCCCATCAGAGGAGGACGGAGCCCAAGTGGTGCTGCTCGTGGTGGGGCTGGAACTTCATGCCGGTGAAGGCCATCCCCATGTTTGCCTCTCTGACTCTCTGTGTAGTGCGCTTTGTTTTCAGTCAGTATCTCGCTTACTGAGGAGATGCACAAGATCCTGCATAAAAAGGGAGGCTAATCAACCTCAGTCTTAGTCAGTATCTCGGCATAGAAATGTGTAGTCGTTGTATGTATGGAGATTGCCGTCGATAGCAAAAAAAATAATAAACATAGTAATAGCGTAGAGAAAAACTAGCCAGGTCTTGCTCATCACATGCTTCTGAAAGAGTTCAGAATATCTTATGATAGCAAATACATTATGTTTCTTTTCATATGCCCACACCAGAATGCCTTTTCTTTTCACTGCTAGTTAATAGCAGCTTGTGCAAACCGGTACGTAAAAGAAAATCAAACATAGGATAAAAAATGACCAAACCTGAATCTAGTAACATATTTTATTTGCGATAAATGTTGTTGGTGCAAATCAAAGAGTGGTTTGCATAAAAACATCAGTCCAGAGGTACACTAGATTATCTTTGAATGCTATTACCTAAAAATAGCAGATAAAACACCTCTCAAATAGGATCTTGCGGTACATCTACATGTAGTAAATTAGTGTGATACGAAAGAAAATATTCCTGAGGTAGAGAAGCAGAGAAGGTAACTGAATTTTCCCATCCCATTTGGTTGTTTCGTTAGATAACTGCTTACAAATTACAACAAAAAAAATAGCTGTTGTAGAAAACTACAGCAGAAAAGCATTGCAAACATGACGCTACACTTCCTTCCTCATAGGCTTAAGGATCTTAGTGGTGCATAACGGTAAAAGATTGGATTTTTTTTACACATACACATGGGCAGCGTCCTGCAACACAAGAGGTAGGAATAGAGATATCACTGGGGTTCCCATCGAAGTGGACAGAGCGCGAGCGCAGGCGGTGCTACTTGTGGCAGGGCTGGAACTTGGCGATAATGAAGGTCATCTCCTTGTGCTCACGTCCTAGTGGCCTCTCCGACTTTCTATGTAGTGAGTTTTGATTTCAGTCAATATTTCGATGGGTGTTGAGGAGAAGCATGCAAATACTTGAGGTAAAGAAGCATATCAAAGAGAGGAAGTTAATTTAAATGTTTCTTAACTCCATTCTATCATTCAGCTGTCATTTGAAAAGAAATATTTGAGGATGTATGCGGCCATATTCAGCAGCAACGCTATAACTTAAACAAAAAAATTAATGCTAAAGAAATCAATTAATATTCCTCTCCGGCGCGCAGCAGCACCCATGGGCTTTACATCGACTGCCATGAGTGCCATCCATCCCAAACCAGCATCAGTAGCTTCCCGTGCTTCCATCCATCTCAAAAAGAATCGGTGAGGTGAATGAAGGAGGCTATTCAGTACTCACCAAAGGCTTGTTGAGGCGGCGGGCCGGGGTTCGGTCAGCAGCTGTCGGACGTCGGAGGAGAGCAAGTCGGTCTCCCTCCCGGTCGCGGCGTTGGTGCATCTCCATCTGGAGGTCGTACTCCCGGCCGGGTGAGGAGGTCGAGGAGGACTAGGAGAAGCCGTCTGTGGCCGGGCTGTTCGTCCTCGATGGAGGGCCCTTAGGGTTTTGCGGCGGCAAGAATGGAGGCGGTGGAGGGCGGCTTCTGCAGTGGAATCGATCGGGAAGAGGTGCGCCTGGAGCGGCGCCGGCGAGTGGCGGGACTGGTGTGGCCGGTGAGCGGCGGCGGCGGGTGTGGTCGTGTGGAGAAGGATGAAAAGGGGCCGAGGAGAGGATTGGTCGCGCATCTCTTCTGGAGCGAGAGAGTGAATAAGTAGGAGATGCCTCGCTCGTGTGTTTTGTTTTCTCCGAGGTTTTGGTTCGCCCGAGCTGATTAATTTGCTCCAAATTAACTACACCATCCGGATTTGATTTGATGCACATGTCTCCTCGTTTTTCGCAACGATAATAAGTGCTCCCACCCGTGACGTTACAACTCTTTACATGGAGTACTCCAATTACAAAAGACAAATTAAGGGGTGTTTTGGCTAGATACAGGCGAATCCTTAATTTGTGTTGATGCTTTGGAAAATGTTCACTCCAACAGAATGACCGTGCTCATAGTACTCCACAAATGTACTACCTCTGAATTAATCAACGCCGCTACGTCAATTAGATGTGATCGGAAGGAGTAGTAGCTAGCTATACACAAGTATGCCTAAACTCCACACGTGTATCCGTGCTTTTTCCATAAAGGAATACGTTCCGTACGCACACTTGTAGTAAGAAACTCTGTGTCATGTAAAAATCAAGCCTGGGGCCTTATTTTCACAAGCCGTGCACCGCACATTTTCCCATGTGTTGCATCTTCCCGTGTAATCTTTGCTCATGAGATCGCAGAAAACCGATGGCCTAGCGACAATCAACCTAGTATCTGTGTACTTTGGCATGGGAGCCGTGCATATATACCGTCGGTTGAACTGCCTATTGCTAGACTACGTTTATTAGCGAGTCAATGTATTTCCACGCTAGGTAGAGCAAAAACTCTTTTCTTACTGTATCACAAAAACATATATCAACTGCATCCTCCTCGGACTAAGCATTCCTGCTTTCGCGTCCTGATCCTCCGTCATCCGTAAAATATACCGATTCCACTAACCTAGCTCAACGCCTACATCACGAGCCCACGTGGGTCTGTGGGGGGGGGGTGGGACGTGCACAAGACACAAGATAAAACAAAGACATAAACACATCACGCCAACCATCTCAACGAGCTAGTAGTATATATGAGACTAGGTCTACCAAGATGGATGCTTCCATATACGGTTGCATGAATCTTTGGCTAACAATAATAAGCTAGTGCATATGTGTCGTGATCTGTCCCTTGCCACCGCAGTTGACGGGTAATTGACGAAGTTGTGACACATGATGATTGTCCCTCCCTCTCAAATCTTATATCTATGCGGGCAATTGTTGTCGACTATGTTTCATGTCTTTCTTGCCATGTCTTTCCCTAAGTTTTTTCCACCACTCTTTTCATGTCTTCTCTATCCATATTTGTTTTACCACCCTTTCTCCCACCCTTTCCCCCGCCCTTTTTTTATCCCTTATTCTCGCGCCCTTTTCTCCCTCCCTCTATGCATCTAGGGTGCACATCAATGGTCTATGTTTAGATCTAGGGTACGCATCAAGGATTTAGGTCTATTACTTAGGGTCCAATAATGACTAGGGTGTTAAGTCTAGGTTTATATGTAAGTTTTAGATAGTGATCAATAAACCCTAGATCCCTAGATGCACTAATACCTAAACATATACCATAGACACTAGACAATGACCACACTAAATCCTAGACCTAACTCCCATGTCTCGAATTATAGTTGAAAACTCTAACTTTGGACAATCAAACAAACTTTTGTAACAATTTGGCCTCTTTTTGAGTTTGTAGTTTTCTTATGATATAATGTATCACTAATGGAGAAATCACACCTTTGATGAGAAGCTAGCATGTTCCACTCTATAGACCGTGGAACAAGTAAAAGCACATGGAATCACGCAAGAAATGGTCATATACCCTTTCTTTTTTTCATTGGTCAATTGTTCCGAATGTGGGTCGTAACTTATGCATACGAGGTCCCGGTCGAGGCGCCAATGGTAGTGGGAAGCTGTTAGCATGTTAGGTGTGATTTGGTAGTACTACCATACGTGGGTGCATGCCCGACCCTCAAACAAACAGCCTTGTCATGATGATTTGGTAAAATCCCTGATTTTGGAGCTCAAGGATATTGGACGCTCATACATTTGTAATTCTCATATATATTTTGCATCACTCATTTGGTTGAGTTTCAGTATGCACACAATGGAAAAGAGAACAAGTATTCCCTCCGTTCCTAAAAAAATCAACTTTATCTAAATACGAAGGTATATATACATGTTTTAGCTATAGATTCATCCATATCAAAAAAAAATTACGAAGCATTTTTAGAGGTGTTCTCATCGATAATAATCGACTACCGGGCTGATGCACTCGTAGAGCTAGTAGTAGTAGTACATTACTAGGTTCGTTTTAATTAATACTACTCCCGTGTGGTGCAGCCTGGAGTCGTGAGAACAAAACGTATTGGAGGTGGTTGCTTCAAACCAATAGATGTATTCCTCTGATGAATCATTGACTTAGGTGGTGACTGGTGACGTATGCATACACAAGCTACTTCCTCGGCCCTTAATTTTAATTTTATTTTTGTAACGTGATGTGCGGAGTCGTGATGTGCGGAGTCGATGACTCAGGTGTTGACGTGCGAGTACTAGAAAGCGAGGAAAGCTTCGTTCTGAGCTCGGTGGAGAAGGACATGAAGATAGAGTCGATTTTGTTTTCAGCTCTAGGGTCCTTTTTGTTTTATTTGAGGACTCCTATGTTAGCGAGCGTGGCAGTCCGGAGGCGCTGAGTGTTATGTTGATTAAAAAATCATCTTTTGTGAGTAATAATGTTCTGAAGAAAACAAGAAGTTGCATGCATGTTCGTTAGATTACCGAGGTCAATTTGCGCCACTAGATTAAATAGTGAATTGTCCCATAGATCACGCAAGCATGTAGGGGCGAGTGAGCGCATGAGCAATGGTGGCATACACAACTAGTTGCTCCATGTAAAAAAGTTGTCAGAAGCAACATGGTGAATTTTATCTCTCCAATGGAAGCTACAACTTTAGTTAGAAAAAAGAGAGAAGGGACCCCACAAATATGACACTATGTATCTCTTTCTCTATCCAAAAGCATACTTTTAAGGCTTAAGATCTTTTACTTCCTGAAGAGGAGGCTGCCTCCTCATCCGAACCTACTTTGAACCACCCGAACCTAGCTAAAGGTGTGAGGCAATACCTCTAGGGCAGTGCATTGGGCATGCCCTGAGCGTACTACTACTGTAGCACTGGTAGTTATGATGTTGTGCTTGGCCGTAATTATGCGACATGCAAATCACGCATTAATAAATCTCCCGATCCATGTGTTAACTAGTACGAATGTGGCTTGTTTTTCTATTTTTGCACGAGCTAATATAACAATGGAGGTACACCAACTTGTCCCGCGGTAGCAAATTGGTACACAAACTTATAATTCGTGCTAAACTGGTACAAATACTTGTGTGGCAGGTGCAAATTCATCCAGATTTGTTTCGAGCCTGACACGTACGTGTTATTGTTGTTGTTGCATTTTACGGAAACGCCTTGTACTTGTTTCTTTTGCACCGGTGTCCTTCTCCTTCTTTCCCCAGTTGACTTGAGCTTGCTCTGGGTTCCGCTGCCGGTCTGCGATGAATCTCCCACCGTGCGATGCGCGTCGAGGACTCGTAACATGTCATGGGCGCGGCATCGTGCTGCGCTCCTTGGCGAGGGATAACGTGGGCTGGAAGATGGCCTTTGCCGTAGTGGGGTTGGCTGCCATCAGCCTGGCCGCAAGCAGCAAGCTCGGACTCCGCGGAGCGGCACGCTGAGTCGCTGAGTAGTCGTGGCCATTCTCCACTTGGCCTCCCTCGCGCAAGCGAGCATCGCCGCTCACTCGGTGCCTGCCTACCCCAACAGCGGCAACAGCTGCATGAACTGCAGTGCCGACATGAAGGTTACCACTGCACATACAAGATCTTGCGGTGGCGTTAGAGTGTGGTTCGGCTGGCGTGGAGGAGTATGTCGGCCTCCTGGAGGCTGGCACGCTGCTCGAACGCCTCCAGCAGGAGCTGGTGCATGTACGCCTTCTGCGCCCTGTTGAGGTGCTGCGGCACGCACTCGACGCCGGCGAGCTCGATCTTGACGAGCTGGCAGATGGAGTTCACGTACACGGTGGCGCCGCCGACGCCGCCGGTCTGCCCTGCGGTGTACGCGTACACCCTGTCGCCGGCCTCGCATTGCCTGGCGTGTTTCGTCGTTGCCTCCCACATCCTGTCAGTCATGCCGTCGCCCATTATCTGTCGATGCAAAATCAGAGCAAAATCAGAACCGAACAAAACCTTCCATGATTTGAAATTCTGATCATGAAGAAGCCATGGAAAGTTCATTACCATGCGCAGCACTTCGGGCTTCACCACCAGCATCTGCAGGAACTCCTGCACGGTCCGGACACCGCTCTGCGTCAGCTTCTTGTGGAACGCCCCCTCCTTGCCGATCTTCTCCAGGCGCCACACGTCGTCGCCGAGCGCCGGCGGGTAGTGCTTCCGGTACACTGCAGACACAAAAAAGGCACAGCTCAGACGAACGATCGTCCACGGAGAATCAACGGGGGAGTTCGTCGATCTCTCCGTGGGGACCTCGCCGCAGACCCTCCCCGTCGTCATGGACATCACCAGCGAGCTCGTCTGGGCGCAGTGCTGGCTCCTCGCTGGGTACAAGGTCATCGGTGCCAGGACTTGGACGTCGTGCTCCTCGCTGGCCCCGGCCGTCGAAGAACGCGGCGACAGAATCCTAGCCAACCGGCCGAGATTAAAAACGCAACAGCGGAAGTTCACGAGTGCAAACGAAGAATATGAAGGGTTTTTGTTTGGAAGATAAATAACGCCACGTGTATGCAGTCACTAGGGCAATTTAGACCAGTTTTGCACATCCATCCATCATCACAAGTTAGTGCACCAGTTTGTCACCGCTTTTACAAGTATGCACGTAATATAATAGTAGACTAGTTTATGCATGCACAGTGATATTAACTCTGTTTGCACAGCTGAGAGGAAAGACGCAGACTTGTAGTAAAAAAAGAAAAAAGATGGAGGAGAGTAGCAAGAGAGTTGATCGATGGATGCCGGCGTGGAGCGCGCTAGCGGATCCAACGCGGTCCATCGCGCGCGCTCGCTCTCTCACTTGGTTTCGTTTTTTTCTTCATTTGCACGACAAACGACAAAATATTTTATAGGGCTCCGTTCGTCCAAACCGACAGATGGATTATTTAGTTTTGTTGCGAGATACACAGTGGTATATACGACGGATAAGCAAGGTGGGTGGGCCGAGAAAAAATGGTAAGTAGGCAATCAATCAATCTGAGTGGGTTTATATTTTGGGCCGTGCTGAGCGTCCCCCGGGGGATCAAATCCCCGATCCCCCGGGTCCCCAGCCACTCGATGGAAACAACAGCGACGGTTAGATTAGAGTCAACCATCCCGTGTGGAAGAAAAACGCATCCATGAAGAAAAACAATTCCTTCCTCCTCCGACCCGCACAACTTGTAGCACACCGGCGATGTGGAGTCCCGCGCCGAACCGCTGCAGCTTCGGTAGCACCGCCGTCCGCTCCGGCAGAACCGATACAGCTTCGGCAGCACCGTCGTCCGCTCCGGCAGAATCGATGCCGCTCTGGCCGCACCACGGCCCCTCACAAGCAGCAGGATTGTAGCTTCGCCGCCGGCCTGTGGTAGCACGGCCGCAGACCTCGCCGGTCTCCTTACAGCACGGCGGCATCTTGTTTGTAGCAACCGTCGCCGGAGTTTGCAGCAACTGTAGGCGCCGCTCGTAGTAAAATCACCGCCGCTGATGTAGCCGCCGCGGCCGCCCTTTGCAGCAGCCACTGCCACCACAAGTAGCAGCAGCCGACGTTGGTCGCCGCCAACGCCCTTTGTAGAAGATGTCAGCCGGCGCCGGCGCCCTCTGTAGCAGAAGCCGCCGCCGATTGAAGCAGCCGTGGCCGGCACAAGTAGCAGAAGCCGCCGCCAATTGAAGCAGCCGCGGCCGCCACAAGTAGCAGAAGCCGCCGCCGATTGAAGCAGCCGTGGCCACCACAAGTAGCAGACGCCAGCGTTTGAAGCAGCCGTCGCCACAAGTAGCAAACGCCGACGCCCTTGTAGCAGAAGCCGCCGCCGATTGAAGCAGCCACCGTCGCCATAAGTAGAAACCCAGGCCGACGCCGGTCGCAGCATCATATCGGCAAACGCCTGTCTCGCGCCCCGCAACTCCTTCGCCGCCCAAGCCATCAGCGGCAGCGTGGCCCCACTTCTCCGGCGTCCATGGCGGCCTCAACCGGCGTCGCGCGCGTCTGTGTAGAAGAAGATGCCGGGGTTTGGGCCGAAAATGCAGGGATGGGCGGCGGCCGCGGCGCTTGGTGGGGAGTTGGTCCAAGCTCTCCGCCGGGGATCCAGTCTACAGCTAGGTGTGCGGGTGTGGGGGCGCAGGGAGGATGCGAGCGAGGATGCGGAAGGAAGAAGAAATTGGGAAGGGAACGATAAGGTCTGGTGGGCCCCGCTCTCTCGCTCGCGTTTAGGCACGTAGAAGGACGCGTGGCGCGCTCGCGACCAGGAGGATACAACGCTCGATCGTCCGGGGGAATGCAAGCGTTTTCCTTAGAGCATGTACAATAGATCTGACTCAGCAGGCTATAAGATATATTATATTAGCAAAATCTGAGGTGGAAGAGAGAGAAAAGAGGAAAGAGAGGAGAGCGGGCGCTTCTGCTGTAGCCCGGCTATAGCACAACAATCGATACTATGTAGCCAACATGCAGCCAGCCATGGGCTCTAAAGCCAGCGACTTCCCTCTCGTGTGTCTTGCATGCTAGTACTAATGGCCTGCACATGTAGACATTAAATATTCAATAGAGTCAATCTAGTAGCCAGCTTAGTACAATAATAACAAAAATGCTAGACTTACGGGAGGTTTCCTACGGAAATTCTTTACGGGATGATGTGGATTTGTTCGGTTGGTGCAAAACAATTCCATCCCTTGATTTTAGGAACTGAAATTTCCCCACGATCCTCCACGTCTGCCCGTAACTCATATCCCGTAAAACTAGCCCGTGAGTGTAGCATTGCTGCAATAATAATTACTACATGTTAACTTTAGGTGACCTGGCATGAGTATGTAGCCAACAGCCGGCTGTATTATTAGCCTTGCTCTTATATTTTTTGCATGCATATATGGTTTGTTTGATTCCTTTGCAACGACGGCGGCTATGCTTGGTAGGTGTCGCGCGCGCGAGCTCGCGGGTGACAAAAGCACAAGACATTCAAGGCGAGCGCGCGCGGAGACGCAGATTTGGAGCGAGAGACCAACAGACGGATGACGGACGGACTCGCCATGGAGTTGAAGCACGGCCGGCACTTGGGCGACAAAAGCGGACCCACCAGCACCGCCGTGATCGAGCGCGTGATGCTCATTCGGTGCGCGCGGACCCTGCCTCGGACCCCAGCCGGAACGCTGGATGCGCTGCTGCCGGACGTCACGATCACGTCCAGCTGGCGCTCCAAGGGAACGGACAGGGCAGGACCACAAGTCCGCCAAGTACGCCTTCAGGCTTAGCTTCAACTCTGCTAGCTAGTATGGCGATCCACTCGTTGGTTTTGAATCTCAGTTTGAAAAACAAATCGTCCAATATGCGAAATATTGATTTTCATTAGTAGAAATTGAGTGCCAATTTGATTACCAGCGTCTGGCCGCCGCGGGCGCTCCACCCGTTGTCGACGCGGCGGATGTTGCACCACTCGGTGGGGTTGGCCTTGCCGAGCACGACGGCGCCGGCCCGCCGGAGGCGTGTCACGACGCCGGCGTCCCGCCTCACCACGGAGCCGACAAGAGCCAAGGAGCCGACGGTGGTGTTGAGTTTATCGCGGGTCGCCATGTTGTCCTTGAGAAGAACGGGGATACCGTCCAGCGCGCCGAGTAGGCGGCCGCCGGAGGTCCTTCGCCTTGCATCGGCGGCTCGCGCTTCCAGGACCGCGTCCGGGTTGACCTCGATGACGGCGCGCAGCAGCGGGTTGAGGCGGCTGATCCGGTCCAGGTAGAACTGGACGAGTGCCGCCGAGGTGAGGCTGCCGTTGGTGAAGCCGAGGTGGATGGCCTCCACGGTGGCCTCGTGGAACTCGAAGCCGTGTGACACGCCGGCGCCTGCGACCAGGGCCAAGACGGCGGCGACAGCTTGCAGCCGCAGCCACGCCATGCTAGCTTAGGTGAAGTGCTGAACGGTTCTATCTAGTGTCTTTTTTTTGTGTGTGTGGAATTGCTGTCTAATGCTTGCTTGTATAGTTAAGTATCGATTATTTCATCCCTACACGTGCGTGCTTGAATATTTTTCTCCTAGTCGTACCATTTCTCAGATCTCCATATCGGCGATGGGGACAACACACCTATCACTTCTGTAAATTAAACAAAACTGAAGCGACAATCGAAACCCATTTTCCATTGCAAGGATTAGTTTAACCTATTTCAATCAAATTCTCATGTTTACTTTGACTATGTGCATTTCCCATTGCAAGGATTAGTTTAACCAGCTTCCATAGTGTTTTTTCGCCTCTAAACTTTCTCACGCTAGAAAATACGTTTATTCCGTTCCCGTCAACTCCAAGAGCCTTACATTAGTAAAGACTGCACCCCCTTCGATATTTACCCGTCGAGCTAGACATGCAAGTGTGCAACCATTCATAAACGGAGTCGATGCCGATCCAAAAGGAGGACATTAACGAGGGGCAACGAACATGTCGTGTGACTTTGTCCGAAACCTTCTAAGATGAAGGGCAAGCAACGAGGAGGTGGAGAGAGGTCTCAAGAAGAGTGTTGTTTACCCGGCACCATCGTGTAATGTGCTCACAATGAAAACACATATTCAGCAGCCTCTGCCTATGAAGCTTGTTACTTTGGCAGAATTCCAAAACCACAGCTTGCAGCCATCTGGGAAGTTCGAACTGAAGGAAAGATAAAATTCTTTTTATAGTTGCTAATTTAAAATCGACTATGGACTGCTGATAGGCTTCAACCTAGAGGATGGCCCCATCAAGATAAATGTTGCTTATGTGATCAACTGACCGAAACTACTGACCACTTGTTCCTGGAGTGCTCCTACTCGAAAGAAGTTTGGCATGGGCTGGCTGCTACTCATCCTGCTACTGCCGATATTGCCACAAGATCCACTACAATGGCTGGTGGAAGAAGATGCAAGATTCAGAAAGAATAGAACTAAAAGAAAACAGACTTCAATTGCAGTCTATGGAGTGCGGCGCCTGTGGAAGGAGCGAAATTGAAGGAACAGTTGCGAGTACGGCTTGTTGTACCAGATTAGGGCTGATTTAACCAACCTGAAGGCGGCGTATCGCGAGTAGCTTTTTCTTTACGTTTTATCCTGGCTTTGCCATTGTACAGTTTTCCCTCTATATATAATGCAAAAGGAGAGCTCCTCCTGTTCACGTCAGAAAAATGTGCTCACAATCATGATGTTGTTCATCGTCGTTGTCCGGAAGAAACAATATTTTCATGGCCCCCATCCTTTCCGTATGAGTTCGCGATTGAAGCTATCCTCCCGTGCCAACCTGGTGAATGCATTATTCATAATTGACATGTTTTTGCAGCAATGCCAGCATCTATCAAGAGCTAAGGGATCAGGCCATCATGATACCTCGCTAGCGGTACTTCTTCGCTTCGTCGCCTATATAGAGCTACATATTCACCCGGCCCACGACCGCCTATAAATAGCCAACTATCTAGCATGTCTTACATTTTGTTTTTGCTCCGGACTTTGTGCCTGGCTGTAAAATTATGGCCATGTGACATATTGTAAGCCTAAGATGATCTTCTCACAAAAAAAAAACCTTGTCCCTCATGCGAACTCACGGCTTTATTAATTTAAATTCGGACGTTATAATATTTTTTATCTACTACTATAGTACACAAGTTTTTGAACTTGGACGGCCACATTCATGTAGAAGCACTTATTACACTTGATTTGTTATATGGGATGAATCGCTCCGCTTATCAATAAGGAACTCAAGTTATCCAATGGCTAAGATTTTATGGATTTGCTCCATACGGAAACACGGCAAAACGAGGTTATCCTTATCTTTCTGGAGTCATTGTTAATCCGCTAGACTTGTGTGCCCGTCTCCACCCTCAACATCTGCTACAGATGGGATCATTTTCAAATCAGGATCTTTTGTAGCTATTTTGTGAAGTACCCATGGAGTATAAACATAGAAGAACTTGGGACAAACGATTTGGGTTTTTCGTAGCGTTATGTATCCTCAAATCTTGTTTGTAGTTTGATCATAAGATACCACATACATACCACCGTTCCTTCTACTCATGGGCGGACCTAGCCATCCCTACCTAGGCTTGGAAAACGACACAAAGTTTACGATGTATGATTTTATTTAGCAATTTTATCTAAAATTTGCAACTTAACTTCGTTTGACAGGCTTCCAGAGGTTTCTAGGTCCACAACTGCCTACTTGTACAATAAAGCAACACTTTCCATAATGTGCCTTGTGTTTCTAGACACGAGTTGTTTTCATAGCTTATGTAATAGCGATACCCTGGAAGATGCAAATAGTACGACACTATTTAAAAAACATGCAAAAAGCTTGCATGTCATTCCATTAAGATTGGGAGAAAAATATTTACAAGAGTACTACAAAGGTCAGTGGCCTACACCACACTCACATAGGAGACTACTCCTCCTTGTCACTCGCCAGTTCCCCAGCCACTTTGCACAAGATTAAACCGGCTAAAACAGGAAGACTACCTCCCCATCGAAAGCTTGTGATCTTTTGAAGACCTGCTTTTTCCCCTATTAGGCCATAACTTTTTGCAACAAGAAATGCTCATAGTAGCAAGCTCAACTCTACGCCTTTGAGGGATGCATCTATGTAAGAAATCCCAAAAATCACAGAAGGGTTGATTGCGTATTGATGTGAAGGAAGAAAGCCTTGATTTCCCAACACTTGTAACCACATCGATCTAGAAAATGGGCATTGGGTTAAGATGTGATCAATTGTTTCATGGGTTTGATCATAGAGTGGGCACACAGAGTGTCCTGGTAAACCTCGTGAGGCCAATATGTCACGCATCCAACATATGTCTATAGGAAAAACTTCTCTTTCAAAGGTTCCCAGTATCCCAAAAGCAAGTATGCGAACTTTGCCTCAATGGACCCCGGGAACAGTGCCTTGTATGTAGATTTTGTGAAGTATCACATATTTGCCTTGAGCCTCCAAGAATAGTGATGAGGTGTGCCCGTGAGAGGCGGTAAATGCCCGAATTTGGGTCTGTAATCTACAAAGTGGATGGTACCAAGAGGCAGTAGATGTGGAGTTATCTAATGCGCACTCAGACATTTGCCCTGAGCCTCCAAGAATAGTGATGAGGTATGCCCGTGAGAGGTAGTAAAGGCCCGAATTTGGATCCATAATTCAGTAAACAACAACACAATGGCTGGTACCGAGAGGCAGTAGATCTGGAGTGATCTGATGCGCAATCTTCCGATCCATCTTTCATGGAAGAATAGGTGAGTTTCCCATCATCTAACTCACAACGCCTCGCTGCAAGGAATAATTGATCATCATCATTTGTAGTTCATTTCACACTCTCAAGGATTCGGCCTTTTCCAAATCATGTTAATCATGTCATGGGGTTAGCTTGTTGATTATGTACCGCATGACTTCTGTGTAACAAAATTGAGCTTTTACCTCTTCTCCTTTTGTTACCGACAACATGCATATGTCTGTTGTACAATTTACATGTCTACTCTACTCATGAACGGCGTGAAACTTGATAACCTATGCACTGCTTTACTTTTTTTATCTACGGTGCCAGAGTTATGGGCGAGTTTGGTTACTTGGGACTTTTATCCATCCTCAATGCAACATGGCACAAGTGGTGAACTTTTGGGTAAATAAATATATTTCTCAATATACTATGCATGCAGTTTGGTTGCCTGATTGCCTTGCCGAGAGCAAAACCGTGACCATGGTGTTTGGTTGCATGCGTATTAATGTTTGGAGTATTTGGTTGCATCTGTATTGATGTTTGGGGTGTTTGGTTACATGTGTATTGATGTTTGCGCTCACCTCTTCTCATGGGTGAATCTAACAAATTAGTGATGGGTCAGAAACTATAAAGTTGTGCACATCTAGTAACAAATGAAAGATTATAGCAACTCTGGCGCATGTTCCTTTTTTTAATCTAATTTATCTATTTGTGGGTTTTCGAACATCGGGACATATGTCCACGAACACTTTGTCTCGCTCGCTTAATGGCACCACCAATTATTTGGAACACCGCCTATTTTTTCTTCTATTCGTTATTTTTTTTCAATTTCTATTTTATTTGGAAAAGAAATTTTTGCACATAAATAAATACAACCATCTATTCAATTTCTTCTATTATGTTATTTTTTTGTCGAATAAACGAAATTTGAGATTTGAAAATCAATTCTTTGCACTTGTAGCATGTACGACGTACTACCATCCACATGCAATGAGCTTGCAATATAATAGCAATCATTTACTCACCTGCATAATGTATACTAATCCGATCCACACATGAATACGGCAATGAGCAGAGGAGGAGCGAGAGCAGAGCAAGTGAGCAAAGTCGTGGCGGATGCTGCCCGACGCAAGCTAGCACCTTGAGTCCTTGACCGATGAAGGCGAGCGGCCTGCGACTCAACACGCACTGGCAAGCTCTCCCCCACGCCCTGGCCGACGCAGGTGACCCGTTCATCGTCGCGTCGCGCAGTCCATCTGCTGCTCACTTGCAGCTGCGCTCGTCGACCTAGGGGCGCCGGCCACGGCGGCGCGCGTGTATTGCCGGAGCACCACGCGGGTCTTGTCAGAGCTCGCCTGGAGCTGCTCCACGGCGAGACCGGCGGAGTGTGGCGAGGACTAATGCACCAGCCAGGCGAACAAGAGATGGCTAGGGCCTCTACTTGTGGAGTTAAGGGATGGAATCGCGAATGAAATTGGGACTGCGGATCCGCACCCTAGCAGGCCGGGAGGGCTGGGGACAGCAGCGCTTGAAGCTTGACGTGTAGGAGCGTGACCGGATCCGGACCAGGACGGCGAGGCAGCCTTGATACAGACTTCGATTGGCTCCTTTGCACTCGCGATGAAGTCCTCGCAGGCCTGAGACGCGGGGGACTACGCCGGCGGCCGGCCAGATCTCAGCGACCGAGGTGGGACTACTGAAAAAAATCACGACCCTGCTCAATCCCCTCCTCCTCGCGATGCAGCACCACTACCCTCCCGCTCTGGCACGTCCTCCCTCCTCTCTCTGCGTGCGCAGTCTCAGTGGCCGGCACCACTATGTCCCAGCCGGCGAGCCACCTCGCCTCCCTCCTCCCCGCTCACCTCACTCGCGCTGCTTATCCCTGTCGCCAAGACCTGCACTGCCTCAACCCAAAACCCCGACGGGATCCGCTCGGACGCTCCAGCGCCGCCGTCGACCTTGACGGTCAAGCCTGGAGCTCCTCCTTGCGGGACCCCTGCCTCTTGCGGTCTTGCCCCATGGGCTTGATGGGTGGCTCTCACCAAACGAACAGGATGGACTGCGGGTCTATTTCTCATACGCGCGGGGCTAAACTGCAAATTCGTCTCACGCGACGTACGACGTACCGGTCGTATCCAGATTTAATAGTAAAGATTTAGGTAGGCCTTGGGTGGCTGCTTGCCACCTCAGAAAGTGTCTGTGGCACATGAGCACCAGTGCACCTGTTTTCTAAAAATCATAATTTTTGAATTCCAAAAAAATTGATATTAAATACTCACATACATATAAACATTTCGAACATACGAAGGTCCTGTCGGCGGTCGCTACAGCAGCGACGATGAGCCGGCTGGGAGCAGCGCTGACGACGGCGATGATGGTGACGACGACGAGGGCAGCAACGGCCCCTAGATAGGGTCTCAGCTTAGGGCCAGCAGTAGCAGACGGGGCAATGCAGCCCCTAGGGTCTTCTTTTGAGAGCAATCAGCTCTTTATGTAAGAACTCTAGTTTGTCAATGAAGAATTTCCCCAGTTTGATTTTGCCTTTAGCCGATTTTCCTCCGTCATGATTTTGCCGATTTGTCCCCCTTTGCCAATGCATAACGAGCCGATAACAACGCACCGGTCCTTCGATATTTACCCTTCCATCCTTCAACTGATGATTCTCCTTCTGGTAGGTACAGGTCTGTTGCCCCCCGAGCCTTAATCAGGGCGAGGATAAAAGTGGACCATCCGAACCGACCATCATCAGATTCCCCCTCGTAGCGCCATGTTAGCCGTTTTCAACAAAATCGGCTCTCCAGAACATTGATGTTTCAAGGCGAGCTGCCCTCCGAGTTACTCCAGCTTTCCACTAAAACAGGGTAAGAATGCTTACACGCGAGAAGCCCGTGCTCTTGGAAAGGTTTTGGAAGGATCAGCAGCTCCAGTTCCATTGATCCCCTGACAGTTATTCCTCTTGAGTCGATGTCCATGCATCGGCTTTTATATCCTTAAGTGGATCACCCAAGGTTTATCGAACTCAGGGAGGAAGAGGTCAAAACAGAACAGTTCGTAAAGACGAATTTTAAAATGACACCAGACTTGCTCAAATGGAAAAACTCAAAACTAATAAAAGTTGCATACATATCTGAGGATCACTCACGTAAATTTGCATAATTTTATGAGTTACCTACAGAGAATTAGGCCCAGATTCGTGACAGCAAAGAAATCTGTCTCTGCGCAGTAATCCAAATCTAGTATGAACCTTACTATAGAGACTTTACTTGGCACAACAATGCAACAAAACTAAGATAAGGAGAGGTTACTACAGTAGTAACAACTTCCAAGACACAAATATAAAACAAAGTACTGTAGTAAAAAAAACACATGGGTTATCTCCCAAGAAGTTCTTTCTTTATAGCCATTAAGATGGGCTCAGCAGTTTTAATGATGCACTCGCAAGAAATAGAAGTTGAAGCAAAAGAGAGCATCAAGAGGCTATGCATGCGTCAAATTAAGCAGCTTTTTGTTTGCAGTGAGGCTATGCATCTATAAGGATTTCAGTGAACTAAATATATCATATAACTAACCGAGCTAAATATAAAATTAAGCCATTAGTAGAAGTACCAGGGGCGAGTCGGCTCGCTCCACTCATGCCACAACCAGCGTAGGCGTAGGGCACGGCAGAAGAGCTTCAGGTTCGGCAGCCCTAGGCCTCCCACCTCCTTGGGGGAACAGACGGTGAGCCAACGCACTTTGCACTTGCCTCCTGGATTGGTTTCTTCATCGATGTCCCAGATGAAGTTGCGCCTGATTCGGTCAAACTCGTGGATGAATTTAGGCGGAAGCTTGAGAGCCGTCATAGCGAAGATTGGAATGGCACTGAGCACGGAGGAGGCCAGTGCTTGACGACCGCCTGAGTTGATCCAACGGCCCTTCCATGAAGCGAGATGTGAACGGGCGCGATCAAGCACGTGCTGGAGGTGCACCATCCTGAGCCTACCCAAGCTCAGCGGCATGCCCAGGTACCGAATCGGGAAGGATGTGCGCTCGCCAGAGAAAGACGACAGCACAGCGTCAAGGTCAATGTCATCACATCTGATCGGTGCGACGGAGATGACCCAAGCGATCGTGAATCCCAAGTAGGGGAGCGCTGGGGCCGCGAGGCGGATGACGCGTACGAGCCCCAACATCGGGGCTAGCACAAAGCGCATGAACGCCAACACCACGACGATGATTCGCGCCGGTGGTGGCGATGACGGCGGCGAGGGCTTCACGGCAGCGTCGACGACGGCCTTTTCCAGATCATGTTAATCATGTCATGGGGTTAGCTTGTTGATTATGTACCGCGTGGCTTCTGTGTACCAAAATTGAGCTTTTACCTCTTCTCCTTTTGTTACCGACAACATGCACGTCTGTTGTACAATTTACATGTCTACTCTACTCATGAACGGCGTGAAACTTGATCACCAATGAAGTGTTTTACTTTTTTTTCTACGGTGCCAGAGTTATGGGCGAGTTTGGTTACTTGACTTTTATCCATCCTCAATGCAAGATGGCACAGGATGCACACAACCGTTTAAAAGTCTCGAGTCAAAAAGTCTGAAAATAAAAACTCATTTTATGGATAAAGTACTCTAATTAGGCATTTAAATATGAATGATTTTTAAACTTCTGTAAGTTCAAGTTTTATTGTTCCACAATGTTCCAAATGAAATTTGAGAAGTTGGCGAGCTTAAGAAAATTGTGCAGAACTCTGTCGTCTACCCCATTGTTAACAGTACTCTCCAATCTATAGTTTGTATCTGACGAATCCAAATCTAGATTCAATTACAGACAGGAATTTTGAAAAGAGGATCCGATCTATGAATAAAATCAGCAAAAACATCCGTGAATCAGAAAAATAATTCACTTGTTGTGTGGACAAACGCGCACCAAAAAATAATCCGGGAAATGAACTGATTGTCTCATGCATGCTGCTACCGCAAATAAATAGAAGAAAACCCAAGGAAGAATCGTGAATGAGAAACCAACAAATCTATTCCTCAACTCATGGAACCAAAGAGGAAAAAAGGGATCGATCGATTACCTCGCAGCTGGCCAGCTATCACTACCCATCACGAGGAGGATGGGGACGGCCAACCTCTCCTCGCCGAGCACCTCTGCGTGCCGCCGGATTCGTCCATGGCCATCACCATCTTGTAGTGCCATCCATGGCGCTCAACCAGCGGCATGACATACTCCTCTCCTCTCCTCGACAAGTAAAAGTCAAAGTCTAAGTCATCGCACGCGCTTCCCGCACGCGGACTGGGACAATAGCCTTGTACTTATAGAGGTGAGGCAGGTTAGAGAGGATTTGTTTGAAATTCGAGAGAAGAGAGGTAGGGCGGGAAAGAGGCTAATTTCGGATCTCCTTGTGGATCGTAGAGATAATAGAAATATGGATGGGCAGTGTAGATGCAGCAAGGCCACGGATCGCTGACACGGACAAATCAGAGATCTCGTGAGACATGTCTAATAAATATAGTATATAATGATTCCAATCGGTGTGCCGTCCTCTTCTCTCGACGGATGCATGGCGTGGGTGACAGTAGTTAATTAGGATGCTGCATGTATGCTAGGATTTGCCGTAAATTTATCACACACTTGATTACCAAGCAATCAGCTAGCAAAACCGGTTGATATCCCGATTTTATAGCATAGGAATTGAATCACTCCGTGATTGTCTCATCATTTTTTCCTTTGTATACGAGCTCAAGTGCATGCTTTCCTTGCATGCTGGATCACATGGTATGAATGAGATTTGGGCTAGCTTCAGCTACGAAGCTCATGCTATAATTGTAAGTTGCAGGCATGTCAGGCAGCCGATGAAGAAGACAGACATGTGGGTTCTGGTTGTATATATATGGGTGCTGGTCTAGATAATTAGTTTTCACGGTGTTTTCCAAGTCGTCTAGTAGTTATAAACTACTCCCTCCGGTCCTATTTAATTGACTCAGATTTAGTACAAAGTTGTACTAAATCCGAGTCAATTAAATAAGACCGGAGGGAATAGCTGCCAAGCTTGGAACACCAACGTGATTTGAACTACTAGTAGATTCATAAGGCAGAAAGGCTAACTCAGCTCCTTGCCTAAACGGCAACGTTGACAACATAACATTTGAATATTAATTTTTATTATTATGCTCTTCAATTGTACAATCGCAAAACTTGTGTGCACATTTCACAGATATTTGAACAACTCAATTCAAATATATCTCTTAACCATCAGGACTACAACAAGGGAAACCATAAATTCTCAAGCCAACATTCCTCATTTCACACATTGTCCAACAGCAAGTTGTACAAAAATTAAAGAAGTCCTAATCTTTGTGGAGCAAGAAGAAACCCAAGAATGTAGCCAAAGATTTCAACCTTTACTCGCCTCTTTTAGTGCAAAACATAGATACACGGTTGAGTGACCACAGTACATGAAAGTTAAACCTGGTCGATAGCACTGCGAGAATCCCCGCGAAAATAGGTAATCAAAACATACACTTTTGCTAGCAAGTTCATTCTATGCAGATAGATAGCTAGTCTAGCTAGACAGGTCCAAGGTGAAGACCTAATATAATTTCAAGGTCAGGCACTTCAAATAGAACCCATGATCTAGACTTCCTTCAGTCTTTTGACCATAAGCTCACTAGTACCAAACCCACGACAATATCAGTCAGAGAAACATGAGAAAATAACGAGCCAACCGTGTCCGATGGCAATGGCTCCCTTCCTCCTGGCCGCCTCCATCTCGATCTGGAGAAGGATGTTAACAGGAAAATGAAGTGAGTAGCCAAACAAGGTATACCAAAGCAAAGTTTGGGATAAAGAAAGAAAATACGTGATCTGATGCGGGAGTGTGACCATCCTATACTCACAAGTATAACACAAATATTCGGTTGTGTCATGCTAGCCATGATAACTCAGTTCATTTTTCTTTCATGTATTGAGAGAAAAAAAATCCTGCATCAGGATTTGTACAACTTCAAATAGTTATGCTGGCAATTAATATCATTGCCTTCTATATATTCTTCTTTATCAACCAACATCAGCAACGAAAAGGAAATGATGTGTCATATCTGACTACAAATGGACAAATGATTCTAACTATGACAGTGCAATGATACTGATCAGGCTTCATGTTATTTTCTCTGCTATGGATGCTGATCAGGTTTCATCTAGTAAATTTATCACACTCGATTACCAACCAATCAGCTAGCAAAACCGGTTGATATCCCGATTTTATAGCATAGGAATTGAATCACTCCGTGATTGTCTCATCATTTTTTCCTAGTTTAGCATAGGAATTGAATCACTCCGTGATGTCTGATCAGGTTTCATCTAGTAAAGGAAATACTGTGCAAGAACTAATCCTAGTTTCCGACCTCAATTTATGCCGAACTCATGCCAGTCCGGAAATAAGCATCGCACAACGAGACAACCTAACCAGTACTAATTGCATATAAGCATCGCACAACAAGACAACCTAACCAGTACTAATTGCATATGTCAGGGTTCGTTATTGATCGGATCTCATTGAACTATGTGCATGACCCAAATGCATAGTTTCACTGGCTATTGTTCATGTAGATAAAATTCATATATAATGGTTTGTCTAATTAAATAAAGCTTTGTTTAATTACTCTTCAATTATTTTGGGTAAAAATGCTGAAACAAGACCATACTAATTTATTCAGAGTGCAATAAAATATTTGGGACTACTGAAGTCAAGAAAAACCCAACCAAATTCCATATGATCAAAAATAAAGTTAACCAAACTAGTATGTGATCAAAAACAGAGCAAAGTGTTGAAGGATGCAAGCCAGACCAGCAGTAGTCAGCACTCACCTGTGATAGAGAAGGCTGGCCCAACTAACATCTTCGAGATACAACACAATCCTTCTTGAGCCTGTACTATCTACACTATTTTAATCAATATTCTATATAAAATCAGACAAATTAGTAGTGCATTTATCAGTGCAACTTATGGGTACACAACTAATCCAAACTAGATGCAAAGCAATGACATCCAGCATACAAGGGACCAAAGTAACTTTGTAAGAGGTAATAATGGTTTCATTACAGGAAGCTTGAAAATCTCATTTAACATGACCAAATGGGAGAACCTTTCTTTTACTATTCATTCATTTTCAAGGAAAGAAAACAGCCAAATGTAATCTGAACTCATCTACATAGTAAAAAAGATGTTAGGGGCCATGTGGTGTTATCAAAAAGATGGCAGGACTTCAGCGATTAATTAGACCAGGAAAAGAGATGGAGACTTGGACCATTACTTTTCTATATACGAAAAATCTTATTGAGTGGCAGTGATGGTTTTGGAAGTTGTAAGACATCTAGTATGGTTTTGTGACACATAATGGTACATTTGTGTCATTTGGACAATATATTTATAACTATAATTAAGCATACTTGCTAGCTACAATGTTTATATTGCAGACCTGTAAGGTATGTACTTATGCCAAGAAAGGTATACAAAATTTTGATGTCTGAAACGAAGAACGAACAATTTTTTTGACATACACAAGTCATTGTAGAGTGTGATCTCTAAGTACAAATTCAAGGAATTAACTTAGTGAAATGCCTTGATAAAAACATCACTTACATTTCAGAAAAAGGAGATAAGACATCAGAAGCAAGCACAAAAAATGATTTAAGTTTAAAAGTCATTTGGTGTATGTGTTTCCCCAGAGAATTTTTTTTAGCATCACCATCAAATTTAAAACGAGGTAGGCTTATTACAGAGTTTTAAATACCTAGCGAGAAACTTCCAAACTTTCCTAGGCCACTTTGGCTTCTTTTTATCTTTCATGCTCTCTTCTTAACAAAAGATTCCTCGCCATCACCCTGATGAAAATCGAATGCACTGGTTAATTGATTTTGTGCATAAACAAAGAAGGGATAACAGTGATAAAGATCACAACAGTGGATTACAAAGGAGAACAATGTAGTAGAAAACATGGAGTTACACATTTAATGTCAAGAGTATCAATGAATGGCATGACAGTTCCGTGAACTCCAGGGATAACACCACTTACTTTTCTGTACATAGGACTCTTTTTTTATCCGTGAGGGAGTTCCACTCAGCCAACATATACTTTATCTCATCTTCGAAAACCCACCAGGCCACCTCAGCCTGCACTTCCCTCTTCCTCCCGCTATTGCACCAGGGTGCGCTCCGTCCACCTCTCCCTTTGTTTAGGTGAACTGGCAGTCCTTGTTTGCTTATGAAGTGTTACTGTTCATGTATAAAATATTCCAGAGGACCTTCCTGTAGCTTCAGCAGGAACATCATAAATCTGTAAATTCAGTTAACCACATCATACAAGAAACTGAAAGTGCTCTTTATTCTGAACAATAACACAATTCAAATTATCGTTCATTGTTGTATCCTATGTGGGCTAAGCAGCAATTATAAAAAGTAATTCTCAACAGAGTGCTGTTAGAGTGAATATGGATGTGATAACACAACTAATTGAAGGAAGAATGTTGACCTTTCTTTACAATCATGCGACCATTACAAATTAGATGCCCAGAATCATAAAAAGTGAACATTGTATGGTAACCAAAATACAGGTTTGGTTCAATCTATCTTGTTAAAATTTTCTGAAAATAAATGCAATAAACATACGTATGGAAGCATAAGCAATACCGTTTAAGTAGCAACACTTACCATCTTTGCCAAATCAAGCCCCTCAAATTCTCGGAATAATTTCTACATAAGATATATGATCATAATTTCGTAAAATAATTAGAGAGGCGACAAGTAAATAAGAAGCATTTGAAATTTATGCGTGCATATAGGAACTATCACACAAGGAGACTACCTCCCAACATCATCCCTTAGGAGATTCGAAAATAACAATATGGTGCTACCCCAAGGTACTAGATGCAGAGAAGTTACCATCAGCAAAAGTGCAAATCCTGGCAATAATGGTATGGATTATACTTTCAAATATTTACTGAACAACTACAACAGTAGATAAATCACCTTGGAAAGTTTATGTATGCCTATTTTTTGCTTCAAGA
Organism: Lolium rigidum; assembly: GCF_022539505.1. NCBI lineage: Eukaryota > Viridiplantae > Streptophyta > Magnoliopsida > Poales > Poaceae > Lolium > Lolium rigidum. The sequence goes on along the minus strand of NC_061514.1, from coordinate 331,568,057 downwards.
AAAAAAATGTCATGAGAAGAGAACAGGCATACTTGTAACAAGCCAAGGTTTCTTATGAAAATTACATGCTTCCATTATACTCTAATCACTCACTAACTCATTTAATCGATTAAATTGGCTACTGGAGTGAAAAATTACTACAACAGTAGTGTTACATCCCATTTGACCACACAATAATCCAATCAGTAATCCAATATGATTTTACTAAGCCGCATTCATACCAAGTAACACTACAACAAGTAAAACACAATGGGAAACTACGTCTAGATATAGCATATGCTACCACTAAAAGAATGGTGTAAATAGGAGAAATACCGACACATCGGAGAACCTAATTCTGCATGCTTATTTCTACACCCACGGGTAGAAGCTACATGAGAGACATGTGATAGAGATAAAACTCTGCATCCATCGGAGTACAGACGAAAGACGCCATTAACATCAACATTTTAGTGGCAAGCCAGTGACAAGTCTCAAAGTATCGGGCACCCCATTAAAACACATTGTTTCAGAGTAAAAACTCGGTTTCGCAGCAAAGTTTGGGCACTTATGTAACATATATCAATGGTCAAAGTAACTAGAAGAGTTAATACTAATGGAGGTTTCTCAGTAAGAATAAAAGGTAAGTGGATGGTACACAACACAATCGTAATGCTTGTGCTAGGTACAGGTAAAAAAACATAAGCCTTCTACAGCTATATGGACATCTCAAGTGTCACGTTTCAATGTGGAGCAAAAGATCATTATAGATACACTGCAGAGACCGATCTATAATTCCTACATCACTACATCAGTAAGGACTTGTGAGAAAAAAACATCTCAACACAACCACATGACAAACATCTCAATACCAAGCTCACTATGAGATCCTCAACACAGTTTGCGGTTTTTCTGTGTACATCAGGTTCTACTTAAATCTATTGATAATCGGCATAGTTTTTAAGTCGACGCATTGGTGCCTTAAGGAGGGAGGGCGCTTTGGTGCCTAGGCGACGCCTAGGCAGGCGCTTTGGACGCCTAGGCGCCTAAAGCAACCATTTTTTACAAAGCGGAGGGGGAGCGCCTTTACGCCTAGGCGTCGCCACTTTTTAAACCATGATAATCGGTATAATTCCTGATCTTCAGAATCTGCTTATAATGCGCTGTTTGAAGGAACAATAGTCTCTCCTCACAACAGCCCCATCTAGGAACGTTGGGCCCCCTTGAAGTGCAAGGTGTTTGCCGACTTAGGATCGTTATGTGACTAATGAAAGAAGGATGTGTCATGGACTGAACAATGATGACACTTCTTTCCTCTTTGACCAAGAGATTTCAACACTTGGTTCGGTGCCACATCTTCCAACCTAGAACCCTACGTTCAGAAAGGCATCAAATCTACCATCCTGCTGACTACTTGGAGGACCTGGAGATCGCGCAATGATATCATCTTCCGAAACATCGATCCTAGCCGTCAAGAGCTTGTAAAAGACATCCTCATTGAATCCAGGCTTTGGATGCTTGCTGGTGCCACAACACGTTGGCGGTTTCCTCTCCACGCTCAGCATCCGAGCCTGGAAGGTTAACAAATGTTAGCCCTGTATAGTTGCCTATATGGTATTTTTTTTGTAGCTTTGCTACGCGTTGCACTTCACCCACTTTCTTTGCGGTCTTCTTCTAATACACAAAGCGAGTTCGAGATTTTTTTTTTCCCTCAATTTGAACATAAAACAATGATTTGGGTTGTGATTTTTCACACATGATAAGAACAGAACCAAATTAAAGACTTTTATTAATGCTTTAGCAACAACCCGCCGTTCTAACCACAAATAGCTAGTTACGCAACAATAAAAGGAAAATAGTTAATATGTAAAAGAAAACAAATGTTGCTAATAAGTCACAAGGCCGAGAAGGGAGGGGATCGTGTATAGTAGAAGAGACATGTATACACAACAGTACAACATCAAGATATTTATATAGGCCGCATAATTAAGCGTATATTCTCTCAGCAGTAGCTAACATTAGGCAACCAAAGTGCCAAATCAGTCTCTATGCATTATGGGTAAAAACTATAGGAAAGAACTTTACAAAATAATAAGTGCTATCTTATTTGAGTACAAGATGAAACAATTTTTTTATACTACTGACCACATGTTGCTTAAAGTGTCAATTCAAATCTGCAATCAAAGTTGTGTCTATAGATGAACATAACCAGAATCCTAAATAAAATTAGGTCCACAGAAGAGAAACGGGACAACAGCATGGAGAACTAAATAAACGGAAAACATAGTGTGAAACCTTACAGCTAGATTCATTCGAAACAATGCCAAATCTCCTATTTGTTGATCTACTATTGTTTTCGCACATGGTAACACAGTGAAGCAAAGCCCCAGCTGGATCAAGAAATGATCATCTATTCCAAACCAACTAATGCCTTTATAGGTAATTCCAACTCATATATCATAACTTACATCAAAATAGTATCTCCGCAAGTAATTAACTTATATTTATAAGAATGTCAGGAATAACACCAAGAGATTACATCGGAAATAAGCAAGAAGAGCTTTAAGCAACTTGCTTAGTAACACCACATGGGTGCTCCAAGTTGCACTAGATTAGAATATACTAGCAATGAAGGGCGCGGCGGCACGCCGCGCCATATGGTAGCTGCTTGATTGTCATTTTTGGCAGTGACACGTACCTGCACGTCTTGCATCATTGCTGGATCTCTAGATGTGAAAAGTAAATACATGATCCTAAGAATTTTCTTTCTCTTCCTATATGTGCTTCCTATTATATTCGTCCATCTTTATTTACTATAGAATCATCTTGTGTATAAAAACAATTATATCCTAGATGCATTTTCAAATTTATGGTACCTAGAGAGGGAGTGCACATTCTAATCTTTATGACACTGAACTTCTTTTCACAGTAAACTTATACATCTGAAAGTGGTCCACTTATATTTTTCTACCATTGTCCCATTAATTTGTTCAGACTACTTCAACTTCCAGTTCAAAGTATAGGTGGAAATTTAAATCATGATTGATTTTATGTAAAAATAATTGTCATAACGGTCAATATTTGACTATCAGTTCAATACATAAGCGGACAAAGTGGCAAAAACATTGGATATAAAAGTTTAGTTTCAGAAGAAGTACATATGTAAAAGTTTAGTGGGACAATGGTAGAAAAATAGAACGGAAAAATATAAGCGACCACTTTCAGTGTCAAAACATCCAACTCTAACATTTTACTTAATTCATTATCATAGAACGGAATCTTAATCCTAAATTTAGAGACATACATTGCACACCATGCTGCGTGGGTGGTCTATGTTTAAGAGCATGATTAGACACTGTCCATTAATCAAAAGTATCCTCATTGCTCTTTATGCCATCCACACCCTGATCCCGTGAAGAGGTGCCTGGAATGACGCGAGGACCCTGTTTGTCAAGACAGACTGCAAATAAAACAATACTCCCTCCGTTTCTTTTTATAACGCCTATAGATTTTTGGTATTTGTTTCAGAATATAAGGTTGTAGCTTGGAACTTTTTCAATTACCCCCTCTACATGCGTGAAAAAAATCCATACAAAAAGGAAACAATTGATTGAGATTCCTAATGCATGAACCCAACGATTTCTTAGATTTAGGAAGCAATGTTTTTATTTCCTTAATATAACATGGCTGCACATATATGGAGAGTCAACCAGAGAGATTTGTGGGATTTGTTATGTTAATTTAGGAAGTTACCGATTTCCGTCATTTTACTCTGATATCAAATCGTTAATCTAGGGGGTCTTGTGTAAAGAACACTCTTGTGCTAATTTCCGTGCAGAAAAACTATAGGCACTATAGAATGGAACGGAGGGAGTACAATTTAGCTTGTATAGCATCAGAGTAGTACAGATAAGCTAGTGGTACTAATATTGATAAGATATGGCTACATAATTCATAAGGCAGGTTCACTTGAGGAAATGTATACTGTGTGGTTTACATGCCATTTAGCAACTGAAAGAGAATTGGGAGACTATTGGGCTCGCCAACAGGAGCAGTCAGACAAACCTGGCATCCATGTGATGCTCACCGCCAGGTGTTCAACAAACAACGGCCATTTAGAGAGTTGCTTACTTGCAAAAATATACAGGAATGCAGAATCCTAATTTGCAATAGCAAAAAGCATACTTTCCAGTCAGACAGCAAAAAAAAAAAGACAAAATGTTTTGCAGCCAAATAAATCCTAATGTTTCCTCAAATTTTTTTCCTCGAAAATAAATCCTAATGGTAAAAAATTGACAGCAATGTAGGAGGGCATGTCAGCTATTCACAGCCTTGCTGTGTGATTCAGTTAAGACTGATTATATGGCACAGCACTTGCACCGAAAAATGCACAACACAAAATGATTCAGCACAGACTACCAGGTGTAAGTGTGTTTCAAAACCAACTATAAAGCTAAATAGAAAATAAGCTCATAGCTCTAGCGAAGGCAGTACTATACATCATGAAGATGAGCTGGGCCATCTGATCTTGTCTGCAAAAAAAAAAAACAGATCCTGAAAGTGATGGAGCATGAAAGGGCTTCAATTAACTAAGTGTGGATTTAACAATCAAACATTTAATAATCAGCTGGATATACTGAAGTACATGCATAGCAGCTTCCTGGATTATCTGCTTTGTTCCATTTACAATAAGTACATAACCCTTCCTGAGCTTATTTACTTCCTCGTTTGCATAAGTTAATATACCTCTCAGGAACAATGGGTGACCCCTCTTTTACCAACAGATACATTATAGCAGATTTGCAGTTCCATAGTTGTGATGTCTACCATCCTCTTTTTTATGTTACTGTAATGGTACTATTTGCTTTGCATTTCTAAGTGTACCAGTTGGTTTGACAATATTGTCCAGAAAATATTATCCAAGCTACTGATCTAACAAAATTTCTGTTTCGTGCAAGTCACACTATTCAGATCTCCCATTAACCAATATAAGCAAGGTATTTGCATCTTTAGAAATCCATTATGCGTAAATGACCAGCACCACTTAATCATTAGTCTTCAGCAAAGCAATGCAAAGCTAGCGCATCTACAATATAATATAAATTCATTTTGACCTATTCTAACATCAAGCTACACAAATACAACTTGAAATTATTCTGGTCAGTTCGAATGCCCTTTTTACATTTTTGCACTATACAGTTATAATTTTATTGGAGATTTCTCAATGTCTTTCCGCCTATGCACATCATGTCTCCTTGGAATATATAATGGCACAAATACCCCATTTTAAAAAGGAGATTTCTGATATATCAAAGCAATATTAATCTGAATTTCAATTATTCTTTTGGGGCTACAACACACAAATTCAGTCTATGAGGGAGCCGGTAGGTGAATTACATCTGTAAACTTCATTAAATGAATAAAATATGTAGTACGATAAATATTAGTATAGGCATTGCATACCAAGAGTTCTAGATTTTTTGTTATGTGTCCGCTATAATGGGTGTTGTGCTCTCATTTATTGATACCAAATATTTTAAGAAAATTAACATGGTTCTTTCATTCTTTTGCACTTCTCCGCTTCGCTCTTTGGTTTTGGTGGTGAATCTATGTGCAAATAAAAGGAAGTAGGTTTACACATTCAATCATGGATATATACCTGCCTGGAGCTCTGAATTCGACCTGTCCCAGATGTGTGAGATTCGCGTGTGGACTTTGCACCATCTTAACCAATCTTAGATGAGACAAATCTCGTTACTCCAGCCCAAGAAAAATGATGGTATCCGTATTTGTATGTACGTCTCGAACTGGTCTCTGGTACAAAAATAAGATAACCAGTGAATACCACATATAATCAGTAGGATAATACAAAATGCATTCAATGTTAAATATGAGCTCACTGCAAGTCTATAACAATGCAGTCACTTACCAGCAACTTGTTACCAAATCTTTCCTCTCTCCTGCGTGTAAAAACTTTGCGCCATCATCAATTATCTTAAAGGCCATCAACAAAAAAAAAAACTACTGATATTAACATGCCACAGCTAATAGTAGACAATAAAATCCACACCTACAATTTCAACCAAGAATTCACACTAATAGAGACTACAACCTTTTATGGGTCTCTGACCAAAAAGATGAAACGGTGTGTGTTGGAGGGTTCCACTTCCAGTTCTTCGGTGAAACCCAAGCCATTGTGCAGGGCACTGCCGTCAGACCATCTGAGCCAAGATGACAATACACAACTTTGACACAAATGGTACAGCATGCTATTAGTATAACTCGCCAAGCTCGGTACAACGGTTGTAAGGAGCATACCCAATAATAATGAATAAATGCAGTAAACAGGCAGCAAGATCATGTAAGAAGCCCTATAAGACTCTCATTGGAGATACGTCACATGATAATATAAAATTCAGTGAGACAATTCCTTTGTAAGTTCCTGGTTTAAGCAAATATACATAATAATTCAGTAACACTATATGGTATCTCACAATATGTTTGTATGCTATCTTCTGAAACTGAACCTAAATCAGTGCGGACCTGACTGACAATATTCCATTCATTGCATAAGAAACCTATATGTGATCATCAAATCTAGATTTAGCTAACAGAAGTATTTCCTATTAATTTTGTCTAGTAAAAATTAAAAAAGCAAAGGCAGCACAATTTCCCAGTCTAGAAAATGATACTACTTGTTTAGACTGAAGTTAATGTAAATTACCTTCGCTACTTGTGCTGGTTAGATCTTGGACAGTACCATAAGATGCATCAAAATACAACTCATCCAGTTTTTATCTTGATGCAGACAAGGGGATACGGCTGTAGGTAGCACTGCCGTGACTACATCAAGGTAGGTAATCCTGTCGTGACTACATCAGCGATGCACCCTGTAATCGGGTGACACCAAGAACCTACAATCCCCAAAGAATAACATGTAGATCTAATTGATAGTAGGAGAGGAGCGAAATTATTATAGCAATTTTTGTTCCTCTCACCATGAATAACCACTGCATCCTCCTACACATGATTGTGACCTGGGGTTGCGAGCGCCATGGACGCCATAGGATCGATGGCGGTTCCCACTCTGTCTCACCGCGTTTTGGATGGAGGGGTTTGAGGTAGCAGGCAATCCGGTCACGCGCCGTCGCATGGAACGGTGCCGCCGTGTGGGGAGGCAGCGTCGGCGGCCAGGCGGCGGCGCGTGGAACGGCGTCCGCGAAAGGAGGCGGGCCGCCAGGGCGTCCCAATGGCTGCCTCTGTAAGTACCATAGCTGCCATGGGGGAGAGGAGGGCTCCTGCGTCAGCGAGGGTAGGGGGCGAGGCGCTACCTGTCGAGATCATCGGGTGCCACGGGAGCGTCAGCGAGGACTCTCCCAGAAAAAACACGCGGAGCAAAAAAAAAAGCTTAGTCAAAGCGGTGGCACGGGAGCCAACAAGATATTGCTACATCACCGCCCAAACAGGTACCACTAAAATTGCTACGCAACACCAAATCTACACACAGAAAAAACACTACACTAATTCAGAAATAGGCTCAAAATTCTGAGAGAGAAGAAGTTTGTTGCCCTATAATATATAGTATTATAGAAAATCTGAAATTTAGAAACTGTGTGTATCCAACTAGCAAATTAGGTGCAACGATTGTACCCAGAGAAAATCTAGAATAGTTTGTGAATCTATGATCATCATCACTTGGGAACGGATCTTATAATCATAAAGATGGTATTTTTTCTATAAACACGCAGACATCGTTCCTTATGTAAGTTGATTTCGAAGCTAAAATTTGAATCTGAACCTGCAGTGCAGAATATCATCTATCCTTACAAAGTTCCCCATAACAGCAAGTAAATATTTAGAGATAAGCATGATGCGAACAGACGTGTTGCCACAGTTAAGATTCACGAAATGGATCAACCAAGGCAAAAATAGCAACCAACAAAATAACCAGGTAGCCTGTAACAAATTTAAACTGTATGTATAGAGAAGCTGAGAAGGTAACTGAATTTTTCCCTCCCGTTTGGCTGTTTCACAAAAAAGTATAGTAATATTTATCACAGAACCCTTTACTCTTTCTTAGCTATTCCTTGCATTTGGCAAGAACACACAGCGAATCACCATCTCCAGCAACCATATGTAGCAAACCGGTAGGTAGGAGAGGGATTACCTTGTCACCATGGGATGTGGTTCTGAATAAGACCTCCAAGAGCATCCATCATTCTGTATACTTCTACATCCTCCTGGAACCAGACAATGGATGCCATCATTTGAAATGTCTTTTTATCTGATAAGTTTCATATGCGTTAAAGTCATACCAAGATTAGCATTAAAGGCATCTTGAAAGATCATAGTAACTTATAACTTGCATGTGGGAGCTGACTATTTTATTATCACAAATGGGTGGTAACCATTTGTTTTGTAGATCAGACTAATCTTTATAAAAAAAAGTAAAGAATTTAAAAGGTAAAATTGCAGCCAAATAAAGTAATATATGTAAGATAACTGTCTCTCGAATGTGTACTAGCATTAATCTGTATAACAGTCATGTGTAATAGGGTAAGCCTGGGGTATCAAATTTTGATCAATCAATAAACACAACAATGTAAATAGAAAAAACATAATTTGTGATCAATGAGTACCGTTGTCATTACCATCAACATATTGTTAGTTTATAGTAATGTTAAATTTACTAACCACTTAAATTAAAAAAAACTAAAGATATATTTATTCTGAATGTTGTTACCTTAAAGGTAGCATATAAAATGGAATTGAAACAAAATCATTTTTTAGATATATTGAAGTATGGTATAAAAACATCAGGTCCAGAGGTAGACTAGATTATATCTGCATGCTATTACATAAAAAGAGTAGATAAAACATCTCTCAAATACAATCAGTCGGTACATCTACATGTAGTAAAATGTGATACAAAAGGCAATATTTTAGAGGCAGGGAAGCTGAGAAGGTAATTGAATTTTGCCACCCTGTTTGGCTGTTTCCTTGGGTTAACTACTTACAAATTACAATGACACAACTCTGACAGAAAACTACAGCAACGAGGCATTGCAAAGTTGAAGCTACACTTCCTTCCTCATGGGTGTTAAGGATCTTAGTGGCACGTAATGATAAAAGATCAGTTTTTATACACATACAAGCGGGCTGTGTCCTGCGACAAGTAAGACGTAGGATGAGAGGTCTCACTAGCCTGCCCATCAGAGGAGGACGGAGCCCAAGTGGTGCTGCTCGTGGAGGGGCTGGAACTTCATGCCGGTGAAGGCCATCCCCATGTTTGCCTCTCTGACTCTCTGTGTAGTGCGCCTTGTTTTCAGTCAGTATCTCGCTTACTGAGGAGATGCACAAGATCCTGCATAAAAAGGGAGGCTAATCAACCTCAGTCTTAGTCAGTATCTCGACATAGAAATGTGTAGTCGTTGTATGTATGGAGATTGCCGTCGATAGAAAAATAATAATAAACATAGTAATAGCGTAGAGAAAAACTAGCCAGGTCTTGCTCATCACATGCTTCTGAAAGAGTTCAGAATATTTTATGATAGCAAATACATTATGTTTCTTTTCATATGCCCACACGAGAATGCCTTTTCTTTTCACTGCTAGTTAATAGCGCTTGTGCAAACCGGTACGGAAAAGAAAATCAAACATAGGATAAAAAATGACCAAACCTGAATCTAGTAACATATTTTTATTTACTATAAATGTTGTTGGTGCAAATCAAAGAGTGGTTTGCATAAAAACATCAGTCCAGAGGTGCACTAGATTATCTTTGAATGCTATTACCTAAAAATAGCAGATAAAACACCCCTCAAATAGGATCTTGCGGTACATCTACATGTAGTAAATTAGTGTGATACGAAAGAAAATATTCCTGAGGTAGAGAAGCAGAGAAGGTAACTGAATGTTCCCATCCCATTTGGTTGTTTCGTTGGATAACTTCTTACAAATTACAACAAAAAACAGCTCTTGTAGAAAACTACAGCAGAAAAGCATTGCAAACATGACGCTACACTTCCTTCCTCATAGGCTTAAGGATCTTAGGGCATGTACAATGCAGACGCTTCAGCCGGGCGCTAGGATAATTTTCCTTGCCGTTGTGGTTGATTCCCGGCTGAGTCTGGGAAATCAGCTGGCGTCGACGCGTGATGAGGCGCCGGCGCTCTGCCTAATTTCCTGCAGCAAACCGATCAACGGAGTGCACGCACACGGAGAAAACAAGTCTGGATTAGCGTCTCCGTTAGCAGCTTGCGTTGGATGATGAGGCGCTTGTCTACTTTTCGTTTCTGTATATATTTTTCTTGTTCATCTAAGCGCCTACCTAAACGTCCCGCATTGTACATGCCCTTAGTGGTGCATAACGGTAAAAGATCGGATTTTTTTTTACACATACACGTGGGCAGCGTCCTGCAACACAAGAGGTAGGAATAGAGATATCACTGGGGTTCCCATCGAAGTGGACAGAGCGCAGGCGGTGCTACTTGTGGCAGGGCTGGAACTTGGCGATAATGAAGGTCATCTCCTTGTGCTCACGTCCTAGTGGCCTCTCCGACTTTCTATGTAGTGAGTTTTGTTTTCAGTCAATATTTCGATGGGTGCTGAGGAGAAGCATGCAAATACTTGAGGTAAAGAAGCATATCAAAGAGAGGAAGTTAATTTAAATGTTTCTTAACTCCATTCTATCATTCAGCTATCATTTGAAAAGAAATATTTGAGGATGTATGCGGACATATTCAGCAGCAACGCTATAACTTAAACAAAAAAATTAATGCTAAAGAAATCAATTAATATTCCTCTCCGGCGCGCAGCAGCACCCATGGGCTTTACATCGACTGCCATGAGTGCCATCCATCCCAAACCAGCATCAGTAGCTTCCCTTCCATCCATCTCAAAAAGAATCGGTGAGGTGAATGAAGGAGGCTATTCAGTACTCACCAAAGGCTTGTTGAGGCGGCGGGCCGGGGTTCGGTCAGCAGCTGTCGGACGTCGGAGGAGAGCAAGTCGGTCTCCCTCCCGGTCGCGGCGTTGGTGCATCTCCATCTGGAGGTCGTACTCCCGGCCGGGTGAGGAGGTCGAGGAGGACTAGGAGAAGCCGTTTGTGGCCGGGCTGTTCGTCCTCGATGGAGGGCCCTTAGGGTTTTGCAGCGGCAAGAATGGAGGCGGTGGAGGGCGGCTTCTGCAGTGGAATCGATCGGGAAGAGGTGCGCCTGGAGCGGCGCCGGCGAGTGGCGGGACTGGTGTGGCCGGTGAGCGGCGGCGGCGGGTGTGGTCGTGTGGAGAAGGATGAAAAGGGGCCGAGGAGAGGATTGGTCGCGCATCTCTTCTGGAGCGAGAGAGTGAATAAGTAGGAGATGCCTCGCTCGTGTGTTTTGTTTTCTCGGAGATTTTGGTTCGCCCGAGCTGATTAATTTGCTCCAAATTAACTACACCATCCGGATTTGATGCACATGTCTCCTCGTTTTTCGCAACGATAATAAGTGCTCCCACCCGTGACGTTACGACTCTTTACATGGAGTACTCCAATTACAAAAAAACAAATTAAGGGGTGTTTTGGCTAGATCCAGGCGAATCCTTAATTTGTGTTGATGCTTTGGAAAATGTTCACTCCAACAGAATGACCGTGCTCATAGTACTCCACAAATGTACTACCTCTGAATTAATCAACGCCGCTACGTCAATTAGATATGATCGAAAGGAGTAGTAGCTAGCTATACACAAGTATGCCTAAACTCCACACGTGTATCCGTGCTTTTTTCCATAAAGGAATACGTTCCGTACACACACTTGTAGTAAGAAACTCTGTGTCATGTAAAAATCAAGCCTGGGGCCTTATTTCCACAAGCCGTGCACCGCACATTTTTCCCATGTGTTGCATCTTCCCGTGTAATCTTTGCTCGTGAGATCGCAGAAAACCGATGGTCTAGCGACAATCAACCTAGTATCTGTGTACTTTGGCATGGGAGCCGTGCATATATACCGTCGGATGAACTGCCTATTGCTAGACTATGTTTATTAGCGAGTCAATGTATTTCCACGCTAGGTAGAGAAAAACTCTTTTCTAACTGTATCACAAAAACATATATCCACTGCATCCTCCTCGGACTAAGCGTTCCTGCTTTCGCGTCCTGATCCTTCGTCATCCGTAAAATATACCGATTCCACTAACCTAGCTCAACGCCTACATCACGAGCCCACGTGGGTCTGGGGGGGGGGTGCACAAGACACAAGATAAAACAAAGACATAAGCACATCACGCCAACCAACTCAACGAGCTAGTAGTATATATGAGACTAGGTCTACTAAGATGGATGCTTCCATATACGGTTGCATGAATCTTTGGCTAACAATAATAAGCTAGTGCATATGTGTCGTGATCTGTCACTTGCCACCGCAGTTGACGGGTAATTGACGAAGTTGTGACACATGATGATTGTCCCTCCCTCTCAAATCTTATATCTATGCGGGCAATTGTTGTCGACTATGTTTTATGTCTTTCTTGCCATGTCTTTCCCTAAGTTTTTTCCACCACTCTTTTCATGTCTTCTCTATCCATATTTGTTTTACCACCCTTTCTCCCACACCCTTTCTCCCGCCCTTTTTTTATCCCTTATTCTCGCGCCCTTTTCTCCCTCCCTCTATGCATCTAGGGTGCACATCAATGGTCTATGTTTAGATCTAGGGTACGCATCAAGGATTTAGGTCTATTACTTAGGGTCCAATAATGACTAGGGTGTTAAGTCTAGGTTTATATCTAAGTTTTAGATAGTGATCAATAAACCCTAGATCCATAGATGCACTAATACCTAAACATATACCATAGACACTAGACAATGACCACACTAAATCCTAGACCTAACTCCCATGTCTCGAATTATAGTTGAAAACTCTAACTTTGGACAATCAAACAAACTTTTGTAACAATTTGGCCTCTTTTTGAGTTTGTAGTTTTCTTATGATATAATGTATCACTAATGGAGAAATCACACCTTTTGATGAGAAGCTAGCATGTTCCACTCTATAGACCGTGGAACAAGTAAAAGCACATGGAATCACGCAAGAAAAGGTCATATACCCTTTCTTTTTTTCATTGGTCAATTGTTCCAAATGTGGGTCGTAACTTATGCATACGAGGTCCCGGTCGAGGCGCCAATGGTAGTGGGAAGCTGTTAGCATGTTAGGTGTGATTTGGTAGTACTACCATACGTGGGTGCATGCCCGACCCTCTATTTTTTGTGGCCATGCACCTTCTCTCGCCCATTGTTTTCTCATACTTATTCTCAAGATTCTATCTAAGTAGGGTCTAGGGTGTACACTTGTTGTCTATGCACAGGGTGTAGGTTGAAATCAAGTGTTTAGATACATGGTTTAGATCTTATAAGTCATTTCCATTATTTATCTTCATATAAGTGTGATTTTTTTTATAAATGACCATATATCTCAATTTTGGAATGATGTATGTTCCATGCATGGTACGTCCGAATATTAGAGAAGGTGATGCCAAATTGCTCAAGTTGATTTGAACTATGCAGGGTGTTTGGTTTGGATGTGCCATTGAAATAAGAAGTTGTGCATGGGATGTGGGTGTTGAAATATATGGGCTAAATCATTTGGCCCATGTAGTATTTTAGTTTCTCCATAAATCTCAAAACCCACAAAGTGGCAGTCCATGTGAATTTGAGCCCAAGTTGGTAGCAGCTTACTATGGAGTGTCAAGAGGTGGAAAGTTTAGTCTCACATGTAAAGTTGGGAGGGAGTTAGACCACCTTATAAGGTGGGTTGTTTGACCACTAGTAAGCGATTTTGGAGCTCAAGGATATTGGACGCTCCACCTTATAAGGTGGGTTGTTTGACCACCTTATAAGGTGGAAAGTTTAGTCTCACATGTAAAGTCTCATCATGATGTATGTTGTCATGATGATTTGGTAAAATCTCTGATTTTGGAGCTCAAGGATATTGGACGCTCATACATTTGTAATTCTCATATATATATTTTGCATCACTCATTTGGTTGAGTTTCAGTATGCACACAGTGGAAAAGAGAACAAGTATTCCCTCCGTTCCTAAAAAAATCAACTTTATCTAAATACGAAGGTATATATACATATATGTTTTAGCTATGGATTCATCCATATCAAAAAAAAATTACGAAGCATTTTTAGAGGTGTTCTCATCGATAATAATCGACTACCGGGCTGATGCACTGGTAGAGCTAGTAGTAGTAGTACATTACTAGGTTCGTTTTAATTAATACTACTCCCGTGTGGTGCAGCCTGGAGTTGTGAGAACAAAACGTATTGGAGGTGGTTGCTTCAAACCAATAGATGTATTCCTCTGATGAATCATTGACTTAGGTGGTGACTGGTGACGTATGCATACACAAGCTACTTCCTCGGCCCTTAATTTTAATTTTATTTTTGTAACGTGATGTGCGGAGTCGTGATGTGCGGAGTCGATGACTCAGGTGTTGACGTGCGAGTACTAGAAAGAGAGGAAAGATTCGTTCTGAGCTCGGTGGAGAAGGACATAAAGATAGAGTCGATTTTGTTTTCAGCTCTAGGGTCCTTTTTGTTTTATTTGAGGACTCCTATGTTAGCGAGCGTGGCAGTCCGGAGACGCCGAGTGTTATGTTGATTAAAAAATCATTTTTTGTGAGTAATAATGTTCTGAAGAAAACAAGAAGTTGCATGCATGTTCATTAGATTACCGAGGTCAATTTGCGCCGCTACATTAAAGAGTGAATGGTCCCATAGATCACGCAAGCATGCAGGGGTCGAGTGAGCGCATGAGTAATGGTGGCATACACAACTAGTTGCTCCATGTAAAAAAGTTGTCAGAAGCAACATGGTGAATTTTATCTCTCCAATGGAAGCTACAACTTTAGTTAGAAAAAAGAGAGAAGGGATCCCACAAATATGACACTATGTATCTCTTTCTCTCTCCAAAAGCATACATTTAAGGCTTAAGATCCCACTTCCTGAAGAGGAGGCTGCCTCCTCATCCGAACCTACTTTGAACCACCCGAACCTAGCTAAAGGTGTGAGGCAATACCTCTAGGGCAGTGCATTGGGCATGCCCTGAGCATACTACTCCCTCCGTCCTAGAGTGTAAGTCATATTCCCAAAAACTATTTGTCCCATAACCCCCACCTGTAAGTCATATTCCCAAAATTGTGACTTACAAACTAGGACGGAGGGAGTACTACTGTAGCACTAGTAGTTATGATGTTGTGCTTGGCCGTAATTATGCGACATGCAAATCACGCATTAATAAATCTCCCGATCCATGTGTTAACTAGTACGTATGTGGTTTGTTTTTCTATTTTTGCACGAGCTATAATATAACAATGGAGGTACACCAACTTGTCCCACGGTAGCAAATTGGTACACAAACTTATAATTCGTGCTAAACTGGTACAAATACTTGTGTGGCAGGTGCAAATTCATCCAGATTAGTTTCGAGCCTGACACGTGTTATTGTTGTTGTTGCATTTTACGGAAACGCCTTGTACTAGCTTGTTTCTTTTGCACCGGTGTCGGCCTTCTCCTTCGTTCCCCAGTTGACTTCAGCTTGCTCTGGGTTCCGCTGCCGGTCTGCGATGAATCTCCCACAGTGCGATGCGCGTCGAGGACTCGTAACATGTCATGGGCGCGGCATCGTGTTGCGCTCCTTTGCGAGGGATAACGTGGGCTGGAAGATGGCCTTTGCCGTAGTGGGGTTGGCCGCCATCAGCCTGGCCGCAAGCAGCAAGCTCGGACTCCGCGGAGCGGCACGCTGAGTCGCTGAGTAGTCGTGGCCATTCTCCACTTGGCCTCCCTCGCGCAAGCGAGCATCGCCGCTCACTCGGTGCCTGCCTACCCCAACAGCGGCAACAGCTGCATGAACTGCAGTGCCGACATGAAGGTTACCACTGCACATACAAGATCTTGCGGTGGCGTTAGAGTGGTTCGGCGGGCGAAAACCTATGTGCCTCCTACCGGCATGGGCGGGCACAGGTTGTTGATAATGGGTATTCAAAGTAAGCAAAAAAATCCAATGAGAAAACGTGAAGGTTCACAATTTTTGTTTAACAACCAAGTACATGACACAAAGATTGATAATTGTTCGAACAAAAACGAATTCATTGGCTCGGCTGGCTTTTGTGGCTGAGTGGAGCCTGCTTCCGGTCATGAACTGAATCGAGAGAGCTGCCTCGGTCCTTGCTCTGTCGTTGGAGCTAGACTGTTGGAGCTTCACATGGAGATTATGGGGGCCAATACTGCTGTTTGGCCAGAAGAGTAGCTAGATTTGCTGAATTAGGAGGATGAATACTACACGATTTTGTCAAGCCGGAATTAATGGGTATTCAGCTGAATACCCATGAATAGCTTTGTGCCCGCCCGTGCCTACCGGTGCCACACTTGTAGCTCACGCCGGTCCATGTGGTCCAGAACTGGCGACGGAGACCCTCCTTCTGAGACTGAGACCAGACGAGAACCTTGCCTGCACTCCTCCGCCGGGAAAGGTTGTAAAGCTGGATGGCGGCCACCGGCATATATAGGGCGCTGCAGCCGGGATGAGGTACAAGGTCATCGGTGCCAGGACTTGGACGTCGTGCTCCTCGCTGGCCCCGGCCGTCGAAGAACGCGGCGACAGAATCCTGGTCGACCGGCCGAGATTAAAAACGCAACAGCGGAAGCTCACGAGTGCAAACGAAGAATATGAAGGGTTTTTGTTTGGAAGATAAATAACGGGACGTGTATGCAGTCACTAGGGCAATTTAGACCAGTTTTGCACATCCATCCATCACAAGTTAGTGCACCAGTTTGTCACCGCTTTTACAAGTATGCACGTAATATAATAGTAGACTAGTTTATGCATGCACAGTGATATTAACTCTGTTTGCACAGCTGAGAGGAAAGACGCAGACTTGTAGTAAAAAAAGAAAAAAGATGGAGGAGAGTAGCAAGAGAGTTGATCGATGGATGCCGGCGTGGAGCGCGCTAGCGGATCCAACGCGGTCCATCGCGCGCGCTCGCTCTCTCACTTGGTTTCGTTCTTTTTCTTCATTTGCACGACAAACGACAAAATATTTTATAGGGCTCCGTTCGTCCAAACCGACAGATGGATTATTTAGTTTTGTTGCGAGATACACAGTGGTATATACGACGGATAAGCAAGGTGGGTGGGCCGAGAAAAAATGGTAAGTAGGCAATCAATCAATCTGATTGGGTTTATATTTTGGGCCATGCTGAGCGTCCCCGGGGATCAAATCCCGATCCCCGGGTCCCCAGCCACTCGATGGAAACAACAGCGACGGTTAGATTAGAGTCAACCATCCCGTGTGGAAGAAAAACGCATCCATGAAGAAAAACAATTCCTTCCTCCTCCGACCCGCACAACTTGTAGCACGCCGGCGATGTGGAGTCCCGCGCCGAACGCTGCAGCTTCGGTAGCTACCGCCGTCCGCTCCGGCGGAACCGATCTGACTTCGGCAGCACCGTCGTCCGCTCCGGCAGAATCGATGCCGCTCTGGCCGCACCACGGCCCCTCACAAGCAGCAGGATTGTAGCTTCGCCGCCGGCCTGTGGTAGCACGGCCTGTGGTAGCACGGCCGCACCACTGCCACCACAAGTAGCAGCAGCCGACGTTGGTCGCCGCCAACGCCCTTTGTAGAAGATGTCAGCCGGCGCCGGCGCCCTCTGTAGCAGAAGCCGCCGCCGATTGAAGCAGCCGTGGCCGCCACAAGTAGCAGAAGCCGCCGCCAATTGAAGCAGCCGCGGCCGCCACAAGTAGCAGAAGCCGCCGCCGATTGAAGCAGCCGTGGCCGCCACAAGTAGCAGAAGCCTCCGCCGATTGAAGCAGCCGTGGCCACCACAAGTAGCAGACGCCAGCGTTTGAAGCAGCCGTCGCCACAAGTAGCAAACGCCGACGCCCTTGTAGCAGAAGCCGCCGCCGATTGAAGCGACCCACCGTCGCCATAAGTAGAAACCCAGTGCCGACGCCGGTCGCGGCATCATACTCGGCAAACGCATGTCTCGCGCCCCGCAACTCCTTCGCCGCCCAAGCCATCGGCGGCGGCGTGGCCCCACTTCTCCGGCGTCCATGGCGGCCTCCAACCGGCGTCGCGCGCGTCTGTGTAGAAGAAGATGCCGGGGTTTGGGCCGAAAATGCAGGGATGGGCGGCGGCCGCGGCGCTTGGTGGGGAGTTGGTCCAAGCTCTCCGCCGGGGATCCAGTCTACAGCTAGGTGTGCGGGTGTGGGGGCGCAGGGAGGATGCGAGCGAGGATGCGGAAGGAAGAAGAAATTGGGAAGGGAACGATAAGGTCTGGTGGGCCCCGCTCTCTCGCTCGCGTTTAGGCACGTAGAAGGACGCGTGGCGCGCTCGCGACCTGGAGGATACAACGCGCGATCGTCCGGGGGAATGCAAGCGTTTTCCTTATATTTTTTTGCATGCATATATGGTTCGTTTGATTCCTTTGCAACGACGGCGGCTATGCGCGCTTGGTAGGTGACGCAGATTTGGAGCGAGAGACCAACAGACGGACGGACTCGCCAGTCGCCATCGAGTTGAAGCACGGCCGGCCCTTCCGATCCATCCATCACTTGGGCGACAAAACCGGACCCACCAGCACCGCCGAGCGCGTGATGCATGCCACGGCTGCGCTTTGCTCATTCGGTGCGCGCGCGGTGCTGGAATAGCCTCGGACCCTGCAGGCTGCAGCCCGACGAAGGGGACCCCGCGCGCCGGAACGCTGGATGCGCTGCTGTCGGACGTCACGATCACGTCCAGCTGGCGCTCCAAGGGAACGGACAGGGCAGGACCACAAGTCCGCCAAGTACGCGTTCAGCCATAGCTTCAACTCTGCTAGTATGGCGATGGATCCACTCGTTGGTTTTTGAATCTCAAGTTTGAAAAACAAATCGTCCAATATGCGAAATATTGATTTTCATTAGTAGAAATTGAGTGCAAATTTGATTACCAGCGTCTGGCCGCCGCGGGCGCTCCACCCGTTGTCGACGCGGCGGATGTTGCACCACTCGGTGGGGTTGGCCTTGCCGAGCACGACGGCGCCGGCCCGCCGGAGGCGTGTCACGACGCCGGCGTCCCGCCTCACCACGGAGCCGAGGAGAGCCAAGGAGCCGACGGTGGTGTTGAGTTTATCGCGGGTCGCGATGTTGTCCTTGAGAAGAACAGGGATACCGTCCAGCGCGCCGAGTAGGCGGCCGCCGGAGGTCCTTCGCCTTGCATCGGCGGCTCGCGCTTCCAGGAGCGCGTCCGGGTTGACCTCGATGACGGCGCGCAGCAGCGGGTTGAGGCGCCTGATCCGGTCCAGGTAGAACTGGACGAGTGCCGCCGATGTGAGGCTGCCGTTGGTGAAGCCGAGGTGGATGGCCTCCACGGTGGCCTCGTGGAACTCGAAGCCGTGCGACACGCCGGCGCCTGCGACCAGGGCCAAGACGGCGGCGACAGCTTGCAGCCGCAGCCACGCCATGCTAGCTTAGGTGAAGCGCTGAACGGTTCTATCCAGTGCCTTTTTTTTGTGTGTGTGGATTGGCTGTCTAATGCTTGCTTGTATAGTTAAGTATCGATTATTTCATCCCTACACGTGCGTGCTTGAATATTTTTCTAGTAGTCGTACCATTAATTTCTCAGATCTCCATCGGCGATGAGGACAACACACCTATCACTTCCGTAAATTAAACAAAACTGAAGCGACAATCGAAACCCATTTTCCATTGCAAGGATTAGTTTAACCTATTTCAATCAAATTCTCATGTTTACTTTGACTATGTGTATTTCCCATTGCAAGGATTAGTTTAACCAGCTAGTATGTTCCATAGTGTTTTTTCGCCTCTAAACTTTCTCACGCTAGAAAATACATTTATTCCGTTCCCGGCAACGCACAGTGCCCGCGCGTTGCGGCGGAGAGCAAAAATTATAGACCATGTCGATTAAGGTGGACATACTAAAAATAAACAAATGCGCATATGTAAATTTCTAAAACATAGCCCACACTCGAGTGGCGCATCAGGCATAGGAGAGCCGACAATTAATAAATAATTGTTCATATGCAAAAATTTCTAAAACTGATCCCACGCTCTCTAGTTTGGTCCATCTGTTCAATTACATATTTCAAAGATCTTGTTTAGTCCAGTTTAATCCATCGCGTTTAATTACAGCTTTCAAAGAATACATGCACCATGCATCAGTCATCACACACGCCCACAATCTCGTTTATACCAGTCCTAGTCATCCTGTCTTCCGTTCCATTATGAGAACCCGCCATGCAAAGGAGTTTATTGCACCATCCTTAATCCCAGCGTGCAGGTCTTTCTTGTTTCCTTCCATATATCCAAGTGAGATTTCACTTCTGTTTTTTTCTTCCAATGCTCGTCACGGCCACCACGAGTTAATTGTGATGCTTCTGTTTTCTTAGCAGGCTTGCAGATAACCAGAAAACTTAAGTATATAAATTGGCAAAGCTTCCTAGAAGGCAGCGAGGTGGGACTAATAGTTAACATACTAGTAGATGGACCATGCGCGCTTTGCTGCGCCGTTCTTCTATACCTGGCGTTTTTTTCTCTGCTTCATGGTTTGTTGATTGCCTTGCCGCGTTGTTTTATCTTTCGACACTATTTCGTTCAATGGTTACATTATTATTGTTTAGAGAAATGAAATATGCCAATAAGGCAATAACATCGAAGGAAAATCCACAATATAGCAATAACTTCCAAAGAACAATATTGTGAACTGTGTATATTGTTATTCGCCGTCAGCAAAAAAGAATACAACAAAGCTACCCTAGAACATGTATTTTTTTTCTAAATATATGCAAATAACTGCACATCAAGAAAACGCATTTCCCTTTTATGTATTCCCCTATGATCATTTAAGGTTGTAGAGAACATCATTCATTCTACCTAAGCGGGTCTTTTTTTTCAAAGCCATGGTACATCTTGCCAACTGTTACTTGCTTCCATGTTATCACGATTTCAAGGCATGTTACAGACTTCAGAAGAAAATATCTGAGAATGGGAAATTTAAATATGGTAATCAAGATATGTATAACTTAAGAGAAAATATAACGTTTAGGTGAAAAATATGACTTCCACATAAGTATTAATATTCAAAAGATGATGATAGTCTGCAAGAAATTAC
The DNA here is from genome assembly GCF_022539505.1 of Lolium rigidum. Lineage (NCBI taxonomy): Eukaryota > Viridiplantae > Streptophyta > Magnoliopsida > Poales > Poaceae > Lolium > Lolium rigidum. Next base: position 331,546,930 of record NC_061514.1, on the reverse strand, counting down.
ATGATTAACTAAGGATACTTGATAGTACAATTCTTCAGCATGCACTGCCTATTTGTTTTGTTCTAGTAAATCATAGCAGTTTAAAGAAAATCTGGAAGAGATGGCATCCATGAACTACAACTATTCTATAAAGATGAAGGATAAAGTGAGTGGAAAATATAGTTCAATAGTTTCTTGATCATAGGTAGGTTGAAAGAAACCAATGAACAATAAATATTTCTCCTACTTACCTTTACCCAAATATACATGAGAAATCATTTCAAAACTGTTGAAGTGTAAAGAAATTCTGCATAACTACAGAACCCATTAGAGAGAAATATAGAATAAACAGAATACTGAATATAGGAAGTTGGTGACTAATGCAAAGAACAAGAACTATAAGCACCTCTAAATATTAAGATAGCTTCCGAGCTACCAAGAAAACATGTGAAAAAATGGTTATCATTGCTCAAAGCATGACCATACCTTTAAATTTGAAATTCAATAACCGGATATCAAAGAGCCTTTGTTATACTTGGAAACAATAACCTGTTATGTAGCACAAGCAGTCTATCCCAACAAGAAAACACGCAATGTATCTCTGTGGGGACCCTAAAAAGTTTTTGCAATTCCAAACATATGCTTACTTCTCAACAAGTTGTACACATATTAACCATGCCAAACAGCTTGCTTCGATCATGTGATGTAGAATTTGGAAATAGTAATGTTCCTAATCAATCTATCTAAAATTGATGAATGAATAGCTTCAGCGAAGGTAAAGTAGCCAGAGTTACATGATTGCTAATTTTTTTTGTATAATGTGAGTCCAATAAATGGAAAAATTAATTTTTTTCCTTCCGTTGCCATGTTAGATTTTTTGTATCACGTGAGTCCAATAAACACCCCACAAGCAACCATCAAACATGCAAGGCAACAATAAAACCACAACTTGGAATCATCTCTAGGCTGATCAATGAACAAACTGATCACCAATGGCACAATCTTACCAGTTTTCAAACGCGCCAAACATGTGTCTTATGAGTATGTATAATATCAACAAATCACTTGCCAATCTAGATCCCCAGTTTAAAATAAGAATGGGATGGTAAAAGATAAAAGAGGTAGGCATATTCTAACGCTACACACTTACTCTAACAACGAAAACTTGAGCTGGGAACATATATCATACACCAAAAAGTCTCGAAGCCAACGATCAGATGCTTATATTGTGAGTAAGCTGAGAGAAATCCATACATGAAGCTAATATGTCAGTAATACTCTAGAGCAGATAGAGCTATAATATATTGAAATATAATCTATTATTACGGGATGCGATTTATTTACCATGAGGAATATATGTACTAAACTCTAAAAGGTCGCACTTGTTGCTTTGTTTAGCCGGACACTGTCTGGCTTGAACAACCAAAGCCAAATTGTTAGAGAAGTATGAAGTAGATGTATAAAAGATGCTAGTAGTACCTGCTTGGGCTTGAGGACTCCCTGCAAGTGACAATTGCTGTCCGTATTTCCGTACAAAGACTGTTACAGCAGCATCTCTAGAGGCCACAGATGAGAATTGGAACATCTGTGGATACTGCATGTTGTAGCCGTCGACTTGCATAGCTGGCCGTAGTGCTTAATGACTGCCCAAACTGGAAATATGAATAGAAGGGATTGGCTCCGGTCAATATGCCAGTTCCTGCTCTTGTACTTCTTCATAGAATGGGTACCGGTTCCCGCAATAGCGTCATAGTTAATTCCAATTAAAAGAAAAATAAGAATGTATTTATGTCATATGTCATGATTTTTGTGAGGGACTCTGCTATGTACATTTCACACCTTTATCTAGACAATGTATAGTTTAGGCTACCAAGACCATTTATCACATAACAGTATTATAGAAAACGTTGATCAAAAGACAAAGTTACAGTCTAATTTTGTAACTATATCATGTTCAACATCCTTGAAGGTAGGAGCAATTGTCGTAAAACCACCGCCTTACACTAATGTAATTTCATTTATCATAATGATTTATAAAAGATGATGTGTTACATTATGCCAAATAATATTATGCCTGTATATATCATCTTTCTATTTGGGCAAACAAGATCATAGGTGCTATAGGGGCGCTGCTTGCTACTTGCCTGTATATATCATCTGCACTGGATTGAACTGAACCATACATGAGTGTTGCTGCACTAGCTAGCTGCAAATCCTGTACTTTGGCCTAGAGTCAGGCCAAGATTCAAAGTACCAGCACTAATTTGGTTCTTTATGCAGCCAAAACAGAGCTAAGAGGATGGAATATAGGAACACATATCAACACAAGTACCCGGTGCAGAAAGGCTAGTCCTCTATGAAAGACGATCGGATTAACCATGCCTACTTAGTGAATACTAAAAATGATCTATTGGCGTGCCAAAGACAGGTCAAAGTCTGAAGCTTCGAGGGGCAAATCTCTAGTTTTAGTACTAACGGTCATGGGCTTAGTCAGGTTCTCTGAAGATAATCATCGCTGCCCAAATTTCCTCACTAAGCTGGGTGAAAGCAATGCAAAATGGCGCTGATAGTAGCAAGACAATGAAGTTGTACCTCAGGAAAGCTTGCCCCACTCATGGAACCCTTTTTTTTTAGATTGTCCACCGTGACACCCTTGTGAACCTCGATGCAGCCGCTGAGCAAGAAGGTCTTGAAGCCGAGCTCTCACACCTCCTTGTACAACAGTCATGCTGGAATGGATCACTGCCGCCTCTCCCATCTACCCAAAATCGCGGTGGTCGAACAGTTCAAGTTTCCCATTTAGAAACTGAAATCGTGGGAGGATTGAGGGTCTGGCTCACCCGTATCTGTGCTGCGCGTAGTAGGGGAGTTTGGAGAGCATCATCTCATCGACGTCGAACACCCACGCGTCGGCGGCGCCGTCTTTAGCGCACTCTTCGGTGCTCTTCAACGGCGGCGGCGCGGGCGTAGGCAGAGCCCTCGCGCGCGGCAAGCTCCAGATCAGGCCGCGACGCCGGGGTAGGCGAAGGCCTACGCGCTGAGCTGCAGGTCGTTAGGTCGGTGTCGTAGGAGGCTCAGCCGGAAGCACAGACGGCGGCAGCGACGATTTGGGAAGAGGGAGGGAGTGGAACGGGGCCTCAGCGAGTTGACGGCCGGACATTTGGGGGCATTGGAGCTGCAAAGTAAAACACGCATAGAAACCGACTATCTAAAAAAAAGGAGAGGCTTACCTGGCAGCTGTAGATTGGACACAGACATGTGGACCCGAAACCAGGCAGCATCGGTGGAGCAAGGAGAGCTCCCCAAAACACTGGGAGCTTGGATGTGTTTGGATGAGTGGCTATCCCTCAAGTGGCTATGGGTAGTCATCTTTTAAGTGGTTAGCACATGTTTGGTTAGAAGTGTGGGGTGGTTGAGGGTAGCCAAATTTGTCCCAAAAGCTGGTTGAGGCTAAGGATGGCAATTTTACCCACGGATGCGAGTACTGCCTGCAGTATCATGCCGCATGGGCGGGGTATGGGTACACTTTTATGCCCATGGGCAGTACCCATACCCTGCCCGTTAACTCATGGGCAGGGCACGGGTATAGCCTCGTGTCCACGGGTATACCCATACCCTGCCCGTTTATTGTCAAATTTATACGTGACACGTCTACTTCTGTTGACTTATGAGTTAGAATATGAGAATCTGATTTTTATATTATGTTAATTGTTATGTACTCAACTATCTGTTATTGAGTTGAGATAATTAATTTTTTTAATCGAATTTATTATCGATAAATGTAAAATTCAGAGTGACTTATGTACAATTTAACCTACCCACCGGGTACCCAATGGGTACGGGTACCCGCCAGGTATGGGTATGGGTAAAGTTTTATACCCATGGGTACGGATATGGGTAGAAGTTTGTACCCATTGACTATACGGGTATGGGTATGGTATTGCCTTACCCTGCCCATACCCTGCCCATTGCCATCCTTAGTTGAGGCCAACCACCAGAAAAGTCCTGGTTGAGGCCAACCACTCGTGGGTGAGCAGCTAGAATCACCCACGGGAGGATTTCTGTCGGTCACCGTCCCCCTAAAGAGAAAAACACCCGCGAAACCCCACAAAAACTTATCTATTTCCCTCCTTATTTTCTCCAGAAACCACGAAGCTCCCAGGCGGCGGCGGCAGATCCAATCTCACTTCCATCGTGCGAGACAAAAATTGAGGAACACCGGCGGTCGGTCTCGTCCTAGGCAAGGTAATCCCACACCCTACCATATCTACTGCTCCTCTTTGTCTCTGTCGTCTTCCTCGCGGTGGTGGAAAGCAAGGCACGCGCGGCGGCGGGCGAGCTGCAGGGCACGCGCGGCGGCGGGCGAGCTGCAGGACACGCGCGGCGGCGGGCGAGCTGCACATGAGCTGCAGCAAGCGCGGCAGTGCACACGCGGCGGCGGGCGAGCTGCAGGGCGTGCAGTAGGGCGTGCGGCAGGGCTTGCGGCGATGGACGTTGTTGGTCCTTCCAATCGATAGCTAGCTAGATTAGCAAGATCTGTGGCTTTGATGCACGCTTTGTTTTGCTAGCACGTGGACATATTCTTAGCTAGATCTGTTGCCTAATTTGACTCTATATTTTGCATAGGTACCAGAGAAGACACGGGATTTGGAGGTGATATTTCGCATCAAAACTTGAGGTGATTTTTGCTCTCAGACTATGATGTGTTTGGACAGAGTATTTTTGCTGCATACAAATCTGCTAGTCGTTGTTATGACTGAAGTTGTATATTGTGTAATTTTGCATTGTAGATGGACAACAAGGCAAAGTTTTTAATTTATACTTGCATGATGGCACATATGTTTATCTCTATGATGACATTAGTTGTTCAATCAAGAAAAAGAAAGAGAAGAGCGACCATAACATATGCCCCAATTGACGATAGGGATAGAATGAGAAGAGAGTATTTCGATAATAAAGTATGGAAGAATGACACAACTTGCGTGAATATGCTTAGGCTACGGAAAGAACCATTTTTTCGATTCTGTAAAGTCTTTAGAGACCGGAATTTTTTGAAGGACACGATACATATGTCTATTGAGGAGCAAGTAGCTATGTTTTTGCACACCGTGGGGCACAATGTTAGAAATAGGGTAATTGGCGGCAACTTTGGTAGATCCGGTGAAGTTGTTAGCCGTTATTTCAAGAGAGTCCTACATGCCATCGGTGAGCTTCGAGATGAGCTAATTAGGAAGCCTTCAATGGAGACCTCTTCCAAAATAGAAGGGAACCACCGTTGGGATCCTTATGTGGTTGTATTATGAGGTATTCTCACAAAATTCATATAGCCATGCCAAACTTGGATTGATCTATGTAGCAAAGCTTGTGTTATGAGGTATTCTCACCATCATAACAAAGAGGTGATCATATCACTACAGCCATCTTTCACCCCCGAAACCAAACACAAACATGGTTGTGGTTAACCACTTTTCTAACTAACTCAACCAAACAGAAAAAGTGGTTAACCCCAGCCACGTGGTTGGGGGTACCCATAGCCACCTTTTTATGCCCACAATCCAAACACATCCTGCTGCAGGTAAATTGGGCCTTTCCATACACGGGCCAACTTAGCACGGAATGAAGCCCGCCCACAGTAATACCGAATGAGCATAATGCTAGCTAGAGACCTCCGCCAACATCGATCGATTGGAGCAGATCGAAACGTTTTCTCTTAACCGGTGGTGGCAGCACCCGTAATTTTCATTCAAACATAGGGCAAATTCAAAGCGGACCAAAAAATTGGGGAGAAACCTTAGTGCCTTGTAAAGTAAAGACTGCATCCCCTTGCAATATTTACCCGTCGAACTAGACATGCAAGTGTGCTGCGTACAGCAGCAAGTTTTCCCTCAGTAAGAAACCAAGGTTATGATGATGAAAAAGAACAAAGAAAAGGAAGCAAAATGGAACATGCTTCGGGAAGATGCTGTTATCACCAGATTTTGGCCAAATCAGGAGATGGGCCGTAAGTGAAGATGGGCTTGAAGGATATACGCGTGGAGCATCTTTGAAGCGGCCTTGCACGAAGAGTTTGGGCTAGATTGCCCGTGTATCTGTAATATAGTAGATTGCATCTTAGTTTAGAATTAAAAGATAGAGTTTAACCCGTGCACGGTTAGGTGCACGCCCGAATTAGAAAGTCCCTTGGACTATAAATATGTATCTAGGGTTATCGAAAAAGGAGGACAATCACGTTCACAACAAACACAAATCAGGCGCATCGCCACCCCTACTTTCGAGGGTTTCTTTCGGGTAAGCATCATGCTGCCTAGATCGCATCTTGCGATCTAGGAAGTACGCGTTTATTCGTTACCTTGTGTTGCTCGTGCTGAAGCGTTGTTGATGGCGAGTAACACTATTTATCATAGGTGTTTTGGGGCTTGCATGGATGCTTTTCTTATACATGCTTGCTTAGCTATCGTCGCCCCACGATATCTAGTCGCCCTTATACCCACCTAGGTGTAAGGGCGACACCTTGCTTGTTCGTTATTTAGTAGATCCAATATGTTATAGTTGCTCCTTGATTCTTCAAGGATTGGTTTAATATCCGTATGGTTAGGCCTTGCAAACGGGTTGAACGATCCGGTAGCACGTAAGGTATGGTTTGTTAATCCTAAGAGGGATGTTCCGGAATTGACTTAGTGTTGGTTTTTAGGCCTCTTCTAGGGTTAGCTTTCCATTATCTTTCGTGTCTATTAGGCTCAACTACGCGTAGGATGTTCCGATCATGCGGTGAAAACCCTAAACCTGTCGTAGATTGGTTTAGCTTTATAGTGATCAAGCGAGAGCCCCGTGTCATCGTTGACCCGACGTGAACCATGGGGCGATCGGCTCTTTGAGCCGATCCACGAGGCAACCCGAGAGCCGATCGGGCTCGTATTTAATGTTTACGTGTCCGCCATGCGAGAAACTAATCAAAGCAATCCAACACCTTCCCGACCGTGTATAGGTCGAGTGGCACGCCCTAGCAACCGCCGGGACGTGTGCCGGAACATTTGCGGGACGACGTCGAGGGACCGGGGCCCCTCGCGAGCCTTGGAAGCCTCCCGGCTCTTCGTGTTGCTTAACCACCGCTCGCGGTGGGTTTTGGCGAGCAACACATTCCGGCACGCCGGTGGGACCACCTTCCGCAACAACCACGTCAACATCCGAGATGGCGGAAGCACCGATCAAGTACGAAGATCCGCTCGCCGAGCACAAGAAGAAATATGATGATCTCAAGGCCATCTTCGAAGCCGATCTCATCGGCTCTTTCGAGAAGACCCGTTCGTACGGGATCAAGTTCAAAGGGTTCCAACCCGAAGGCGCGTTGGAGGGACTAGATCTATCTCTCCCCTCGGAGGAACGTACCAGAGCCCTTCGGCAGGAAAATTAACTATGCCGTTGCTCATTCTCTACATCGGCATTCTGAGAGCCTGGTGAACACTTTGGAGCGTGTTGCGCTTCACGTGGTGCAAGAAATCATGAAGCATCAGTATTCTCCTTCAGGACCTGCGCTAGGAACTCACCAGGGAGAGATACCGCACTACACCGAGGCCACCACCTGCCGTACACGATGGCGGCTCCACGAGCAACAAGGTTCGCTAGCGTACGTCGTCTACAAGGTTGGAGGTGATCCCGGCGATTACCAATTCCCGTATGAGCCGCCCAAGGAGATTCCACATGGATACGTGTGCACATACGTGCGGACCGCAACAACTCGGATGAGCCGAGGTTACAAGCGGGAGGGATCGCCACGGCGAGGAAGGGTCGCCGAAACAGGAGTAGTTGCTTGGAGCGAGAAACGATTCTGGAGCGGATGCTCGAGAAACGGCGTGGCTAGCTAAATATGCCACCGAACAAGTCATGAACGCTCAACCTCTGCGGCTCCTACGGTGGATGAGATCACCGCAATCTTGAGAGATCAGTTCGGCATCATGCCGAAGAAGAGAATGATCGGCTATTCCAAGCCGTATGCCAACGAGTATGACCTAATCCCACTACCGCCTAAGTATCGGCTCCCTGACTTCACAAAATTCGGTGGATCGAAGGAACCGACTCAATTGAGCATGTGAGCCGATATTTGGCACGGTTGGGCATGGTCTCGGCTTCGAACGAGCTACGTGTGAGGTTCTTTTCACAATCTCTCACGGGTCCGGCCTTTGGGTGGTACACCTCGTTGCCACCCGATTCGGTTCGAACGTGGAAGCAGCTGGAAGAGCAGTTTCATGTACAGTATCATTCGGAAACTACTGAAGCTGGCATTGCCGATCTGACACAACTTCGGCAAAGGCGAGGAGAGACGGTGTTTGAATACATCCAGCGCTTCAGGACCGTCAGGAACCAATGTTATTCGGTTCGTTTATCTGAGAAGGAAGCAGTCGAGCTGGCGATAGCGAGCTCTGCGCCGCCGCTCAAGGATGTGACCTTCCAAGCAGACTACAATTCACTGGCGCATATGGTTCAGAAATTGACATCGTATGAATAGCGCCACCCGGAATTGTACCAGGACAAGTTCAAGCGCATCGCCCTGATCGAGACGGGAGAAGATGAAGATTCCGCAGAAGATCAGGAAGTCGCTGTAGCTGAATGGACTCGGGGGGCAAAGCCCGTGTCCTGCAAGTGGGTGAAACAACCGGGGCTCGCAAAAGGGTTTGACTTTGATTTAAGCAAAACGGAGCAGCATTTTTGATTTGTCGCTAAAGGAAAAATGATGAAGTTACCCGAAGGCCACAAAATCCCCACGTTACAAGAGATGAACGGCAGGCCATACTGCAAATGGCATCACACGTTCACCCATGCCACTAATGACTGCAAAGTCTTACGCGGACAAATTCAAATGGCGATAGAACAAGGCCGATTGCTCTTCGGTCAGTTTGCCATGAGAGTTGACACACATCCATTTCCCGACGTCAACATGGTGGATCTCAGTCACTGCATAAGACGCGAGCCAAGTTTCTCTTTTGGGATCAACATGGCAGGGCTTGCAGATCGCCATAGAAAGGATAAGCCAGAGAGCAGTCACTCCCGTGGCAAAGATAAAGAGGAGGCCGATCCACGTGACCGGCCCCAGCATGATGACAGACGGTACTTGACTAAGGAAGAGGTGAGAAGCGTGTGGTATCAACGACCACTTTCCGCGCACCTCCTCAACAAATATGAGCAGCAGTATGACCGACATCGGCGCTACGGCGTAGACGATGATAGATATCGTCGGTCTGATGCAGACAACAGGAAATACCGTCGATACGAAGGGTATGAGCGTCACGCTAGAGGGAGGTCAAGAGAGCAAGAGGACATGGATGGGCATTGGAACTGTCCTTTCTTCAAACACTGCTGGGACTCAGGAATGAGCCGGTTGCCTACAATCGAGAACTGCCCAGAATGTAAACAGAAGAGGAAGGGAATAAATGAAGTTTTAGTGTTCAAGCGTCTAGGACCTCTTCCACCTCAGAGCAAACGGGCTGAGACATCCCAAGATGAAGACTTCGAGGAGTCAGAAGAAGAAGATAGATATCACCGGCCAAGGTGGTGCCCTGATGGACTCAGCCACTCCCAAAAGCGCAGAGTGCAACGGCTACGTAACTTGGAGGAAGCCGAGGCGCAGTACCTATACACGTTGAGGAAAGCACGGCCCGATCTGGCCGTGAAAATTCAGCAAACATTGGAGACAGAGGCACGGCCACGGAAGAAAGTGTGGCGACGCAAGCAGACAAAAGCCGATGCGGAGGCATCGGTCGATACAAACATGGTGTTCATCCTTCCGTCGAGTTTTGTGCTCCAAGAGACGGGAAGTGTCGAGTGGCACGGTTTGATTGCGGCCCGCGGCTCGATCATCTTTGAGAAGCCACGAGAGAGGAGCTACGGGCATCCGAAAGCCCTATACTCGAAAGGTTATATCAATGGGCAGCCTATCGACAAGATGCTTGGTTGACACGGGAGCGACAGATCAACATAATGCCATACTCCATGTTACGACGTGTGGGACGTTCCAATGAAGATCTGATCAAGACCAACGTCACGCTAAGCGATTTCAACGGCCAAGCGTCAGAAGCCAAGGGTGTTCTGAACGTGGACTTAACTATCGGCCGAAAGACCATCCCTACGTCATTCTTCATCGTCGACAGCAAAAGCACTTACGCTGTCCTGCTAGGAAGGGATTGGATCCACGCTAACTGTTGCATTCCATCCACAATGCATCAGTGCATCATACAATGGGATGGAGATGAAGTGGAGGTTGTTCATGCAGATGATTCGGTCGAAATCTCTTTGGCCGCCATGAACATCTGGGAAGCAAACGACCAAGAGCCGCTCTCTGGAATCAATCTGGACGGCTGTGAGCGCATCGAAGCTTCAAAAAACGGGGTGAGGCTGGTCTTATCCACTGGCCTGACAGAGTAGCAAGACCCAAGCCTATGGACGTACGTGGCGAGGCCGATCCCTGCGATCGGCCCAAAAAAATAAAAAGCAAGAATCTCACCTCAAGCATGTCACGCAGCTATACCGGAGAACCAAGAAGTTGTGAACCCTCAGTAAGCATTGCAATGAAGAAGGAGGCCGATTCTAGCAATCGGCCAAAATTAGCCTCAACATGCCTTCTGCCTGTGTTTAACATTGATTTAGCAGGCGATGGAAAGCTGGGGTATGGGTTTACATCAGCTAGAAGAGATGGACATTGGTCCTAGGGTTAAGCCACGACCAACATTTATCAGCAAAAAGTCGGATCTACAGCTGCGGAGCCGATTGATAGCCCTGTTGAACTGATGAACTACACGATACAACTGCAAAGGAGGCCGATTTCAGCAATCGGCCAAAATCATTCTCACCACACTTGCTAGTCGCTGTGCTATTTAGCATGGTGAGTGGTGTGACAGGCTTATAGTTGGCTGGAAAGCCGATATCTTCAATCACTTGAAGGATTCGGCTCGGGGGGCATACACACAGAGAAGGTACGAGGCCACGAAGTATGTACCCAGGAGGAGCCGATTCATGAAATCGATCGACTAATAATAAAAAAAATCGAAAAATAGAATTTTTTTTAAGCAAAGCCGATGCACAGCCATCGACTCTAGAATTACAGAGCTTCAACTGCCACTTAAGCAGGCCTCTTTGATGAGCCAACTGCACCCTTGACCTGAAGGCATACAACGTCACTGGCCAGAGCTTCAACTGCAGCGTCATTGGGGCGTGGGGCTGGATTTCTTCAAGGATGTTCTTCACCTCCTCAGATTTTCCGACCAATGTCTCAATGGGGGAAGAAAGCAGAGCTTTGAGGCGTTGAAGCCGGGACTTGGTTCATCACATGCTGTGGAGGGGCCAGCTCGATAGATTCAGGGTCGAACGACAGCAAGCCTGAGAGATCACAACCCTGACAAACAACAAGAGCAGCAAAGCACAAGAATTGAGCTGGGAGGAGTTGGATAGCCATTACGTTTGAAGCTTCTTGGTTCAAGGAAGGGGTTTGCTGTTCCTTCCGAACCCTCTTGGTGCATCGACTCTTTGTGCGTAAGTTTCCTGGCAGCCACCTTTCTCACCGCTGTTCTCGCCCTGACTGAGGCTCGGGGCGAGCGGCCCCGAAGATCCATAACCGGGTTTTATGAGCCTGTTTGAGGTGCTCATGCCAACTGGGAGGAAGCAGGGACGGATCATGATGGAATATAATTGCCGAGTGCTGTCGTCCTCGGCAAAGCTGTTTAAACCTGAAGGAGACCGGATTTTCAAAATTTTCAGACTCCTGATAAGGAAAGAGGAGGGGGTCATCCAGGCCCTGGTAAAAAATTCTGAACCATTCGGATGCTTCCTTGGGGTTCAGTTTGATGCCTGGAAGACTATACAAGGCTTTGTCCTGGTGATTTGGAGCGGTTAAGGATCACCTTCAGGCCAAAGACCGTGACATTGGCACTGGATGATTTCGCTATTGGGCTCGCTGCAGAGATTTTGCGTGTCCAAGATCTAGGGTTCGCGCGATGGCTGGTCGTTCGATTGAAACTGATGCGTTGCCATCGGCTCATTGAGCATTGACCAAGTTGACAATCGGCAAAATTAGCATAAAGGAAATCGGCAAAATCAAAGGGAGTTCTTCATTAATCATGTGATTTCTTACAAAGAGGAACCGTTTGCTTGACAAAAGGGGAACAGATTGCTACTGCTAATCCTATGCTAGTAGTCCCTATTCTAAGGGCTGTTGCTGTCTTCGCCGTCGCTAGGGAAGCTGTCGTCACTGCTGCTGTCGACGAGTTCCTCGTCGCTGCTAATGTAACCTTCAGCAGGAACTTCTTCCTCTTCATCATCGTCGTCTTCGTCTGACCAAGCCCAGCCACGGATGCGCTTTGGCGGCGGTTCGTCGGAGGAGGCATCGTCCTCTTTTTCCTCCTTCGTGTCGGAGGAGATGTCTTCGTCTTCATCATCTTCTTCTTTGGTGGAGGAGGTGAATTTACCCCGGAAGGAGAGGTCATCGTCGCTCTCCGCCTCCAGTTCTCCGTCAATCAGGAAACGGAGGTCGTCCTCCCGTCAGTCAGAGGCATGTCGCCATCTGACCAGACGAGGTCCTTGGGTCGGCCATCTGGCACGAAATCGAAGTCCCACTCCTGCTCATCCCAATGCTTGGGAGCGCGCCTATTGTACGCTTCCATCTGGTTGTGCTCTGGAATCGACTCGCTTGAGGAAGAGGATTGGAGAGAAACGGAAGAGGAGGGGGAGGAAGACATGTCCATAGGAAGAGGGTTTTTTGGATTGATGGTTGGTACAGAGCAGGGGATGAAGAAGGGAACTGCAAGATGTGGCTAAATAAAAGGGGATATAGCGGAGATTTAATGCTCAAGCAGTTTTCGAGGATATGGTGCCATGATACGTCTCCAACGTATCGATAATTTCTTATGTTCCATGCTACTTTATTGATGATACCTACATGTTTTATGCACATTATATGTCGTATTTACGCATTTTCTGGAACTAACCTATTAACAAGATGCCGAAGAGCCGATTGCTTTGTTCTACTTGTTTTTGGTTTCGAAATCCTAATAACGAAATATTCTCGGAATTGGACGAAATCAACGCCCGGGGTCCTATTTTTGCACGAAGCTTCCGGAAGACCGAAGGAGAGTCGAAGTGGGGCCACGAGGTGGCGACACCACGGGCGGCGCGGCCCGGGCCCCGGCCGCGCCGACCTATGGTGTGGGCCCTCGTGCCGCCTCTTGACCTGCCCTTCCGCCTACAAATAGCCTCCGTCGCGAAACCCCCGCATGCGAGAGCCACGATACGGAAAACCTTCCGGAGACGCCGCCGCGCGAATCCCATCTCGGGGATTCAGGAGATCGCCTCCGGCACCTGCCGAGAGGGGATTCATCTCCCGGAGGACTCTTCATCGCCATGATCGCCTCCGGAGTGATGAGTGAGTAGTTCACCCCTGGACTATGGGTCCATAGCAGTAGCTAGATGGTCGTCTTCTCCTAATTGTGCTTCATTGTTGGATCTTGTGAGCTGCCTAACATGATCAAGATCATCTATCTGTAATACTATATTTTGTGTTTGTCGGGATCCGATGGATAGAGAATACTATGTTATGGTGATTATCAATCTATTGTTTATGATCTTGCATGCTCTCCGTTATTAGTAGAGGCTCTGGCCAAGTTTTTGCTCTTAACTCCAAGAGGGAGTATTTATGCTCGATAGTGGGTTCATGCCTTCATTGACACCTGGGACAGTGACGTGAAAGTTCTAAGGTTGTGATGTGCTGTTGCCACTAGGGATAAAACATTGATTCTATGTCTAAGGATGTAGTTGTCGATTACATTACGCACCATACTTAATGCAATTGTCTGTTGCTTTGTGATGACCCACAAGTATAGGGGGTGTATCGTAGTACTTTCGATAAATAAGAGTGTCGAACCCAACGAGGAGCAGAAGGTGTTGACAAGCAGTTTCGATGAAGGATTCACTGTAAATGCTCACAGACAAGTATTCGGGGGTTTTGATATTGCGGATAAATAAAGTACAAGTAAATAAAATGCGAGAGAAATAATTGCAGATGAGTGGCCCAATCCTTTTTAGCACAAAGGACAAGCCGGTTTGTTTACTTATAATGACCAAACGTTCCCGAGGACACATGGGAATTTTAGTCTAGTACTTTCGCTTCAAGTGGCTAAATAATCTTCATTGTTTTGATAAGTGTTGTGTGGGTGAACCTATGCTAATGCACCGCCCTTCCTAGGACTAATACATACTTGTGATTATACCCCTTGCAAGCATCCGCAACTACAAGAAAGTAATTAAGATAAATCTAACCACTGCCCTTAAACTCGAGATCCCGCGATCCCTCCCGCATCGATATACTAACGGGGCTTAGGTTTCGTCACTCCAGCAACCCCGCAATTAGCAACCGAATACAAGATGCACTCCCTAGGCCCATAAATGGTGAAGTGTCGTGTAGTCGACGTTCACACGACACCACTAGAAGAATGACACCACAACTTAAATATCATAACATTGAATATTACTCAACCATAATTCACTACTAGCATTTAGACTTCACCCATGTCCTCAAGAACTAAACGAACTACTCACGAGACATCATATGGAATACAATCAGAGGTGATATGATGATGAATAACAATCTGAACATAAACCTTGGTTCAATGGTTTCACTCAATAGCATCTACAACAAGTATAGAATAACACCGGAGAGTTTCCCCTATCAAACAATCAAGATTTAACCCGAATTGCTACAGCGGTGACGAGGTGCAGCGGTGGTGATGGCGGTGTAGATGGTGGAGATGATGATGATGATGATGGAGATGATGTCCCGCTCGATGACGATGGCGATGGCGTCGATTTCCCCCTCCCGGAGGGAATTTCCCCGGCGGATTCCTGCCCGCCGGAGAGATCTCTTCTCTCTGGTGTTCTCCGCCCGCGCGAGGCGGCCGTAACCCTTCGTGAGGTCCTCTCTCGTGGCTTAGGTTTTCGGGACGAAGGAGTACGCGAAGAAAAGGAGGCGAAAGGGGCCGTGGGGCCCCCGAGCACAGGGTGGCGCGCCGGGCCTTGGGCCACGCCGCCCGTGGTCCGGGCCCACAGTGGCTCTTCTCTTCTCCCCCTTCCGGCTCCCTCCGTTATCCGGAAAAATAGGAATTTACGTGAAATTCCCTTCCACGACTTGATCTTCCGAAATATTGCGTTCGACGGTGCTTTTTCCAGCAGAATCCCGGCTCCGTGCTTAATCCTCCAATAATGATGAAACATGCAAAATAGATGAAATAACATAAGTATTGTGTCCCAATATGAAATATATCAATGAATAACAAAGAAATTATGATACAAAATAGTGATGCAAATTGGACGTATCAACTCCCCCAAGCTTAGACTTCGCTTGTCCCCAAGCGAACTGAGCTCGATAAACAAGACCACATGTTTATGGAGTGAAGAGTCGATAAATAAAATACGGACAAGAAGCATCATGTTCATTCACACAAGACGTTCTAGTAAACAACTTCCGCATATAACTCATCTCGAAATAAGTAAAGAGAAATCACAAGTAAAGGTGCATAGGAAATCATAATTGGTGATGGCAAACTTTGTTCTTGGTCAGAGAACTGCTAACGGATTGTACTTCTAAGCAAAGCTCTCATATTAGATTTTATAGCTGAGCCTTCGTATTTAAGCATGACAATCTCTTCATAATCATTGATAACTTCAAAGTCATATTCATTCGGATAAAATTGGTACTAAACAAGAAAGTATAAAAGACATGATTAATCGAATCATAGCATAAATGATTGGTTCACAACAACTCAATTGCTTGCTTGAGATAGAGGGAAATAGGTTTACTGACTCAACATAAAAGTAAAAGACAAGCCCTTCGCAGAGGGAAGCAGGGA
Source organism: Lolium rigidum (assembly GCF_022539505.1). Lineage (NCBI taxonomy): Eukaryota > Viridiplantae > Streptophyta > Magnoliopsida > Poales > Poaceae > Lolium > Lolium rigidum. Next base: position 331,531,067 of record NC_061514.1, on the reverse strand, counting down.
TTAAATCATGTGCTAGAGCTTTTCAAGTTTTGAAATCATATAAAGAGAATAAAAGTAAGATTTTGAGAGGTGTTTGTTGTTGTCAACGAATGGTAGCGGGCACTCTAACCCCCTTGCCAAACGAACCTTCAAAGAGCGGCTCCCATGAGGGACGGCATCTCTACCAGCAAGGTAGATCATCCCCCTTCTCTTTTGTTTACATATGTATTTTAGTTTTATTATGGGCGACACTCCCCCAACCTTGGCTTTCTCAATCCATGGCTAACCGAATCCTCGGGTGCCTTCCATCATTCACATACCATGGAGGAGTGTCTATTGCAAAATTAAGTTGCTTGCTGATAAATCGAGCAAAACATGTGAAGAGAATTATTAATGAAGGTTATTAATTGAGGCTGGGAACCTCATTGCCGCCTCTTATTGCAAAATTATTGGATAAGCGGATGTGCCGCTAGTCCATTGGTGAAAGTCCGCCCAACAAGATTGAAAGATGAAACACCACATACTTCCTCATGAGCTATAAAACATTGACACAAATAAGGAGTAGTGGTTTGAATTATTTAAAGGTAGCACATGAAGTATTTACTTGGAATGGCGTAAAATACCATGTAATAGGTAGGTATGGTGGACACAAATGGCATAGGTTTGGTCTAAGGTTATGGATGTATGAGAAGCATTCCCTCTCGATACGAGTCTTTGGCTAGCAAGGTTTGATAGCAAGCATAAAGGTTGAGGGAAACAAACAAATATACATATGATAGAAACAATCATGCATCTTTCTCATAAGCACAAGCAATTTTAACTTAAGAATACTAAGCATAGAGATAATAGAGTAATATATCTAAGTGCATTTCTCTCTTCTATTTAAACATCAAGATGTTGTTGCTATTGACCAATGCTAAGTTTGCCAAAACCAAATAGATTTACTTAATGCTCCCAAAGTGATATTAATACTCATGTCAAGAGTAATCATATAATAGAGATTGCAAACTAAAATAAGATGTGCAAAAAGTAAATGATAAGACTTCTCATTAATATTCCATAACGATAACTCACACCAACGGATACATAGATAACTAACTAAGAGAGATACTTCCACACTGCATACTATTCCATATGATAACTTCCCTACTCATGATATGACACTACTTGATAGTAAAAGATAAAGGTGGTGATGATGTGATACCGCGGCACTCCCCCAAGCTTGGAACAAACCAAGGGAATGCCAATACCGATGATGAATTACTCCTTCGGTGATGATGGTGATTCTTTGTCGTCATCGACTTCCATGGAAGAGGCCCTCCATCAACAAAAGACATCTTGGTTTCCTGAAACCCGAAACTAGCAAAGCATGACTTATGCGCTTAAACCTGTTTTCATACTCACAGCTTTGATTATGGACATCATATAGTTGAGCTTGGAGTTTGTTGGTGGTGTCGTGAAGTGAGAAGATATCGTCCCACAGCTTTGCGAGCCTCCTTCTTGTGTCCATCAATGAGTTCGTACACAATCTTGTGAAAGATATCCACTTCACGCTCAGCCATCTTCTTGTAGTTGAAAACCTCTTGTTCCAGACTTTCTCCATCCTCGTCTTCCAAGCTCCCTTCTCCCTTAGGACCCCGGACATCTTTGATCCGCAACTCTCCATCCACGAGCCGCAACTCTTTGGGGTGCATCTTCAGCTCGTTCATGTACCGGGTTGACGACATCCTCAAAGAAGCTGTCCTTCCGAGTTCCCGACGAAGACATGATGGATCTAGATCCGAAGCGGATCCCGGTAGAAAACAGCTCGAAACAAAACACGACGAGAAAACGATATTACGGACCTCCGTGGGTCCGGGAGATTATATAGCAAATATTTTTACGACAAAAGGAAAGTTCTAGGTCGAAACCGAGTCGGAAACGGCACACGAGGCGGCCGCACCATAGGTCGGCGCGGCCGTAGTGGGGCCCGCGCCGCCTATGGTGGCACGCCCTCGTGCGTCCTTTCCACTCCGTTTCGAACTCGTAATTTTTCATATTTTCTAAAAACAGCAGAAATAATGTTCTGAAAGGTAAACGCGGACTTTTTATTACCTGTATCGTTACCTATTCAAAGTCCAGCTTCGCGAACCGTCAATTTGTCCTTTGATGAAAGCCTCCGGTGTTTCCACTTGAATAATATCAACATCAACATTATAAGAATCACCCGAGATATAATGCTTGAGTCTTTGTCCATTCACCACTTGTGTGGCATTGCCTTGGAGAGAGCTAATTTTAATTGCTCCCGAACGATACACCTCCTCAACAACATATGGTCCTTCCCACTTCGAGAGTAATTTCCCCGCAAAGAATCCGAGACGAGACCGATACAATAGAACTTGATCTCCAACATTAAATTCTCTTTTAATGATCCTTCTATCATGCCACTTCTTAACTTTTTCTTTAAAGAGTTTAGCATTTTCATAAGCTTCACTTCTCCATTCATCTAGAGAACTTAATTGCAACAACCTCTTATTACCTAGCTAATTTAGGATCTTTATTTAGTTCTCTAACAGACCTCAATAAGCTTTGTGCTCTAGTTCTAGAGGTAAATGACAAGCTTTTCCATAAACCATTTTATAAGGTGACATTCCCATAGGATTTTTATAAGCGCTCTATAAGCCCATAGTGCTTCTTTCAATTTGCTAGCCCAATTCCTCCTAGATTTATTAACAGCTCTTTCCTAAAATAGCTTTAATCTCTCTATTTGATAATTCTACTTGACCACTAGTTTGAGGATGATAAGCGTAAGCAATTCTATGATTAATACCATACTTAGCAAGAGTTTTTCTAAAACCTCCATGAATAAAATGAGAACCTCCATCACTCATAATATATCTAGGTACTCCAAATCTAGGAAATATAATATCTACAAGCATTTTTATAGAGGTCTCACCCTCAGCACTTTTTGTAGGTATAGCTTCTACCCATTTAGTAACATAATCAACAACGACAAGTATATGAGTGTTACCGTCTGAAGAAGGGAAAGGTCCCATGAAGTCGAATCCCCAACAATCGAATGGTTCAATAACAAGAGTATAATTCATAGGCATTTCATTGCGTCTAGAGATATTGCCAACTCTTTGACATTCATCACAAGATAAAATAAATTTCCTTGCATCTTTGAAGAGTGTTGGCCAATAAAAACCTGATTGTAGAACCTTTTGCGCGGTTCTATCTCCAGCGTGATGTCCTCCATAAACACTACCATGACATTTATTCAATATCTCCCGTTGTTCATATTCAGTGAACACATCTTCGCATAATACCATCCACTCCTTCTTTATATAAGTGTGGGTCATCCCAAAAATAATGCCTCAAGTCATAAAAGAATTTTCTCCTTTGCCGAGATGAAAAGGTTGGAGGCAAATACTTCGAAACAATAAAGTTAGCATAATCTCGCATACCAAGGGCTCTCTCGCGAGCTCACCTTTATTACAGCCAATTGTTCATTTGGAAAACTATCATTAACAGGAACAGGATCATAAGCAATATTTTCCAATCTAGACAAATTATCGACAACAGGATTATCAAGCACCTTTCCTATCTATAATATGTAAATCAAATTCTTGCAACATGTAGTACCCATCTAATAAGCCTTGGCTTAGCATCTTTCTTTGTCATAAGGTATCTAATTGCAAGCATGATCAGCATGAATTGTAACTTTCGAATCAACAATATAAGGTCTAAACTTATCACAAGCAAAGACTACAACCTAACAATTCTTTTTCAGCTTGTAGCATAATTTCTTTGAGCAAGCATCAAGAGTCTTACTAGCATAATGAATAACATTTAATTTCTTATCTACCCGCTGTCCAAGAACAGACGCCTACAAGCAAAATCACTAGCATCACACATAATTTCAAAAGGCAAATTCCAATCGAGAGGTTCGACTACAGGAGCAGCTTGTTAAGGCTTTCTTTAGAGTTTCAAAAGCTTCCTTACAATCATCATCAAAAACAAAAGGTACATCTTTTTGAAGAAGATTAGTAAGAGGCTTTGAAATTTTAGAGAAATCTTTAATAAATCTCCTATAAAACCCAGCATGACCAAGAACACTACGAATACCTTTAACATCCCTCGGATAGGGCATCTTCTCAATTGCTTCAACTTTAGCTCTATCAACTTCAATACCTCTCTCGAAAATTTATGTCCCAATACAATTCCTTCATTAACCATAAAGTGGCATTTCTCCCAATTAAGAACAAGGTTAGTTTCTTCACATCTCTCGCAAAACTTTATCGAGGTTTCGCAGCAATTATCAAAAGAATTCCCATAGACAGAAAAATCATCCATGAACACCTCTACAATACTTTCGCAAAAACCATGAAAAATAGCAGACATGCATCTTTGAAAAGTAGCAGGAGCATTACATAAACCAAAAGGCATACGCCTATAAGCATAAGTTCCATAAGGACAAGTAAACGTGGTTTTCTCTTGATCTTTAGCTTTAACAAGAATTTGTGAAAACCTGAATATCCATCAAGAAAGCAAAAATGAGTATTTTTAGATAACCTTTCTAGCATTTGATCAATAAAGGGTAAAGGGTAATGATCTTTCTTAGTAACTTTATTAACTTTTCGAAAATCAATGCACATTCTATAACCTACAACTATTCTTTGAGGAATAAGCTCATCATTATCATTAGGCACAACAGTCATTCCTCCTTTCTTAGGAACGCAATGCACAGGACTAACCCATCTACTATCAGCAATAGGATATATAATACCAGCCTTCAAGAAGTTTTAATACCTCGTTCCTTACCACCTCTTTCATCTTCGGAATTAGACGACGTTGATGTTCAACAACAGTGCTTTGCATCTTCTTCCATATTAATAGCATGTTGGCAAATAGAAGGAGAAATCCCTTTCAAATCATCAAGAGTATAGCCAATAGCTCTCGGTGTTTCTTCAATATTTCCAATAACCTTTCTTCCTCAATCTCTCGAAAGCTTAGAACTAATAATAACAGGATATATTTTCTTATCATCAATATGAGCATATTTAAGATTATCGTGTAAAGGCTTTAAATCAAAAACAGGATCTTCCTTTGGTGGCGGTGTTGTACCCAAATCTTCCACCGGTAAATCATGCTTGAGAATAGGTTGGCGAAGAAAATTTCCTCAAGCTCATCTCTTTCTTTCCTAAAAGCTTCACTTTCACTATTCTCCAAATGTTGCTGCAAAGGATTATTAGGAACAAGAACAATAGATGCACACTGGCTCCATTTTAAAATCATTACTAGGCAAGTCAGCTTTATAAGGAGTTTTGGTAAATTTAGAAAAGTTAAATTCATAAGGTTCACCAGCAAATCTAGTCAAAATTTTCTCTTTCTTACAATCTATAATAGCTCCACAAGTATTTAGAAAAGGTCTACCAAAAATGATAGGACAATGATCACTAGCAATAGTAACCAAGTACCAAAAAGTTAGCAGGATATTTAATCTTACCACATAGAACTTCCACATCTCGAACAATACCAATTGGAGAAATAGTTTCTCTATTGGCCAAATGAATAACCACATCAATATCTTCAAGTTCACAAGAACCAATTTCGTGCATAATCTCCGTGTAAAGCTCATAAGGAATAGCACTAACACTTGCACCAATATCGCATAAACCATAATAGCAATGATCACCAATTCTAACAGATAGCATAGGAACACTAACTTGTTTGGATTTATTAGGATGTGAAACAATATTAGAAGCATCTTCACAGTAAAATAATATGACCATCCTCCACATTTTCAGATCACAAGATCTTTAACTATTGCAACAAAGAAGTTCAATTTTAATTTGTTCTTCGAGTTCTTTAGGTTTCTTTTCACTTTTATTAACCGCACTAGATATAACAGAGTACTCCTTCATTTTAGCAGGGAAAGGAGTTTTTTCAATATAAGCTTCAGGAATAACATTATCAACAGTTTCAACCACTACACATTTGTTTACAGATGAATCAACTTTATCCTTATACGGTTCATGATACTTATCAAAATTCTTCTTAGGCAGTTCATAATGAGAGGCAAAAGCTTTATAAAGATTTGCAACAACTTGGGAATCAAGACCATATGTAGCACTCATATTACGAAATTTATCAGTATCCATAAAAGCTTCAATGCATTTATAATCATAAATTATACCTGATTCTCTATCTTTGTCGTTCTCCCATCCTTCAGTATTTTCTTGGATCCGATCAAGAAGGTCCCTTTTAAACTCTTCATTCTTGCGTGTAAATGATCCGAACAAGAAGTATCCAAGCAAGGTCTTGTCTTGAAAAGAAAGTCTTGCATAGAAATTATCAATAATAACATTACCAGGAAGCTCATGAATGGGGCATTTGAGCATTAAAGACTTCAATCTCCCCCAAGCTTGGGCAATACTCTCTCCATCATGAGGCCGTAAATTATATATGCGGTTCCGATCTTTGTGAATTTCACTTGGAGGATAAAATTTTGAATAGAATAAAGGCACAATGTCCTCCCAATCAATAGAATCACCATTCTTCAAGCAATTTATACCAAAGGCGCCGCTTTACTGCACAGCGATATAGTGAATAGTTTCTTTCTAACTTCATTCATAGAAATACCTGCACATTTGAATAAACCGCATAATTCATGCAAAAACAATAAATGATCACCAGGATGAACAGTTCCATCCCCTTCATAGCGGTTATCCATAACACGTTCAATAATTTTCATAGGTATTTTATATGGTACTACTTCCTCACTCGGCGCTTCATCCACTACCGTTGCGATAGTAGTAGATTTCCCAAATAGAAATTGAAGAGAGGATCTCTCCATAATGATTTATAGCAGAGAGTGTAAATAAAATCAGCACAAACAAGTAAGGTTTTCCTTACCAATTCCGCTTACCAATAGCGCTTCACTCCCGGCAACGGCGCCTGAAAATAGTCTTGATGACCCACAAGTATAGGGGGTGTATCGTAGTACTTTCGATAAATAAGAGTGTCGAACCCAACGAGGAGCGTAAGGTGTTGACAAGCAGCTTCGATGAAGGATTCACCGTAAATGCTCACGTACAAGTATTCGTGGGGTTTTGATATTGCGTATAAATAAAGTACAAGTAAATAAAATGCGAGAGAAATAATTGCAGCGAGTGGCCCAATCCTTTTTAGCACAAAGGACAAGCCGGTTTGTTTACTTATAATGACCAAACGTTCTCGAGGACACATGGGAATTTTAGTCTAGTACTTTCGCTTCAAGTGGCTAAATAATCTTCATTGTTTTGATAAGTGTTGTGTGGGTGAACCTATGCTAATGCACCGCCCTTCCTAGGACTAATACATACTTGTGATTATACCCCTTGCAAGCATCCGCAACTACAAGAAAGTAATTAAGATAAATCTAACCACAGACCTTAAACTCGAGATCCCGCGATCCCTCCCGCATCGATATACTAACGGGGGCTTAGGTTTCTGTCACTCCGCAACCCCGCAATTAGCAACCGAATACAAGATGCACTCCCCTAGGCCCATAAATGGTGAAGTGTCGTGTAGTCGACGTTCACACGACACCACTAGAAGAATGACACCACAACTTAAATATCATAACATTGAATATTACTCAACCATAATTCACTACTAGCATTTAGACTTCACCCATGTCCTCAAGAACTAAACGAACTACTCACGAGACATCATATGGAATACAATCAGAGGTGATATGATGATGAATAACAATCTGAACATAAACCTTGGTTCAATGGTTTCACTCAATAGCATCTACAACAAGTATAGAATAACACCGGGAGAGTTTCCCCTATCAAACAATCAAGATTTAACCCGAATTGCTACAGCGGTGACGAGGTGCAGCGGTGGTGATGGCGGTGTAGATGGTGGAGATGATGATGATGATGATGGAGATGATGTCCCGCTCGATGACGATGGCGATGGCGTCGATTTCCCCCTCCGGGAGGGAATTTCCCCGGCGGATTCCTCGCCCGCCGGAGAGATCTTTTCTCTCGGTGTTCTCCGCCCCGCGAGGCGGGCCGTAACCCTTCGTGAGGTCCTCTCTCGTGGCTTAGGTTTTCGGGACGAAGGAGTACGCGAAGAAAAGGAGGCGAAAGGGGCCGTGGGGCCCCGCAGCACAGCGGTGGCGCGGCCAGTGCCTTGGGCCGCGCCGCCCCGTGGTCTGGGCCCACAGTGGCTCTTCTCTTCTCCCCCTTCTGGCTCCCTCCGTCATCCGGAAAAATAGGAATTTACGTGAAATTCCCTTCCACAGCTTGATCTTCCGAAATATTGCGTTCGACGGTGCTTTTTCCAGCAGTAATCCCGGCTCCGTGCTTAATCCTCCAATAATGATGAAACATGCAAAATAGATGAAATAACATAAGTATTGTGTCCCAATATGAAATATATCAATGAATAACAGCAAATTATGATACAAAATAGTGATGCAAATTGGACGTATCACTTTGCAACTTAATACTGAATGGGGTTCGGATGATAACCTGAAGGTGGACTTTTTAGGCATAGATGCAGTTGGATGGCGGTCTATGTACTTTGTCGTAATGCCCAATTAAATCTCACTATATTTATCATATCATGTATATGCATTGTTATGCCCTTCTCTATTTTTCAGCTTGCCCGATCGTAATTTTGTTCACCCAACATGCTTTTATCTTATGGGAGAGACACCTCTAGTGAACTCGTGGATCCCGGTCCTATTCTTTACATCGCATACAATCTACTCGCAATACTTGTTTTACTGTTTTCTTGCAAACAATCATCTTCCACACAATACGGTTAATCCTTTGTTACAGGCAAGACGGTGAGATTGACAACCTCACTGCTTCGTTGGGGCAAAGTACTTTGGTTGTGTTGTGCAGGTTCCACGTTGGCGCCGAATCCCCGTTGTTGCGCCGCATCACATTTCGCCACCATCAACCTTCAACGTGCTTCTTGACTCCTACTCGGTCCGATTAAACCTTGGTTTCTATCGAGGGAAACTTGCCACTGTGCGCATCATACCTTCCTCTTGGGGTTCCCAACGGACGTGTACATCTACGCGCATCAAGCAAATTTCTCGGCGCGCGTTGCCGGGGAGATCAAGACACGCTGCAAGGGGAGTCTCCATTTCTCAATCTCTTTAATTTGTTTTTGTCTTGCTTTATTTTATTTACTACTTTGTTTGCTGCACCTAAACAAAACAAAAAAAAATTAGTTGCTAGTTTTACTTTATTTACTGTCTTGCTCTCTATATCAAAAACACACAAAAAATTAGTTACTTGCATTTACTTTATCTAGTTTGTTTTATTTACCGTTGCTAAAATGAATACCCCTGAAAATACTAAGTTGTGTGACTTCACAAACGCAAATAATAATGATTTCCTATGCACACCTATTGCTCCACCTGCTACTACAGCAGAATTCTTTGAAATTAAACCTGCTTTACTGAACCTGGTTATGAGAGATCAATTTTCTGGTGTTAGTTCTGATGATGCTGCTGCCCATCTCAATAATTTTGTTGAACTGTAACATCCCTGTTTTGCTGAACCCTAATTAGGATTTGGTTGTGCATTCATGAGCATCATATAAAATGCATTAGGAAAAATTTGCAAATAAATTAAAATGGAAACACTAGGTTTATGCAAGTCTTTGTCTATTTGAAACGTGTTCAAACATTTGAAAACCCCAAAATAAAAATGTGTGGACTTTCAACTATTATTAGGAAAGCCACTAAATATTTTGCCTAAAGTTTTTGAGTTACTTTGGATCTCAAAAGGTTGCAAAATACCAAAATAGGATTGATTTTGCTCTGTTTCTAGTTTTCCCGAGAAATAACCAAAACCCAGGGGGCTTTTGCAAAATCCTCTCGTTTGTCTTCTTCCTCACGAAGCCAAGCACCTGCGTGTCCTCCTTACCTCGCGTCGAGCGCCACCTCCCGCTGGCCGGCGTTGAACGAGAGACCCCGAGCCCGCACGTCTCTCTCTCCCTCGACCCTATCCTCTCCTCGCTCTCCCGTGCTCTCTTTCTCCCCCTCTCTGTGAGCTCCCCCAAACCCTAGCTCCGGCCGCTCCTGCTCGCCGCCGTTTGCCGCCACCCCGCGCCCAGCTGAGCATGCCACAAGCTCCGCCTCGCCTCCCCGAGCTTCCCCGTCGAAGGAATCGGCCGGGGAGGGCTCCAATCGCCGCCGCCGACACCGTCTTCTACGAGGCCGGCGCAGCTTCCGGCGACCGCCGTGGCGCCTGCAGGCCTCCTCCGGCCTCGCCGCCAACCTTGGCGCGCTCCTGGTGAGCACCCGGTGCTCCGGCGCCCCTCCGTTCTCCCTCTCGCCCTCTCTAGCGCCCCCGCCACATTCACCTGCCCCGGCCGCCGCCGAATGTCGTCGCCGGCGATGCTCCGGCGTCAATTAGCTGGCGGCGCCACCACCAGGCGACTCGCCTCGGTCGCCCGCGTCTAACGCGCCGGCCCGCGCGACCAAGCGTGGCCTGGAACGGCCGTGCCTCTCGTCCCTGGCGCCGGTCTGCCGTTGTCAACCACCGGCGGTTGACTCCGGTGGGACCCGTACCGTGAGGCTTTTTCTTTTTATTTTCGTTTTTGTTTTTATTTTCTGTAAATAGAAAAATCATGACAGGTGGGCCCCGTCCGTCAGATATTTATTCTTTTCCTAAATGTTTATAAGTGATTAAAACCCTGACAGTGGGTCCAGGCTGTCAGCGATTTAATATTTCCAGAAATTATTTAAAATGAATAAAACTTGTAAAATTCATAACTTATTCATTTTAAATCAGAAAAATGTGTATAATATATCAAAATCTTCAGAAAAATGAGATCTACATTTTGGTTACAAAATCATGCATTGTTAAACAACTTTGAACCCTAGTTGATTTAGAAGAACTAATTGTACCCCTTTGAGGTTCCGGGACTACTAACCCTAGTTCACCGAAACCCAGTTAAATTGATGATCATGTCCTAGGGTTAGCTCTAGCACTTAATTAAACATGTCATATCATCATCCTTGTTTGCGCATTGCATCGGTGCCATGTGTTGATTGTTATTTCTCTCTTTCTAGTATTTGCTTCTTCGCGATCGATAGAGCAAATGCCGAGACGATGAAGATCGACAACGACGCAGATCAATAATTGTCCACCGATGAACAAGTCAAGCATGCATCGAAGATCCACATTGGTTTGTCAGGGACAAAGGCAAGCCCTAGCCTGGTTCATACATGTTTATGAAATGCTTTTACTTCTGGTTCCTACATATTGCACACGATTCAACTGTCTTTTATCGATAGGTAGATTTATCCTATCAATTGCATGTTCCATCCCTGTAGCCTCAAATCCATGATCCACTGCTCCTAGCATACCTAGGTTTGGCATGTGTGCGTCGCGAGAGTCTTTATCTCTTTATGCTTAGCCATGCTTAGTTTGTTACGCTACTACTCCGGTCTTCGGACTGGAGCCTTACAATGAAATGAATCTAGCATGATAGGTTGTCGTGGTAAGTATAGAGATGAGTGTTAAACATGATTAAAGGCTCAGACGAAAGGCCACATTGGGATGTGGTGGGTTGTTTTGTTCCTGCCGACCCTAGGATGCGAGTTCTCGCCTCTTGAACCAAGACTGAGCGTACAACCACACGAGGCCCTATTATGGTACCCTCTCGACTCACTAACTTGCCTAGTAGATTCCATGAGTCACATAGTTTGCGCTTTACCTGGACATATGCATTGCATTTTTGCTTGGGGGAAAAGGTACATAACAGGTAGGTAAGCGTGGTCGTGGTGGCTGGGGGTTGCGGCCTCTGGGGAAACCCATCTCGGCACACATCGTTAAGGACCGACTTCGGGACTTGACCCGTTATGGCGGAACCATCCTTAGCGCGTGACTCATGGTCTCGGCGACAGCAAGGTAAAGGTCGTGGTCAACCACTCTCTGCCGGCTTTTCAAGGAAGAGAGCTAATGTTCTGGCACTAAGAATCGGTTGGCACGTGTGGATAAAATTGTGCACCCCTGCAGGTTAAATCTTTCGAAAAGCCGTGTCCACGGTTACGGACGACTTGGGAACGGACGTGGAGATCATAGAGAACTTTAACCTGATCGTAAAACTTGGCAAACAATGTGTGTTTATGGACACCTTCTCCGGGTTGTTGAGGGGCTGATCCGAGGATAGCGGTTCGAGATGATGAAGATTGGTGGATACAATATGATGATCAGTAGAGCTAAAGATATCGCTCTCTTATCCCCTTTTAAAGGTTCTAAGTACTCGAACTTCTTCTCCCTCTTGTTTAATAAAGGAAAACTGGCTTTACGCAAAAGAAGCTCCACAGAAAGCCCGCATACCCGCTTTGCTAAAAGGTTGTACTAAGTCTTGCTGAGTCCCTGTACTCAGCTTTGCATGCTTTTGTTTCGGACGAAGTTGCTCCAACAGATGCTCGGTTTCTAGTCGACATCGACGAGTAGCTTGGGGTTCCCGTGTGGCAGCCCGGAATCTATGGGCCGGGACGTCGCCGTTATGCTCCCGGCCTCTTAGGCCTTTTGCTATCTTGCTATGTCTAATAGCATAACTTCGCTTCCGTTGATTGATGTATGTCGGTCGTTGACCTCTGCTTGTAATACTTTGGTTCTTCGCTCGCTTATGAGCTTGTACTACTTCTTGAGTCGTAGAGTCACCGTTGTGTTACCGATTCTCTCACTCGTAGTCTCTCGAGCTCTAGGTTAGGCTTATGTCGACGAAGATCTGGTATTTGTCTAACCCTGATCCCGGGGGTGCCACAGGTTTTGGTATCAGAGCAGGACTGCCTGTAGGAAAACCCTTTCTACTGGTCGATGTTGAGTCTAGAGTTTGCGAAAACTATTTGAAAGCTAAAAGTATTTGCGAAAATCTGATTAGGCTTCTTTTTACTCCTTACCTGGTATCGCTCTAATTCTAAGGTGCCTTACCTTGTGTTGATTTGAAAGTTTTTCTATCTCTTGTAGTCTTTCAAACTTAGGTGCCTTAAAGGCATGTCGTTTCTAAACCAGTTGACCTAGTGCAGGGTTCTCTAGAGTCGTGTGTGTTCTGTGCATCTCCTTGTTTTGTTTTAATAGAGAGATCTCCTTCCATCATGATCTTTCTAGTTTGTGGGTTCCACAACATTCTGTTCCAGGCTTCGAGGTTTCTTTTCACCTTGTATGCCTCCTTTTTTATTTTATTGTATAGTTTCGATTCCTTGCATCGCTTCTAGAAGCTGCATCGTGATGACTACCTTGTAGTGTCCTTGGTGTCACTCAGTAAGTAGTTACGTCTTTCTCGGGTTTTAACCCTTGGACTTGAACTTAAGGTCCCCGATTGTGCTTGATTCTGTTGTATGAATCTTAGTACATGAAGCTGGCCTTTAACCCAAGATCCATTCCATTAAACACTGGTGTTAATGTTCAAACATTACATCAGGATGGCTAAATTCAAATCAATCTAGCCTTCAAGCTTGTGGTTATTGTCGTGTTGAACTGCGGCAATAAAGATCTTTCCCTTCCACTAGCTATATTCCAGAAGTTCTTTCGTCGAACCAAACGGATCACGACAAGAGTGCTCTTTGAGTGTCTCTTATCTATGTCTGTGACTCTTCCACACCTCCCTTTTCAGCATAAGTTTGATGAAGTGTTATCTTGTGCATCTACCTCTCAGGAATTATGATCCTGATTGTGTTCTTCTTCTTTAGTAGCTTTCCAACCTTTGTCTGCTAGTTAGCAGCCAAGTTGAAAATGTGCATTGATGTTTTCCAGTGTATGTTACTCTTGTGGTTCGTCAAGACATTCCACTTCGGTATGTTAGGAGAAACAAACTCCAGTACCTCGTCCGTTTCTAAGACTTGGTCAAAGTGTTGTAATCCGCAGATTAAGAGGCCTCGTTAGCTTCTGTTCTGTTCTACCTTAGAGTATCACCCTCTTTTATATTATGAGGTCGTGCTTTGTATCATGGCCTTATAGATGAAGTGATGTTCTTTCATATCTTTACTCACCCTTTCTCTGAGTTGTCTATGCTTGGGAATGTTGGGGTTTGCGTATTGATGTGGCCATCTGAGATTCTTAGCAATTGTTATTGCTTGGAGATCCAAGGACATTTGTGTCATTCTTAGCATGATTGGTTCGCCAACTAATTAAGCGAAGTTTGATCATGCTACCAAGTCCATTTGTTCAGGCGCACATATTCGGTCAAAGAGTTAGGTTCATCCCAAAGCTCTCAAGACCATATCGTTTGCTTTGTAAAGCAAGATCCCCTATCGAATTCAGCGATATACCGGTGGTTCGTGATATTCTGGGTGTCCTTCTAGAAGTATCGCCATGTTGTCCCATGACCGTGTTGTCAGGTTCGTGAGTATGTTGGTTCTCTGAATCACTCTTTCTCCAGGACACCGTACTGGATATCCTGGATTAGTTGGTTGAGCTTAAACAACAACTTGGAGAGTTGAAAGACAAGAGCTCTATCCAACTTGATTATTCTTAAAGGGATATCTAGTTTTGTTCGCGCTGAAGTCTGATAGTATCTTCCCCATGGATTTGCTATCTTCCTTAATCTTTGATTTGAGTTTGGGCTATCATCAAATCAAACTCAGTTCCTAGGACTATCTTGATGATGTTTATACTCATGGTGTCCCGTCTGAGTATACATTCAGGTCCTTTGGTCTGACCAATACTTTTGCCTCGTTCCTGCAAAATATGAGTTCCTCATTGGAGTATCTTGATAAGTTTGTTATTGAGCCCATCGATGACATTCTTATTTCCTCCAAGTTTAAACAGATTCATAATGGACAAGTGGCACTAATGTTGGAAACTTTTGAGAACCATCTTTGTGTCATCATGAAGTATGTGTTCCGGATGTTGGAAGTGATCTTCTCTGGTTCACGTGCATATGCTGAAAGATGTCGCCGTGGATCCGAGTAGAGTTTCCTTTTGTTTCCCTCGGGAATCATCGCAAGTCAGTCGGGCATGCATGTGCGAAGTATTCTTGAGATGGAAGGTTGTTACTTCCATTCCTTGAAATGTTTCTTTATGCACCCTAAGCCACTGCCTGGTTTGTTCAAGAAAGAGAAGAAGCTTAAGAACTTCAAGATCTTCTTTGATGTCCCCATAAGGACTCACTTGTGTTACATTGAAAATTTCATGCGTACGCAATTGCCTCTGCTGTCGGAACCACATGTATTACGCAATCTAGCTCAATCCTTTGGAGCTTGACATTGTGGTCTATATCTTGAGAATCTATCGACTTTACCTTGGTGGTAACTGTTGAAAATTATCTAATTGGACATGCTGAGTCTGAAATATCTTTACACCTAACCTAAGCTAAATCTCAAGCGGCAATGATGGTTGGTGTTTCTCAAGGATTCATGCCATAGGTTCTTTGTAATCCTGGCAAGATTGATGTTGTGGTTAGCACAATTAGCCGGAAGATCTAGGGCTATAATCTTTTGAAACAACAAGAGTAACCACTCTCCATAAGGATCTTATGTGACTCATTCTAGGAGTTGCCCTTATGATGCTTTTCAAATCCTGAAGTCTTGACCTTTGCTTGATGACCTATTGAAGGCTAGTCAATAGCCTAATATTGGTGTCTAGAACATCAAGGAGAACCTTATAAGCAGAGTTGTTAATTGTCTCTCGGTCAATCCATCTAAATCATTTCTCTGGTGATGACAACTTCGTTCGGAGAAATTTCACTCACCGTTGATCCTTGTCACTCCACTAGCTAGTGCTCCTCACCTTCCTTTGGTTTGTACCTAAAGTTCTAATCAATTCACACGTTGTGTGAATTCGTCAGCCATCTAGGGCCGTAGCCTTTTGAGTGGACAACAATCATTTCATGTACCTATACCAGAAGAGTGACTATGATTCTTAAATCCAAAGTTTCTCTGGTTGGTCATCTTTTGTGCTTCTACGAGTCACCCTCTCTAAGAGTGCCTCGTTATGGTAGCAAAGGCAGTTTGGCTCTTCACTACCTTATTCAGTCGTACTCTTGTCAAGCATGGGGAAATTGACTACCAAAATTTGAAACTTCTTCCGTCCCCTCTGTTATCTTGACGTGTTTCATGCTTGTCAGCTCAAGAGTTGTTTTTAGACACTCCTTCCATGAGTTGACCATGGGATACTCGATCTTTTAAAGATCCACCGCCCAGAGTTATTCCCTCTTTCCTTTAGAGTGAAGAAAGCACAATGAAGAGCTCTTCATGGTGTTGCGGGTCAACTTCTTCATGATGTCGCGGATCAACTTCTTCAACAAAGAAGATTATCGGGGTATCGACAAGCTCGTTGAAGACCGGTGTAGTCTTTGTTACCTTCTCTTTTCCTACCTTAGGAATCTCGGGGACGAGATTCTAGTAAGGGGGATAGAGTTGTAACATCCCTATTTTGCTGAACCCTAATTAGGATTTGGTTGTGCATTCATGAGCATCATATAAAATGCATTAGGAAAAATTTGCAAATAAATTAAAATGGAAACACTAGGTTTATGCAAGTCTTTGTCTATTTGAAACGTGTTCAAACATTTGAAAACCCCAAAATAAAAATGTGTGGACTTTCAACTATTATTAGGAAAGCCACTAAATATTTTGCCTAAAGTTTTTGAGTTACTTTGGATCTCAAAAGGTTGCAAAATACCAAAATAGGATTGATTTTGCTCTGTTTCTAGTTTTCCCGAGAAATAACCAAAACCCAGGGGGCTTTTGCAAAATCCTCTGTTTGTCTTCTTCCTCACGAAGCCAAGCACCTGCGTGTCCTCCTTACCTGCGTCGAGCGCCACCTCCTGCTGGCCGGCGTTGAACGAGAGACCCCGAGCCCGCACGTCTCTCTCTCCCTCGACCCTATCCTCTCCTGCTCTCCCGTGCTCTCTTTCTCCCCCTCTCTGTGAGCTCCCCCAAACCCTAGCTCCGGCCGCTCCTGCTCGCCGCCGTTTGCCGCCACCCCGCGCCCAGCTGAGCATGCCACAAGCTCCGCCTCGCCTCCCCGAGCTTCCTCGTCGAAGGAATCGGCCGGGAGGGCTCCATCGCCGCCGCCGACACCGTCTTCTACGAGGCCGGCGCAGCTTCCGGCGACCGCCGTGGCGCCTGCAGGCCTCCTCCGGCCTCGCCGCCAACCTTGGCGCGCTCCTGGTGAGCACCCGGTGCTCCGGCGCCCCTCCGTTCTCCCTCTCCCCCTCTCTAGCGACCCCGCCACGTTCACCTGCCCCGGCCGCCGCCGCATGTCGCCGCCGGCGATGCTCCGGCGTCAATTAGCTGGCGGCGCCACCACCAGGCGACTCGCCTCGGTCGCCCGCGTCTAACGCGCCGGCCCGCGCGTCCAGGCGTGGCCTGGAACGGCCGCGCCGTTCGCCACTGCCGCCGGGCCGCCGTGGTCAACCACCGGCGGTTGACTCCGGTGGGCCCCGGCTGTGAGGCTTTTTCTTTTTATTTTCGTTTTTGTTTTTATTTTCTGTAAATAGAAAAATCATGACAGGTGGGCCCCGTCCGTCAGATATTTATTCTTTTCCTAAATGTTTATAAGTGATTAAAACCCTGACAGTGGGTCCAGGCTGTCAGCGATTTAATATTTCCAGAAATTATTTAAAATGAATAAAACTTGTAAAATTCATAACTTATTCATTTTAAATCAGAAAAATGTGTATAATATATCAAAATCTTCAGAAAAATGAGATCTACATTTTGGTTACAAAATCATGCATTGTTAAACAACTTTGAACCCTAGTTGATTTAGAAGAACTAATTGTACCCCTTTGAGGTTCCGGGACTACTAACCCTAGTTCACCGAAACCCAGTTAAATTGATGATCATGTCCTAGGGTTAGCTCTAGCACTTAATTAAACATGTCATATCATCATCCTTGTTTGCGCATTGCATCGATGCCATGTGTTGATTGTTATTTCTCTCTTTCTAGTATTTGCTTCTTCGCGATCGATAGAGCAAATGCCGAGACGATGAAGATCGACAACGACGCAGATCAATAGTTGTCCACCGATGAACAAGTCAAGCATGCATCGAAGATCCACATTGGTTTGTCAGGGACAAAGGCAAGCCCTAGCCTGGTTCATACATGTTTATGAAATGCTTTTACTTCTGGTTCCTACATATTGCACACGATTCAACTGTCGTTTATCGATAGGTAGAGTTATCCTATCAATTGCATGTTCCATCCCTGTAGCCTCAAATCCATGATCCACTGCTCCTAGCATACCTAGGTTTGGCATGTGTGCGTCGCGAGAGCCTTTATCTCTTTATGCTTAGCCATGCTTAGTTTGTTACGCTACTACTCCGGTCTTCGGACTGGAGCCTTACAATGAAATGAATCTAGCATGATAGGTTGTCGTGGTAAGTATAGAGATGAGTGTTAAACATGATTAAAGGCTCAGACGAAAGGCCACATTGGGATGTGGTGGGTTGTTTCGTTCCTGCCGACCCTAGGATGCGAGTTCTCGCCTCTTGAACCAAGACTGAGCGTACAACCACACGAGGCCCTATTATGGTACCCTCTCGACTCACTAACTTGCCTAGTAGATTCCATGAGTCACATAGTTTGCGCTTTACCTGGACATATGCATTGCATTTTTGCTTGGGGGAAAAGGTACATAACAGGTAGGTAAGCGTGGTCGTGGTGGCTGGGGGTTGCGGCCTCTGGGGAAACCCACCTCGGCACACATCGTTAAGGACCGACTTCGGGACTTGACCCGTTATGGCGGAACCATCCTTAGCGCGTGACTCATGGTCTCGGCGACAGCAAGGTAAAGGTCGTGGTCAACCACTCTCTGCCGGCTTTTCAAGGAAGAGAGCTAATGTTCTGGCACTAAGAATCGGTTGGCACGTGTGGATAAAATTGTGCACCCCTGCAGGGTTAAATCTTTTCGAAAAGCCGTGTCCACGGTTACGGACGACTTGGGAACGGACGTGGAGATCATAGAGAACTTTAACCTGATCGTAAAACTTGGCAAACAATGTGTGTTTATGGACACCTTCTCCGGGTTGTTGAGGGGCTGATCCGAGGATAGCGGTTCGAGATGATGAAGATTGGTGGATACAATATGATGATCAGTAGAGCTAAAGATATCGCTCTCTTATCCCCTTTTAAAGGTTCTAAGTACTCGAACTTCTTCTCCCTCTTGTTTAATAAAGGAAAACTGGCTTTACGCAAAAGAAGCTCCACGAGAAAGCCCGCATACCCGCTTTGCTAAAAGGTTGTACTAAGTCTTGCCGAGTCCCCGTACTCAGCTTTGCATGCTTTTGTTTCGAGACGAAGTTGCTCCAACGAGATGCTTGGTTTCTAGTCGACATCGACGAGTAGCTTGGGGTTCCCGGGTGGCAGCACTGGAATCTATGGGCTGGGACGTCGCCGTTATGCTCCTCGGCCTCTTAGGCCTTTTGCTATCTTGCTATGTCTAATAGCATAACTTCGCTTCCGTTGATTGATGTATGTCAGGTCAGTGACCTCTGCTTGTAATACTTTGGTTCTTCGCTCAGTTATGAGCTTGTACTACTTCTTGAGTCGTAGAGTCACTGTTGTGTTACCGATTCTCTCACTGTAGTCTCTCGAGCTCTAGGTTAGGCTTATGTCAGACGAAGATCTGGTATTTGTCTAACCCTGATCCCGGGGGTGCCACATGAACTTTTTGAAATGCAAAAGTATAAGGATGTAGATGGTGATATTATTAAATTGAAAGTGTTTCCTTTCTCATTAAGAGGAAGAGCTAAAGATTGGTTGCTATCTTTGCCTAAGAATAGTATTGATTCATGGACTAAATGTAAGGATGCTTTTATTGGTAGATATTATCCTCCCGCTAAAATTATATCTTTGAGAAGTAGCATAATGAATTTTAAGCAATTAGATACTCGAACATGTTGCTCAAGCATGGGAGAGAATGAAAACTTTGGTAAAGAATTGCCCAACCCATGGACTGACTACTTGGATGATCATCCAAACCTTCTATGCAGGACTAAATTTTTCTTCGCGGAATTTATTGGATTCAGCTGCTGGAGGTACCTTTATGTCCATCACTTTGGGGGCGGCTACAAAACTTTTTGATGATATGATGATAAATTACTCTGAATGGCACACGGAAAGAGCTCCACAAGGTAAGAAGGTAAATTCTGTTGAAGAAACCTCTTCCTTGAGTGATAAGATTGATGTGATTATGTCTATGCTTGTGAATGGTAGATCTAATGTTGATCCAAATAATGCTCCTTTAGCTTCATTGGTTGCTCAAGAAGAAAATGTTGATGTGAATTTCATTAAAAATAATAATTTCAACAACAATGCTTATAGGAACAACTCGGTAATAACTATAGGCCATATCCTTCGCTAATGGTAATGGTTATGGTAATTCTTATGGTAATTCTTACAACAATAATAGGAGTGTACCCTCTGGTCTTGAAGCTATGCTTAAAGAATTTATTAGTACACAAACTGCTTTTAACAAATCTGTTGAGGAAAAGCTTGATAAAATTGATATTATTGCTTCTAGAGTTGATAGACTTGCCTCTGACGTTAATCTTTTAAAATTGAAAGTTATGCCTAATAATGATATTGATAATAAGATTACTACTACAGCAAATGTCATCCAAGTTAGAATTAATGAGAATATAAGATTAATGGCTGAATTGCGTGCTAGGTGGGATAGAGAAGAAAATGAAAAACTAGCTAAAGAGAATAATGTAGCTAAAGTTTGGACTATTACCACCATTAGTAATGATAATGATTCACATGTTGCTGCACCTCCTACTATCAATGGTAAAATAATTGGTGTTGGCAATGTTTCTACTCCTAGTGCAAAGCGTACAAAACCGCCTCGAAATTGCTAAAACTGCTGAAACTGCTTGTGATAAAAGCTGCTGAAATTTTTTCCAACCATGGGAACAATGATCCCATTGCTGTAGCTCATAATGATTTAGATTTTGATGATTGCCACATCTCTGAAGTTATAAAGTTCTTACAAAAACTTGCTAAAAGTCCTAATGCTAGTGCTATAAATTTAGCCTTTACAAAACATATTACAAATGCTCTCATAAAAGCTAGAGAAGAGAAACTAAAACTTGAAACTTCTATTCCTAGAAAGTTAGAAGATGGTTGGGAGCCCATCATTAAAATGAAATTCAATGACTTTGAATGTAATGCTTTATGTGATCTTGGTGCAAGTATTTCCGTTATGCCTAAAAAGATTTATGATATGCTTGACTTGCCACCATTGAAGAATTGTTATTTGGATGTTAATCTTGCCGATAATGTTAAAAAGAAACCTTTGGGGAGGATTGATAATGTGCGCATTATGGTTAACAATAACCTTGTCCCCGTTGATTTTGTTGTCTTGGATATCGAATGCAATGCATCTTGTCCTATTGTGTTGGGAAGACCTTTTCTTCGAACCGTTGGTGCTCGTTATTGATATGAGGGAAGGTAATATTAAATATCAATTTCCTCTCAAGAAAGGTATGGAACACTTCCCTAGAAAGAGAATGAAGTTGCCTTTTGATTCTATTATTAGAACAAGTTATGATGTTGATGCTTCTACTCTTGATGTTACTTGATTTGCACTTTCTGCGCCTAGCTGAAAGGCGTTAAAGAAAAGCGCTTATGGGAGACAATCCATGTTTTTACTACAGTACTTTATTTTATATTTGAGTCTTGGAAGTTGTTTACTACTGTAGCAACCTCTCCTTATCATGTTTTAGTGCCAAGTAAAGTTTCTATGTTATAGTTGATGTTATATTTGGGATCGCTGCGCGAAACAGACATTGTCTGTCTGTCACGAATCTGGGCACAAGTCTATGTAGAAAATTCGAAAAAATCTGCCAATTTACGAGCGTGATCCGCAGATATGTACGCAACTTTCATTAGTTTTGAGTTTTTCCATTTGAGCAAGTCTGGTGCCATTTTAAAATTCGTCTTTACGGACTGTTCTATTTTTGACAGATTCTGCCTTTTATTTCGCATTGCCATATTTGCTATGTTGGATGAATTTATTTGATCCATAAATGTCCAGTAGCTTTGTGCAATGTCCAGAAGTGTAAAGAATGTTTGTGTCACCTCTGAATATGTGAATTATTAATTGTGCACTAACCCTCTAATGAGTTTGCTTGAAGTTTGGTGTGAAGGAAGTTTTCAAGGGTCAAGAGAGGAGTATGATATACTATGATCAAGAGGAGTGAAAGCTCTAAGCTTGGGGATGCCCAAGGCATCCCCTTCTTCATCGACAACATCATCAGGTTCCTCCCCTGAAACTATATTTTTATTCAATCACATCTTGTGTTCTTTACTTGGAGCGTCGGTTTGTTTTTGTTTTTGTTTTTGTTTGAATAAAATGGATCCTAGCATTCACTTTGTGGGAGAGAGACACGCTCCGTCTGTTGCATATGGACAAATATGTCCTTAGGCTTTACTCATAATGTTCAAGGCGAAGTTTCTTCTTCGTTAAATTGTTATATGGTTGGAATTGGAAAATGCTACATGTAGTAATTCTAAAATGTCTTGGATAATGTGATACTTGGCAATTGTTGTGCTCATGTTTAAGCTCTTGCATCATATGCTTTGCACCCATTAATGAAGAAATACATAGAGCTTGCTAAAATTTGATTTGCATATTTGGTCTCTCTAAGGTCTAGATAATTCTAGTATTGAGTTTTGAACAACAAGGAAGACGGTGTAGAGTCTTATAATATTTACAATATGTCTTTTATGTGAGTTTTGCTGCACCGTTTCATCCTTGAGTTTGCTTCAAATAACCTTGCTAGCCTAAATCTTGTATCGAGAGGGAATACTTCTCATGCATCCAAAATCCTTGAGCCAACTACTATGCCATTTGTGTCCACCATACCTACCTACTACATGGTATTTCTCCGCCATTCCAAAGTAAATTGCTTGAGTGCTACCTTTAAAATTCCATCATTTACCTTTGCAATATATAGCTTATGGGACAAAATAGCCTTAAAAACTATCGTAGTATTGAATATGTACTTCTGCACTTTATCTTTTATTAAGTTGCTTGTTGTGCGATAACCATGCTTCTGGGGACGCCATCAATTACTCTTTATTGAATATCATGTGAGTTGCTATGCATGTCCGTCTTGTCTCGAAGTAAGAGGGATCTACCACCTTAATGGTTGGAGCATGCATATTGTTAGAGAAGAACATTGGGCCGCTAACTAAAGCCATGAATCATGGTTGAAGTTTCAGTTTTGGACATATATCCTCAATCTCATATGAGAATAATCATTGTTGCTACATGCTTATGCATTAAAGAGGAGTCCATTATCTGTTGTCCATGTTGTCCCGGTATGGATGTCTAAGTTGAGAATAATCAAAAGCGAGAAATCCAAAATGCGAGCTTTCTCCTTAGACCTTTGTACAGGCGGTATGGAGGTACCCCTTTGTGACACTTGGTTGAAACATGGCATTGCGAAGATCCGGTAGTCCAAGCTAAGTAGGACAAGGTGCGGGCACTATTAGTATACTATGCATGAGGCTTGCAACTTGTAAGATATAATTTACATAACTCATATGCTTTATTACTACCGTTGACAAAATTGTTTCATGTTTTCAAAATAAAAGCTCTAGCACAAATACGAGCAATCGATGCTTTCCTCTTTGAAGGACCTTTCTTTTACTTTTATTGTTGAGTCGGTTTACCTATCTCCCTCCACCTTAAGAAGCAAACACTTGTGTGAACTGTGCATTGATTCCTACATACTTGCATATTGCACTTGTTATATTACTTTATGTTGACAATATCCATGAGATATACATGTTATAAGTTGAAAGCAACCGCTGAAACTTAATCTTCCTTTGTGTTGCTTCAACACCTTTACTTTGATTTATTGCTTTATGAGTTAACTCTTATGCAAGACTTATTTATGCTTGTCTTGAAGTACTATTCATGAAAAGTCTTTGCTTTATGATTCAGTTGTTTACTCATGTCATTACCATTGTTTTGATCGCTGCATTCATTACATATGTTTACAAATAGTATGATCCAGATTATGATGGCATGTCAGTTCATAAATTATCTTTGTTATCGTTTTACCTGCTCGGGACGAGCATAACTAAGCTTGGGGATGCTGATACGTCTCCAACGTATCGATAATTTCTTATGTTCCATGCTACTTTATTGATGATACCTACATGTTTTATGCACATTATATGTCGTATTTACGCATTTTCTGGAACTAACCTATTAACAAGATGCCGAAGAGCCGATTCTTGTTTTCTGTCGTTTTTGGTTTCGAAATCCTAGTAACGAAATATTCTCGAATTGGACGAAATCAACGCCCGGGGTCCTATTTTTGCACGAAGCTTCCGGAAGACCGAAGGAGAGTCGAAGTGGGGCCACGAGGTGGCGACACCACGGGCGGCGCGGCCCGGGCCACGGCCGCGCCGACCTATGGTGTGGGCCCCTCGTGCCGCCTCTTGACCTGCCCTTCCGCCTACAAATAGCCTCCGTCGCGAAACCCCCGGTACCGAGAGCCACGATACGGAAAACCTTCCGCAGACGCCGCCGCCGCGAATCCCATCTCGGGGGATTCGGGAGATCGCCTCCGGCACCCGCGCCGGAGAGGGGATTCATCTCCCGGAGGACTCTTCATCGCCATGATCGCCTCCGGAGTGATGAGTGAGTAGTTCACCCCTGGACTATGGGTCCATAGCAGTAGCTAGATGGTCGTCTTCTCCTAATTGTGCTTCATTGTTGGATCTTGTGAGCTGCCTAACATGATCAAGATCATCTATCCGTAATACTATATGTTGTGTTTGTCGGGATCCGATGGATAGAGAATACTATGTTATGGTGATTATCAATCTATTGTTTATGTGTTGTTTATGATCTTTCATGCTCTCCGTTATTAGTAGAGGCTCTGGCCAAGTTTTTGCTCTTAACTCCAAGAGGGAGTATTTATGCTCGATAGTGGGTTCATGCCTTCATTGACACCGGGACGATGACGGAAAGTTCTAAGGTTGTGATGTGCTTGTTGCCACTAGGGATAAAACATTGATTCTATGTCTAAGGATGTAGTTGTCGATTACATTACGCACCATACTTAATGCAATTGTCACGTTGCTTTGCAACTTAATACCGAATGGGGTTCGGATGATAACTCGAAGGTGCACTTTTTAGTCATAGATGCAGTTGGATGGCGGTCTATGTACTTTGTCGTAATGCCCAATTAAATCTCACTATATTTATCATATCATGTATATGCATTGTTATGCCCTTCTCTATTTGTCAATTGCCCGACTGTAATTTGTTCACCCAACATGCTTTTATCTTATGGGAGAGACACCTCTAGTGAGCTCGTGGATCCCGGTCCTATTCTTTACATCGCATACAATCTATCGCAATACTTGTTTCATTGTTTTTTGCAAACAATCATCTTCCACACAATACGGTTAATCCTTTGTTACAGCAAGCCGGTGAGATTGACAACCTCACTGTTTCGTTGGGGCAAAGTACTTTGGTTGTGTTGTGCAGGTTCCATGTTGGCGCCGGAATCCCTGTTGTTGCTCCGCATCACATTTCGCCACCATCAACCTTCAACGTGCTTCTTGACTCCTACTGGTCCGATTAAACCTTGGTTTCTTACTGAGGGAAACTTGCCACTGTGCGCATCATACCTTCCTCTTGGGGTTCCCAACGGACGTGTACATCTACGTGCATCATGCCACAACTATCAAATCATGCAGAGAAGTTGAGAAGGCAAGGCATCATGATGAAGAATACTGCGACGGTTCTGCTCTGCCACGACACGACCCCTCGAAGGAAAAAAAAACAGAGTGGTTTTGAAATTATCATTACCAAAACCAGGGGGCATGTGTTATCACCAGATTTTGGCCAAATCAGGAGATGGGCCGTAAGTGAAGATGGGCTTGAAGGATATATGCGTGGAGCATCTTTGAAGCGGCCTTGCACGAAGAGTTTGGGCTAGATTGCCCGTGTATCTGTAATATAGTAGATCGCATCTTAGTTTAGAATTAAAAGATAGAGTTTAACCCGTGCACGGTTAGGTGCGCGCCCGAATTAGAAAGTCCCTTGGACTATAAATATGTATCTAGGGTTATCGAAAAAGGAGGACAATCACGTTCACAACAAACACAAATCAGGCGCATCGCCACCCCTACTTTCGAGGGTTTCTTCCGGGTAAGCATCATGCTGCCTAGATCGCATCTTGCGATCTAGGCAGTACGCGTTTATTCGTTACCTTGTGTTGCTCGTGCTAAAGCGTTGTTGATGGCGAGTAACACTATTTATCATAGTTGTTTTGGGGCTTGCATGGATGCTTTTCTTATACATGCTTGCTTAGCTATGCTGCCCCACGATATGTAGCTGCCCTTATTGACATAGGCATCCCCAATGGGCCTGCCAAAGATGGTACCCGGGGTTTACTAAAGGCCCAGGACTCGAAGAATAAGAAGACTTGGAAGCCCATTTAGTGTTAAGGAAAGATAGTTTGTATTAGGAAAGATAGAGATTTGTAATCTTACGGGTTGGGTACGAAACCCTCCCGAACTCGTAACTTGTGTATTACGAAACCCTCGGCTCCACCCTCTATATAAGGGGGAGTCGAGGGACGAAGCAAGGATCGAATCTACTGTGAACGCAACCCTAGTTTTACGATCGTCGAGTACTTTTCGGCTGAAACCTTCGAGATCTACTTGCCCTCTACTTCTAGCAAAACCCTAGTCTACAATCTGTAGGCATTGACAAATTAATCCTTTGTCAATTGGCGCCGTCCGTGGGGATTAGAGGTTGCAAGGAGCTGATCTCGATGGCACGTCCAGAATCGTCGAGTTCGTCGGTGGCTAGCAATGCGATGGATCGAGGTAAACAGGAAAAAACTCATCTAGTCGACTTTATTCCTCACCCGCCCTCCCGTATGGATGCATGTGCCTATCTGGAGGAGCCCATCATCATGACGTTCGGAGAATTCCGATTTGGCGTCATCAAAGAAGGATCCTACCGTCTCGAAATTCCGATCTCGTCGGAATTTTCAGCGGTCGATTCTAACTTTTCGTCGAGTGACGAGGAGTTTTCGTCGCCACGCTTCGTCGACACCAAGGCAAACGGAAAGCTCGCCAAGATCTTCAGCGACACATCTTTCGAGTCATCTGCGGACTCCTTTATAAGCAGCAATTCCGACAGCATCGACAGCTTCAACTTCATCGACAAATCTGCTGCCATCGGAAAGGTCTTCACCAATCTATATGATGGTGTCACCAATCCTGACAAAAATCAATACGCAAAATACCATCGGATCTATGCGATAGAAGAGGCGGGCCGATCGGAACCAGAAACGTCGAGGCTTTCGATGATTTGGGAAATCCATACATCGATCCCGCCGATCTCGGAAAAGGCTTAGGCACTAAATATGTCTGGGTCTTCAACTCGCGCAAAAGTCCAACTCCCGCAAGCGGCGTGGGATAGGGCTGCAAGAGCCATGGATGGTTCGGAACCAATGACCACCACTTTACTCGTACAAGAACTACAAGCATATCAATATAGACTTGCTCGGAGTAAGTAGAGAGTTGGAAAAACGAGACGAGCATCCTTGAATAGGAGAAAAGAGGCGGCTTCCGCGTCCGGCGTGCGTCGAGCAGAGCTCAGTCGACAATCAGAAACTTCGGCAGATAGCCATAGAGAGGCTCGAAGGAGAGCGAGATCTCGGCTGCAAAATATACCTGAAGAAGAGAGAGGAAACATAATTCAAAATCTCGACATGTCTTTCATGACGATTGATACAAGGGGAAATATCATCCCGAAAACGCCAGAAGCAGGTTACATGGCAACGCAAGCTTACATCCTCGTGTCCAGACCACCTCCTGGGGACCTGAGAGAACCATTGTTCAATATGGCAATGGCTGGAGTAGGAGTTATGGGAACATCATTTGCAGCCACGCCTCCCGAAGGAAATCCTAGGCAAAATAGTCCACGACCCACTACAACGGTTCAAGATCCACCGAGAACAAGTGGAGCAAGAGACACAACAGTTCAAGTGAGGGTGGATAGAGCGCGACAAGAAAGAAGGGAACGTCAGCACTCACCAGAAGTTGCCGACGAAGATATGTGTGGACTCCCGTGCTTTACGAGAAGAGTTCGAAAGACTCGAGTCCCAAAAGGGTTCAAGTTACCCGAGAATTTCAAAGAAATTCGACGGCCTGCGGGATCCCGAGGATTGGCTCGTGGATTATCTCGAGATGGTGAAGCTGGTAGGAGGAACCAGAGCAACGGCTATGCAAAGTATCCAAGTTCACTTGAGTGGTGCCGCAAGATCTTGGATAAAGAAACTTCCCCAGGCTCCATCGACGAGCTGGGATAATTTCGAGGACATCTTCGTGAGAAATTTTCGATCCACCCGCAAGAAACCTGCGTCATTGGAAGAATTGAGGGCGTGTCGACGAAACACGATGAGTCGATGAGAAAATATATACAGCGGTGGAACATTATAAAAAACTCGGCAGAGGATATATCTGACGAGAGAGCAATAGATGTGTTCGTGGCAGGAATTCGGCGAGGAGATTTCGTCGAGGACTTAGGGAGAACTAACCCTAAGACCATATCAGCACTAATGGAGATAGCTAATAAGTGGGCAGATGGAGAAGACGCAATATACAACAAGCGACACAGATCGCCAGAAGAGGATCGTGGTCGAAATTATCAAAATAGAAGGCGATTTTCTCGCCAGTTCTACAACAACGACGCTCCTGGCCATATATCGGCTGGCTTTCGGGGAAATCCTGGAGGGAATAGTTGAGATGACTATCAAAGGAGTAATGAGCAACAAGGCGACAATAGAGGTGATTCTCGCGGCAACAGGCAAAATAGTGGACCAAGGTTTCAAAGACCTTACGTGTCCCCCGAGGAGATGATGAACGGTCCGTGTCTAATGCACTTTTATCTCAACAACAATGGAAAGAGGCAGTCAGGACATCTCCAGAAAGATTGCCGAAATTTTCAGGCAATGTTGCGAGCCGCGAGAATTGCAAATGCCCAAGCAATGAACGAAACCCTCAGGGGCCAAGGAGTGAGATTCACCTTCCACCTCCTCCCGCAATCACGGACGAAAATCGGCATCAGCTCAGAATAGCGGCAGCACCACATCCACCACCGTATGTCGATCCTAACTCCAATGGTGCGGTCTCGATGATTCGGAAAGCTAGGCCATCCAACAGGGCGCAGAAGGTAATCTCACGACAAGTATTCATGGCAGAAAAGATGCCTCCACCAACAGTTGAGTACCTAAATTGGTCAGGGCAAGATATTGGCTTCACAATTGCGGACCATCCACAGCAAGTTCCTCGACCAGGATAATCGGCACTCATCCTACCCGCAGTAATTGCTGGTTTTGATGTATCGAGAGTTTTTATAGATGGCGGCAGCAGTTTAAATCTTATGTATGCAGGTACATTGAGGAAAATGAACATATCCCTGGCAAACCTGAAACCAACTGATACACGTTTCCATGGGATTACACCAGAGAAGCCAAGTTATCCATTGGGCAAGATCAACCTCGACGTTCAGTTTGGAACCCGAGAAAACTACAGGATAGAGAATTTGGAGTTCGAAGTTGTGGATTTCCCGTCGCAGTATCACGCTTTGTTAGGACGACCAGCATACGCCAGGTTTATGGCGGTACCACATTATACGTATCTATTGTGGAGGTTGCCCGGACCCAAGGGACCCATTACAATTAAGGGAAGTTTCGCGTTATCTGATAAATGCGACAAGGATTTTCATCGACTGTCAGAAACTTTCGGGATGCAAGCAGAATATATGGCGCCAAGGTTCACTGATTATGATGTGCTGCCGTGAAGTAGGGAGGTCTTCTAAGGAGCCAACTTTTAACACAACCAAGGATTCAAAAGAGGTACAGATCCACCCGACAGACCCAAAGAAAACGACATCCATTGCAACAAACATGGATATCGCATAGGAAAGCGCGCTCGTCGAGTTCCTCCGTGAGCACTGTAAAATCTTCGCATGGTGTCCAGCTGACATGCTAGGAGTACCCAGGGAACTTGCCGAGCACCACCTCAATTTGGATCCTCTCGCGAGACCAATCAAGCAACCTTTGCGGCGTTTTTCGGAACCCAACCGCAAAGCTATGTTATCAGAAATAGATCGACTCAAAGATGCTGGTTTTATTAAAGAAATATCTACAGAAGCCACGTGGGTAGCTAACCCAGTGATGGTGCCGAAGAAACACAGAAAAGTCCTTCGCATGTGTGTCGACTTTACGTGTCTCAATAAACATTATCCTAAGGATCACTTTCCCCTCCCAAGGATCGATCAAATCATCGACTCCACGGCAGGATGCGAACGTCTTTCCTTTTTGGACGCGTACTCTGGTTATAACCAGATCAGATTAAAAGAAGAAGATGAAGCCAAGACAGCGTTCATAACACCTTACGGCGTGTTTTGCTACAAGACAATGCCCTTTGGTTTGAAAAACGCGGGAGCAACATATCAGCGGATGATGCAGAAGTTCCTAGCAACACAGATTGGAAAAAATGTGCAAGTCTACATTGACGATGTCGTAATAACATCAAAGAAGGGGTCGACTCTGATCGAAGATTTGAAGGAAACCTTCGACAACCTCGACAAGTTCTGCCTCAAGGCTGAACCCGACAAAGTGCTCTTTTGGAGTTCCTGCGGGAGAACTTCTCGGGTTCTTAGTATCGGCGAGGGGGATTGAAGCTAATCCCGAAAAAATCCAGGCCATCGTTACCATGAGAAAGCCAACAAAGTTGAAAGAAATACAATAGCTAACGGGGCGAGTCGCAGCTTTAAGCAGATTCGTCGCCAGGCTAGGAGAAAAGGCATTGCCGTTCTACGCATTGATCAAACAGGGGGAAAATTTTCAATGGAACGAGGAAGCAGATAGGGCCTTCGAGAACCTCAAGCGGACAATTTCGACACCACCAATCTTGGTGGCGCCTAAAGATAAAGAACCTCTCCTCTTATACATTGCAGCCACACCTCAAGTGGTTAGCACGGTTACAGTAGTCGAGAGAGAAGAAGAAGGAAAGCTTCATGGAGTTCGAGAGGCCGATATATTTCATCGGCGAAATACTGTCGCCTTCAAAACGGCGGTACCCGCAATATCGAAGCCGGCGTATGGAGTATTCACGACAGCAAGAAAATTGCGACACTATTTTTCGGCGCACCCGATAATAGTGGTCAATGAAGCTCCTTTGTCAAACATATTGAACAACCCAGAAGCTACGGGTCGTGTCTCCCTTTGGGGAATAGAACTTTCCCCTCGGGACATCACGTATGAAAAAAGAAAGACAATAAAATCACAGGTTTTAGCGGATTTCATCGCAGAGTGGACGGAGCTACAAAATACAGGGCCTCCAGATTTATCGAGAACCTGGACTATGAACTTTGACGGGTCCAAAAGGTTAGAAGGCGCTGGAGCAGGCGTAATACTAGTATCACCTGAAGGCGACAAGTTGAAGTATGTCTTACGGATGACGTTCCCAAACGCATCTAACAATGAAGCAGAATATGAAGCTCTCATACATGGGATGAAGATGGCGAAAGCTTGCGGGGCAACCCGATTGAAAATCTTCGGCGACTCACGGTTGGTGGCACGACAAGTTATGAACCAATGTGATGCAGTCAACGAAAGTATGATAGCATACAAGGAGGTGTACAATGAGCTGGAAAAATTGTTTGATGGATGCGAGGTAAACCACATCAGCAGGCTGAGTAACGATGAAGCCGATGTTCTTGCAAACATCGGGTCACAATGTCTCGCGATCCCTCCAGGCGTGTTTTGGGAAGAAATAAGCGAGAGATCAACAAAGCCAACGAAAATAAAGAAGAAGGAGAAAGAAGAGAAATCTTCGAGTACCACCAAAGACTCAGTAGAAGAAGAAGAGGAACAGGAGCTAGTCATGATGGTGCAAATTCCATGGATGCAGGCCTATATATCATACATCCTAAGGAAAACAATACCCGACGACCCAGTTGAAGCAAGGCGAATAATTAAGCGATCAAAAGCTTTTACTGTAGTAAAAGGGGAGTTGTACAAACGAAGTATCTCGGGTGTGCTACAGAGGTGTGTCACACCCGAAGAAGGAAGGATCATCCTAAAAGACGTACACGAAGGAATATACGGGCATCACGCGAGCAGCCGAGCTATTGCGGCCAAAGTCTTCAGAGCAGGATTTTATTGGCTAACAGCAATCGAGGACGCGAAGGAAATAGTGCGAACCTGCGATGTGTGTCAAAGATTCGCGACAAAACCTCACTCGCCAGCAGCAGAACTTATGCCAATCCCACTGTCTTGGCCCTTTGCTCAATGGGGTCTCGACATGGTGGGAAAACTACACAAAGCTTCGCCAGGAGGATATGAGTATATGCTCGTTGCTGTCGACAAATTTACTAAGTGGATAGAAGCAAAGCCGATAAATTCACCGGATGGCGCGTCGGCGATCAAGTTCGTGAAAAACATCGTCTTTAGATTTGGAGTCCCTCACAGCATTGTCACAGACAACGGCAGCAATTTTACGTCCAAGGAGTTCAAGGCATATTACGCAGAAGTGGGCATCAAATTGAGTTTTGCGTCTGTCGCACATCCACAGACCAACGGTCAAGTCGAGAAGGCCAATGGCATCATACGCAATGGTATCAAGAAGCGCACTGTTAGGACCATTGGAAAAAACTCGGCATACTTGGCCGGAGGAGCCGCCAAGTGTGTTGTGGAGTATTCGAACAACACCAAACACGGCGACACGGGAGACGCCGTTCTTTCTAGTCCATGGAGCTGAGGCAGTCCCGCCGATAGAAATAGAGCATGATTCTCCAAGAGTTACGAGAATATGATGAAGAAACTTCGAGAAAAGCTTTGGAGGATGATGTTGACGCACTTGATGAAGCTCGAGACGAAGTCTCGTCACGAGTCGCCAAATATCAACGGGACTCGAAAAACTACCACAGTCGACGATTGCGGCCAAGATCCTTCCAAGTTGGTGACCTGGTTTTGCGACTCAATCAAAAAAGTCATGAAAAACTTGAGTCACCATGGCTAGGACCTTACATCGTCACAGAAGTAATCGAAGGAGGAGCATAAAGAATCAAAGACAAGAAGACGGGGATTGCCGAGCCAAATCCGTGGAACGTGGCGCAGCTCAGGCGTTTTTACGCCTAGATGTCGAAATATAGTCTCCTTTGTAAACATACAATGTACTGAAACGCCCGCGAGTTTTCAGACGCACTCTTTTCCTTTTTCGGGGCACCGAGAGGGGCCGGAAAAGGTTTTTAATGAGGCGGGCTCGCGGTGCTGCAATATAATAAAGATAGTGGAATTATATATCTTTTCGACAGACTCGGGGGCTTCCCCCTACAAAGATACAATATATATATATGGTGCCGACAAAATACAATTCGCGACAATATCTCGCCTTGGTATAAAATACCTCGCCAAAATAAAAATATATCGACAAACAGCGGTCAACATAAAGCTCGGGGGCTCATACCCACAAAAATAATACAGTATTTATTTTGCCTTGGGTAACCTCGCACTATAAAACAAAAATACTGCCATCAAAACGCCCGGGGGCTTGGCGTTGGAAATAAAAACATAATGACTTTACAGTACAAAAATATATACACAAGATATAATTATTGGAACAACTTGTCTTCAGGGATTTCCCAGTATGTTGTCTATTGTCAAGCGCTCATTATTTACAGCACGAGTGCTATGCTCAGCGTAGCTGCCCTTCACGAAGAATTCGGCGTCCATCCGAAGAAGTTCATCCATCATATCTTCGGCAACAGGAGTAACAATATCATCATACTTGCCGAAGTTCTTCTTCCTCTTCGCCATCTTGGCCAAGCACTTCGGGACAATCTGCCCCACGTCTAACTTCGGGTAGCAGATTTTTATCATGATCATAGCAAATCTTGCGCCAGCAACCAATTGGGCCCGTACAAAACCATGGATTCGAGGAGCATCCCGAAATTTGTCCATCAAAGCGAGGAAGAGTCTCCGGCATCTTGTTGCGAGGAAACATGGTGCCATAAACCGGAGACGAGTCCTTGTACGGAAGTCGAGATAATCGCGAACTCGGAGTGCGCGATCCCGAAACCCGACAATCCGGCGAGTTCGTTCGGGCGTGCCCCAAAAACTTGAACCATGATCCTTAGCAAGCCGAAGAAGTACATTGGATCGAGCTTCGACACGCTCATCTTCAGTAGCAGCATCCAAAAAAGAACCTATTTTTCGAAAGAATCAGCAAGCAGCGAGGAGACAAGCAAGGAGGAAAAGAAAAAAAAACACGACAATGATAAATGAAGCATACCTGCCATATCCAAGCTAGCATCTGTCAACAGTTCAAGCATAAAATTTTCGCGGGATGTAGCTGCAGCAGCTTCAGCAACGGCGGCATCCTTTTCAGTTATGGCATCTTGAGCTTGTTGGAGCGCGGCTTTCTCCCTCTCAGAAGATTTTCGAGACTGTTCCATGAGCATAAGGGATTGCTTCTTCATCAAATACAAGTTTTTGCCCAAACGCTCGGGGGCTACTTTGGAAAAATAGAAAACTTCGAGTATGACAAGATAGAAATGGCGAGAGCCTATGACCAAATGCAAGCATTTGTTCATAGCCTCGGGGGCTACTCCCATCGGGAGCGCTGGTCGCGCACCCGATAGATATAAAAATATCGAGAAGGATTATAAATATAGCGGCAAATGATACTAATTCGTGGAGCCTACACCCAAGCACAAGTTCTTGGCTGTAGCCTCGGGGGCTACTCCCATCGGGAACGCTGTTCGCGTGCCCGATGAATTTTTATTAAAAGAAAGAAGTAGAAGTGAGTATATTTCGAGTTACACAGATAACTCTACATATACTCCCATGGGGAAGACAAAATAAGTCATCAAATATGACTCGATAAAATGTGCTATTCCAACAGTCGAAAAGCACTCGACAATATATTCTCGTAGCGCTAAAAGTCGCGAATAAATCTCTGAATGCCGCAAAACTTTGCGAAGGTAAGACCCCGGATCCGTTACGAGCGGCGTGGCACCGTCTCTGACGGCGGACTGCTACTTTTTTCCGTATCAACAGATACGAAGAAAATCCTAACGGACGCGTTAGGTACCCGATAAAATATGACTGGGACTCGACAGAATGGTAAGACCTTAAGCGGCACCTGTCAAAGTTTACACCAGTATCCCGAGATCATGTCCAGGGACGTGATCTTGAAGTAGGTTTTTGCGGATTGCCACTAGAGCAGTTAACTAGTACCAGATCCGTCAGATGAACTAGCCTCAACTACCGTTATCCCTGTACAAAATAGTATTTGCATATCGAAAGATTATGTAATGAGTAAAGTTGGAGATTTTCCCTGATTCTTCGATTCAAGAAAAATCTCGGGGCTACCGACATAGGCATCCCCAATGGGCCCGCCAAAGATGGTACCCGGGGTTTACTAAAGGCCCAGGACTCGAAGAATAAGAAGACTTGGAAGCCCATTTAGTGTTAAGGAAAGATAGTTTGTATTAGGAAAGATAGAGATTTGTAATCTTACGGGTTGGGTACGAAACCCTCCCGAACTCTATAACTTGTGTATTACGAAACCCTCGGCTCCACCCTCTATATAAGGGGGAGTCGAGGGACGAAGCAAGGATCGAATCTACTGTGAACGCAACCCTAGTTTTACAATCGTCGAGTACTTTTCGGCTGAAACCTTCGAGATCTACTTGCCCTCTACTTCTAGCAAAACCCTAGTCTACAATCTGTAGGCATTGACAAATTAATCCTTTGTCACTTATACCTACCTAGGTGTAAGAGCAACATCTTGCTTGTTCGTTATTTAGTAGATCCAATCTGTTATAGTTGCTCCTTGATTCTTCAAGGATTGGTTTAATATCTGTATGGTTAGGCCTTGCAAACGGGTTGAACGATCCGGTAGCACGTAAGGTATGGTTTGTTAATCCTAAGAGGGATGTTCCGGGAATTGACTTAGTGTTGGTTTTTAGGCCTCTTCTAGGGTTAGCTTTCCATTATCTTTCGTGTCTATTAGGCTCAACTACGCGTAGGATGTTCCGATCATGCGGTGAAAACCCTAAACTGTCGTAGATTGGTTTAGCTTTATAGTGATCAAGCAGGAGCCCCGTGTCATCGTTGACCCGACGTGAACCATGGGGCGATCGGCTCTTTGAGCCGATCCACAGGGCAACCTGAGAGCCGATCGGGCTCGTATTAAATGTTTACGTGTCTGCCATGCAGGAAACTAATCAAAGCAATCCAACACCTTCCTGACCAGGTATAGGTCAGGTGGCACGCCCTAGCAACCGCCAGGACGTGTGCCGGAACATTTGCGGGACAACGTCGAGGGACCAGGGCCCCCTGCAGTCTTGGAAGCCTCCCGGCTCTTCGTGTTGCTTAACCACTGCTCGCCGGTGGGTTTTGGCAGGCAACAGATGCAAAAGCGCAAGGCTGGCGTCGAGGAGAGGAGAGCACGTGCCAAGCAGAACCGGGCCATGGCGGAGCTTATCACGGTGGAGAATGCGACTATGATGATGAGCCCGGATGAGATGGATGAGTCCCGTCTTGAGTGGTGGAGTCATGCGAAGATGGAGATCTTGACGCGAATGAGCAAAGCTGCACGCGCTGCCATGGCTGACATGAGTGGTGCCAGAGGTGATTCTGCTATGGCAAGTGGTGGCGGCCATCATGCTCCTCCTTGATGATGTGACATTTGATCTTTTTTTAGTGTCGTGTTTCATGTATGATGTATGATTGAGTACTTCGAACAATTTGTTTGCATGATCTATGTTGCTACATTTAAAATTTATCGGATGATATGCATAAATTCTTTGTTTCCGTGCTGAAAAAATGTCGTGTGGTCCAGACGTTTTTTCATCCCTCAAAACGCGTTTGAGGTGGCCTGAAAACGCGTATTTGGAGTTTAGGGTGTATGCTAGAGATGCTTTTATGAAATTAAGATTTGTCAAGCTCGGATAGATAAAAAAAAATCACCCGTAACAAATATCATACAAATATTCAATTTTTTTTTTTGATTTCAACACAAAAATCCACGATCCAAAGAGTGGTGGTCCCATCCAGTAACAAATGAAAGATTAGAGCAACTCTGGCGCATGTTCCTTTTTTTTAATCTAATTTATCTATTTAAGGGTTTTCGAACATCGGGACATATGTCCACGAACACTTTGTCTCGCTCGCTTAATGGCACCACAAATTATTTGGAACACCGCGTATTTTTTCTTCTATTCGTTATTTTTTTCATTTTCTATTTTATTTGGAAAAGAAATGTTTGCACATAAATAAATACAACCATCTATTCAGTTTCTTCTATTATGTTATTTTTTTTGTTTGAAAATCAATTCTTTGCACTTGTAGCATGTACGACGTACTACCATCCACATGCAATGAGCTTGCAATATAATAGCAATCATTTACTCAGCTGCATAATGTATACTAATCCGATCCACACATGAATACGGCAATGAACAGAGGAGGAGCGAGAGCAGAGCAAGTGAGCAAAGTCGTGGCGGATGCTGCCCGACGCAAGCTAGCACCTTGAACCGATGAAGGCGAGCGGCCTGCGACTCAACACGCACTGGCAAGCTCCCCCCCCCCCACGCCCTGGCCGACGCAGGTGACCCGTTCATCGTCGCCTCGCGCAGTCCATCTGCTGCTCACTTGCAGCTGCGCTCGTCGACCTAGGGGCGCCGGCCAGGCGAACAAGAGATGGCGAGGGCCTCTACTTGTGGAGTTAGGGGATGGAATCGCGAATGAAATTGGGACTGCGGATCCGCACCCTAGCAGGCCGGGACCGGGAGGGCTGGGGACAGCAGCGCTTGAAGCTTGACGTGTAGGAGCGTGACCGGATCCGGACCAAGACGGCGAGGCAGCCTTGATACAGACGTCGATTGGCTCCTTTGCGCTCGCGATGAACATGAACTCCTCGCAGGCCTGAGACGCGGGGGACTACGCCGGCGGCCGGCCAGATCTCAGCGACCGAGGTGGGACTACTGAAAAAAATCACGACCCTGCTCAATCCCCTCCTCCTCGCGATGCAGCACCACTACCCTCCCGCTCTGGCACGTCCTCCCTCCTCTCTCTCGCGTGCGCGATCTCAGTGGCCGGCACCACTATGTCCCGGCCGGCGAGCCACCTCGCCTCCCTCCTCCCCGCTCACCTCACTCGCGCTGCTTATCCCTGTCGCCAAGACCTGCACTGCCTCAACCCAAAACCCCGACGGGGATCTGCTCGGACGCTCCAGCGCCGCCGTCGACCTTGACGGTCAAGCCTGGAGCTCCTCCTTGCCGGGCCCCTGCCTCTTGCGGTCTTGCCCCATGGGCTTGATGGGTGGCTCTCACCAAACGAACAGGATGGACTGCGGGTCTATTTCTCATACGCGCGGGGCTAAACTGCAAATTCGTCTCACGCGACGTACGACGCACCGGTCGTATCCAGATTTTTAATAGTAAATAAGATTTATTAGGTAGGCCTTGGGTGGCTCCTTGCCACCTTCTCTTTTTTCTTCTTTTGTATGTTGGAACTTTGTTGTGGTTATTATTTTCAATAAAATGCTGGGGGGCTTTATTGCCCCACAGTCTTCTCTTCAAAAAAAAAAAAAAAGATAAAGAAGTAGGAGTACATTGAATATACCAGAGGTCCAGAGCTACTCACAATTTAGAAGTAGGAGTACATTGAATATACCAGAGGTCCAGAGCTACTCACGGAATATACCGGCTCCGTGAGCATGCACTATCTAAATTGTTGTTCCCCTACTTTCCACTTCTAGTTGCACCTTCACACGTGAGCTCAGTAAATGCTACACTCCCAGAAGTCCAAGTAGCGGAAAGAAAAGGTCAAGCTTCCTTCTATATACTACTTGCTTACCACTCTGCCTTGAAAAGAATCCCACAAATAGATTGATGTATACGAGGAGGACAAATGGTTTTCCTAACACCTGAAATATGCATCTCCGGATGGGCAAGATAAGCTAAAGATTGAGTACAGGACGCGATCTACTCAGCATATATATGAAATCTGCTACTATAAATTATAAAGAAGCGTCAAATTAAGCAGCATTTTGTTTGCAGTGAGTGTTACCACCCGATTTTGGCCAAATCAGGAGTTGGGCCGTAAGTGAAGATGGGCTTGAAGGACGTACACGTGGAGCATCTTCGAAGCGGCCTTGTGCTAAGTGTTTGGGCTGAGTAGCCCGTGTATCTGTAATATAGTAGATCGTATTGTAATTTAGATTAAAAAGATAGAGTCTGGCCCGTGCACGGTTAGGTGCACGCCTCAATTAGAAAGTCCCTTGGACTATAAATATGTATCTAGGGTTATCGGAAAAGGAGGACAATCATCGTTCAACCAACACAAATCAGGCGCATCGCCACCCCTTCTCTTCGAGGGTTTCTCCCGGGTAAGCACCATGCTGCCTAGATCGCATCTAGCGATCTAGGCGATATGCGTTATTCGTTATCCTTGTACTGCTCGTGCTGAAGCCTTGTTGATGGCGAGCAGTACTATTTATCCTTAGGTGTTTAGGGGCTTGCATTGGTGCTTTCACGTGCATATCTGCGTGGCAATGCCGTCCCTAGACACCTAGCTGCCCTTACGTCGATCTAGACGTAAGGGCAGCATCTTGCTTGTTCTTACTTAGTAGATCCGATCCGTTATAGTTGCTTCTTGCTACGCAAGGATTAGTTTAATATCTGCATAGTTAGGCCTTATGTTGGGGTCGGAGGATCCGGTGGTGCGTTAGGAGTTGTTTACCGTCCCTGCGAGGGATGTTCCGGGGATCAACGTTATGTTGGTTTTTAGGCCTCTCGTAGGGGTAGTTTGCATCGTCTCTCGTAGCTGCTAGGCCCGATCGCACGTACGACGTTCCGATTATGCGGTGAAAACCCTAAACTGTCGTGGATCGCTTTAGCTTTGTCCTGATCAAGCAGGATCCCCATGCCATTGTAAATCCAACATGAAACATGGGGCGATCGGCTCCTTGAGCCGATCCACAGGGAACCTGAGAGCCGATAGGGCTCGTATTTAATGTTTACGTGTCTACCATGCAGGAACAATCGAAGCACTAACACCTTCCTGATCGGGTCTAGGTCAGGTGGCACGCCCTAGCAACCGCCGGGACGTTAGCCGAAGATTTGCGGGACGACGCGAGGTGCCAGGGATCCACTAAGCGGCCCTGGGAGCTTCCCGGCTCTTCGTGTTGCTTAACCAACGCCCGTCGGGGGGTTTTGGAGGGTAACACATTCTGGCACGCCCGGTGGGACATCCACGTCGACATCCACGTCGACATCTTCTGCGACATCCACGTCAACATCGGCATCCGAGATGGCGGAGGAACAGATCACATACGAGGATCTTCCTCCTGATCATAAGAAGAAATTCGATGAGCTGAAGGCCATCATTGAAGCCGAACTCATCGGCTCCTTTGAGAAGACCCGTTCGCACGGCATCGGCGTTCAAAGGATTCACGCCACAAGGCGTCCTCGACGGGGTAGATCCGGCTCTCCCTCGGATGAACGTACCGCAGCCCTGCGACGAGAGGTCAACTACATGGTGGCCCATTCGCTGCATCGGCACTCTGAGAGCCTGGTGAACACTTTGGAGCGCGTTGCGCTCCGAGTGGTGCAAGAGATCATGGAGCGTCGATACTCCCCTTCAGGACCTGTTCTAGGGACTCACCAGGGAGAGATGCAACTCCACACCAGGCCACCTCTGCCGTACGCAACGGCGGCTCCACAGCAACAAGGCTCACCGGCATACGTCGTCTAAAAAGTTGGGGGTGACCCGGGCGACTATCAGTTCTTCCATGACCCGCCCAAGGAAATCTCACACGGATACGTGTGCGCGTATGTGCCGGATTGCAACAGCTGGACGCAAGCGATCCAGGCTCCGCCAGGAGGGATTGCCGGAGCAGGAGCGATTGTTCCGGCAGGAAGAACGACTGCAGCAGCGGGGAGTGATACGCGTAGATGCACACGTCCGTTGGGAACCCCAAGTGGAAGGTATGATGCGTATAGAAGCAAGTTTCCCTCAGTATGAAACCAAGGTTTAATCGAACCGAGTAGGAGCCAAGAAGCACGTTGAAGGTTGATGGTCGCGAAATGTGATGCGGCGCAACACCGAGGATTCCTAGCGCCAACGTGGAATCTGCACAACAAAACCAAAGTACTTTGCCCCAACGAAACAGTGAGGTTGTCAATCTCACCGGCTTGCTGTAACAAAGGATTAAACGTATCGAGTGGAAGATGTTTGCAAAGAAAACAGTAAACAAATATTGCAGTAGATTGTATGCTATGTAAAGAATAGGACCGGGGTCCACAGTTCACTAGAGGTGTCTCTCCCATAAGATAAAAGCATGTTGGGTGAACAAATTACAATCGGGCAATTGACAAATAGAGAAGGGCATAACAATGCATGTACATGATATGATAAATATAGTGAGATTTAATCCGGGCATTACGACAAAGTACATAGACCGCCATCCAACCGCATCTATGCCTAAAAAGTCCACCTTCAGGGTTATCATCCGAACCCCATTCGCATTAAGTTGCTAAGCAACGTGACAATTGCATTAAGTATGGTGCGTAATGTAATCGACAACTACATCCTTAGACATAGAATCAATGTTTTATCCCTAGTGGCAACAACACATCACAACCTTAGAACTTTCTCGTCATCGTCCCAGGTGTCAATGAAGGCATGAACCCACTATCGAGCATAAATACTCCCTCTTGGAGTTAAGAGTACAAACTTGGCCGAGCCTCTACTAATAACGGAGAGCATGCAAGATCATAAACAACACATAAACAATAGATTGATAATCACCATAATCATAGTACTCTCTATCCATCGGATCCCGACAAACACAACATATAGAATTACATATAGATGATCTTGATCATGTTAGGCAGCTCACAAGATCCAACAATGAAGCACAACGAGGAGAAGACGACCATCTAGCTACTGCTATGGACCCATGGTCCAGGGGTGAACTACTCACTCATCACTCCGGAGGCGATCATGGCGATGAAGAGTCCTCCGGGAGATGAATCCCCTCTCCGGCAGGGTGCCGGAGGCGATCTCCCGAATCCCCCGAGATGGGATTCGCGGCGGCGGCGTCTCCGGAAGGTTTTCCGTATCGTGGCTCTCGGTATCGGGGGTTTCGCGACGGAGGCTTTAAGTAGGCGGAAGGGTAGGTCGAGAGGGCCGACGAGGGGCCCACACCATAGGCGGCGCGGGCCCCTCTCGGCCGCGCGGCCCTATGGTGGCGGCGCCTCGTCGCCCCACTTCGTTATCTCTTCGGTCTTCCGGAAGCTCCGTGCAAAAATAGGACCCCGGGCGAAGATTTCGTCCAATTCCGAGAATATTTCCTTACTAGGATTTCGAAACCAAAAACAGCAGAAAACAAGAATCGGCTCTTCGGCATCTTGTTAATAGGTTAGTTCCGTAAAATGCATAAATATGACATATAATGTGCATAAAACATGTAGGTATCATCAATAAAGTAGCATGGAACATAAGAAATTATCGATACGTTGGAGACGTATCAGCATCCCCAAGCTTAGTTCTGCTCGTCCCGAGCCGGTAAAACGATAACAAAGATAATTTCTGAAGTGACATGCCATCATAATCTTGATCATACTATTTGTAAACATATGTAATGAATGCAGCGATCAAAACAAAGGTAATGACATGAGTAAACAAGTGAATCATATAGCAAAGACTTTTCATGAATAGTACTTCAAGACAAGCATCAATAAGTCTTGCATAAGAGTTAACTCATAAAGCAATAAATCAAAGTAAAGGTGTTGAAGCAACACAAAAGAAGATTAAGTTTCAGCGGTTGCTTTCAACTTATAACATGTATATCTCATGGATATTGTCAACATAAAGTAATATAACAAGTGCAATATGCAAGTATGTAGGAATCAATGCACAGTTCACACAAGTGTTTGCTTCTTAAGGTGGAAGGAGATAGGTAAACCGACTCAACAATAAAAGTAAAAGAAAGGTCCTTCAAAGAGGAAAGCATCGATTGCTGTATTTGTGCTAGAGCTTTTATTTTGAAAACATGAAACAATTTTGTCAACGGTAGTAATAAAGCATATGAGTTATGTAAATTATATCTTACAAGTTGCAAGCCTCATGCATAGTATACTAATAGTGCCCGCACCTCATCCTACTTAGCTTGGACTACCGGATCTTTGCATGCCATGTTTCAACCAAGTGTCACAAAGGGGTACCTCCATGCCGCTCGTACAAAGGTCTAAGGAGAATGCTCGCATTTTGGATTTCTCGCTTTTGATTATTCTCAACTTAGACATCCATACGGGACAACATGGACAACAGATAATGGACTCCTCTTAAATGCATAAGCATGTAGCAATGATTATTATTCTCATATGAGATTGAGGATATATGTCCAAAACTGAAACTTCAACCATGATTCATGGCTTTAGTTAGCGGCCCAATGTTCTTCTCTAACAATTTTGCATGCTCCAACCACTAAAATGATAGATCCTTCGTACAAGACGGACATGCATAGCAACTCACATGATATTCAACAATAGTTGATGGCGTTCCCCGTAAGCATGGTTATCGCACAACAAGCAACTTAATAAAAGATAAAGTGCATAAGTACATATTCAATACTACGATAGTTTTTAAGGCTATTTTGTCCCATGAGCTATATATTGCAAAGGTGAATGATGGAATTTTAAAGGTAGCACTCAAGCAATTTACTTTGGAATGGCGGAGAAATACCATGTAGTAGGTAGGTATGGTGGACACAAATGGCATAGTAATTGGCTCAAGGATTTTGGATGCATGAGAAGTATTCCCTCTCGATACAAGGTTTAGGCTAGCAAGGTTATTTGAAGCAAACTCAAGGATGAACCGGTGCAGCAAAACTCACATAAAAGACATATTGTAAACATTATAAGACTCTACACCGTCTTCCTTGTTGTTCAAAACTCAATACTAGATATTATCTAGACCTTAGAGAGACCAAATATGCAAATCAAATTTTAGCAAGCTCTATGTATTTCTTCATTAATGGGTGCAAAGCATATGATGCAAGAGCTTAATCATGAGCACAACAATTGCCAAGTATCACATTATCCAAGACATTTTAGAATTACTACATGTAGCATTTTCCAATTCCAACCATATAACAATTTAACGAAGAAGAAACTTCGCCTTGAACATTATGAGTAAAGCCTAAGGACACATGTGTCCATATGCAACAGCGGAGCGTGTCTCTCTCCCACAAAGTGAATGCTAGGATCCATTTATTCAAACAAAAACAAAAACAAAAACAAACCGACGCTCCAAGTAAAGAACACAAGATGTGACTGAATAAAAATATAGTTTCGTGGGAGGAACCCGATGATGTTGTCGATGAAGAAGGGGATGCCTTGGGCATCCCCAAGCTTAGATGCTTGAGTCTTCTTAGAATATGCATGGGTGAACCACGGGGGCATCCCCAAGCTTAGAGCTTTCACTCCTCTTGATCATAGTATATCATTCTCCTCTCTTGACCCTTGAAAACTTCCTTCACACCAAACTTCAAGCAAACTCATTAGAGGGTTAGTGCACAATTAATAATTCACATGTTCAGAGGTGGCACAATCATTCTTTACACTTATGGACATTGCATAAAGCTACTGGACATTAATGGATCAAAGAAATGAATCCAACATAGCAAAAGAGGCAATGCGAGATAAAAGGCAGAATCTGTCAAAAACAGAACAGTCCGTAAAGACGAATTTAAAGCTGGCACCAGACTTGCTCAAATGGAAAAACTCAAAACTAATGAAAGTTGCGTACATATCTGAGGATCACGCTCGTAAATTGGCAGATTTTTTAGAATTTTCTACAGAGGACTGTGCCCAGATTCGTGACAGACAGCAATGCTGTTTCTGCGCAGCGATCCCAAATATAACATCAACTTTAACATAGAAACTTTACTTGGCACAAAAACATGA
This sequence comes from Lolium rigidum, assembly GCF_022539505.1. Classification (NCBI taxonomy): domain Eukaryota; kingdom Viridiplantae; phylum Streptophyta; class Magnoliopsida; order Poales; family Poaceae; genus Lolium; species Lolium rigidum. Next base: position 331,486,091 of record NC_061514.1, on the reverse strand, counting down.
TAAGGAGAGGTTGCTACAGTAGTAAACAACTTCCAAGACTCAACAAAACAAAAAATTGCTGTAGTAAAAACATGGGTTGTCTCCCATAAGCGCTTTTCTTTAACGCCTTTCAGCTAGGCGCAGAAAGTGCAAATCAAGTAACATCGAGAGTAGAAGCATCAACATCATTATTTTTCATGCAAACACAACTTGTTGCAGAGGGTACTTTAGGTGCTCCATTATCTAAATTTTCTATGGTGGTGCTAGGGGTTTTAGCAATTTTAGGCCTATAGTAATTCTTTTGTTTATGCACTTTAGAGGCGTACATGAATTTTTGCTCTTTACCCACATAAGCTTTCTCATTATACTTGAGAGAAGAAAAGGTTGAGCCCAAGGTTCCCATAGCTTTTTCAAGTTCATCAATCCTATTGGTTTGATTATCATGGACAACACAAGTTCCTAGGACACTAATTTTTTCATCAATTCCTCCTAAGGATTTATCAAGTTCATAAGTTTTGTCAAATAACATTCCCAATTTAGTTTCAACACTTGGAAATTTTTTCTCTATGGTTTCCAATTTTTTCATAACATCTTCAAGAGAGATTTCAATTTTAACTTCATTAACAGGTGGTATTCCAACTAGACTCTCAATGATGCAACTAGCTTCTAAAGCGGGAGTACCTAGGAAATTGCCTCCCGAAAGAGTATCAAGAACATACCTATTCCAACTAGATAAACCAACATAAAAGTTCCTAAGAAGGATAGTGGTGGAGTGTTTCTTAATGCACCTATGATGAGCATTACTAATTCTGTACCAAGCATCTTTAAAACTTTCTCCACCTTGTTGCTTAAAAGAACGAACTTCAACTTCAGGATTACTCATTTTAGTAGCAGTAAAATAAAACAAACTAGATAAAGTAAATGCAAGTAACTAATTTTTTTGTGTTTTCGATATAGAGAGCAAGACAGTAAATAAAGTAAAACTAGCAACTAATTTTTTTGTGTTTTGATTAGGTGCAGCAAACAAAGTAGTAAATAAAATAAAGCAAGACAAAAACAAAGTAAAGAGATTGAGAAGTGGAGACTCCCCTTGCAGCGTGTCTTGATCTCCCCGGCAACGGCGCCAGAAATTTAGCTTGATACGCGTAGATGCACACGTCCGTTGGGAACCCCAAGTGGAAGGTATGATGCGTATAGAAGCAAGTTTCCCTCAGTATGAAACCAAGGTTTAATCGAACCAGTAGGAGCCAAGAAGCACGTTGAAGGTTGATGGTCGCGAAATGTGATGCGGCGCAACACCAGGAATTCCGGCGCCAACGTGGAATCTGCACAACAAAACCAAAGTACTTTGCCCCAACGAAACAGTGAGGTTGTCAATCTCACCGGCTTGCTCGTAACAAAGGATTAAACGTATCGAGTGGAAGATGTTTGCAAAGAAAACAAGTAAACAAATATTGCAGTAGATTGTATGCTATGTAAAGAATAGGACCGGGGTCCACAGGTTCACTAGAGGTGTCTCTCCCATAAGATAAAAGCATGTTGGGTGAACAAATTACGATCGGGCAATTGACAAATAGAGAAGGGCATAACAATGCATGTACATGATATGATAAATATAGTGAGATTTAATCCGGGCATTACGACAAAGTACATAGACCGCCATCCAACTCGCATCTATGCCTAAAAAGTCCACCTTCGAGGTTATCATCCGAACCCCATTCAGTATTAAGTTGCTAAGCAACAGTACAATTGCATTAAGTATGGTGCGTAATGTAATCGACAACTACATCCTTAGACATAGAATCAATGTTTTATCCCTAGTGGCAACAACACATCACAACCTTAGAACTTTCGTCACACTGTCCCGGGTGTCAATGAAGGCATGAACCCACTATCGAGCATAAATACTCCCTCTTGGAGTTAAGAGTACAAACTTGGCCAGAGCCTCTACTAATAACGGAGAGCATGCAAGATCATAAACAACACATAAACAATAGATTGATAATCACCATAATCATAGTACTCTCTATCCATCGGATCCCGACAAACACAACATATAGAATTACATATAGATGATCTTGATCATGTTAGGCAGCTCACAAGATCCAACAATGAAGCACAACGAGGAGAAGACGACCATCTAGCTACGCTATGGACCCATGGTCCAGGGGTGAACTACTCACTCATCACTCCGGAGGCGATCATGGCGATGAAGAGTCCTCCGGGAGATGAATCCCCTCTCCGGCGAGGTGCCGAGAGCGATCTCCCGAATCCCCCGAGATGGGATTCGCGGCGGCGGCGTCTCCGGAAGGTTTTCCGTATCGTGGCTCTCGGTGCGGGGGTTTCGCGACGGAGGCTTTAAGTAGGCGGAAGGGTAGGTCGGGAGGGCCGACGAGGGGCCCACACCATAGGGCGGCGCGGGCCCCCTGCGGCCGCGCGGCCCTATGGTGGCGGCGCCTCGTCGCCCCACTTCGTTATCTCTTCGGTCTTCCGGAAGCTCCGTGCAAAAATAGGACCCCGGGCGAAGATTTCGTCCAATTCCGAGAATATTTCCTTACTAGGATTTCGAAACCAAAAACAGCAGAACAACAGAATCGGCTCTTCGGCATCTTGTTAATAGGTTAGTTCCAGAAAATGCATAAATATGACATATAATGTGCATAAAACATGTAGGTATCATCAATAAAGTGGCATGGAACATAAGAAATTATCGATACGTTGGAGACGTATCAGGGAGTCTAGGAGCGGAAGCTGAGAAACAAGCGTGGCTAGCCAAGTACACCACTGCACCAGTCCAGGAAAGCTCAGCCGCCAGTACCTCCACCGCGAGATCAAATCAGCGCGGTCTGAGAGATCGGTTCGGCATCTTGCCGAAGAAGAAGATAATCGGCTATTCCAAGCCGTACCCCAATGAGTTCGACCTGATCCCACTACCGCCTAAGTACCGGCTTCCGGACTTCAACAAATTCAGTGGGTCAGAAGGGTCAAGCTCCATCGAGCATGTGAGCCGATACCTGGCCCAGCTGGGCATGGTTTCAGTATCGGATCAGCTACGGGTGAGGTTCTTCTCGCAGTCCCTCACCGGTCCAGCGTTTGGATGGTACACCTCGTTGCCGCCAAATTCAGTGCAATCATGGAAGCAGCTGGAGGAACTGTTCCACACCCAGTACCATTCAGAAGGTGCTGAAGCTGGTATTGCCGAACTAGCTCGGGTTCGGCAGAAGCGAGAGAGACAGTCTCCGAATACATCCAACGTTTCGAACCGTCAAGAACCGATGCTATTCGGCTCACCTAACCGAGAAAGAGGCGGTCGAGCTGGCCGTGGCAGGCCTTGCGGCGTCGTTCAAGGACCCGACGTTCCGAGTCGAGTACAACTCGTTGACGCACCTGGTCAATAGACCGACCTTATATGAACGGCGCCATCGAAGCTGTACCGGGACAAGTTCAAGCGCGCGATAACCCCGGTCAATGCGATGAGGATGAAGATTCCGCGGAAGATCAGGAAGTTGCAGTAGCCGAGTGGACTCGGACGCCAGTACCTGTGTCCTGCAAATGGGTGAACCCGCCAGGGCCTCCAAGAGGGTTGGACTTTGACGTGACCAAGACTGAACAGATCTTCGATGCGCTACGAAAGAGAAACAGTTGAAGCTACCCGAAGGCCACAAGATCCCTACGGCACAGGAGATGAACACGAGGCCATACTGCAAATGGCATCATATGTTCACGCACGCCACCAATGACTGCAAAGTGTTACGCGCACAAATTCAGATGGCGATAGAATCAGGCCGATTAACTTTCGGACAGTTTGCCATGAAGGTAGACATGCGTCCGTTTCGGACGTCAACATGGTGGACCTAAGCCACTCCATAAGAGAGCCGGGGTTCTCTTTCGATGTCAATATGGCAGGGTTTGTGATCCGCCATGGCGTGGACAAAGCAGAGAGCAGCCACTCCGTGGCAAGGATAAAGAGGAGGCCGTTCCACGCGACCGGCCCCAAGACGACGATAGACGGTACCTAACCGAAGAGGAGGTGAGAAGCATACGGTATCAGCGCCCATTATCCGTGCATCTCCTCAACAAATATGAGCAGCAGTACGACCGACGTCGGCGCTACGACGAAGACGATGAAAGATATCGTCGGTCGGATGCGGAGAACAGGAGGTATCGTCAGAACAGCGGCAACAACGACGGGTACGAACGTCGCACCAGTGGGAGGTCAAGGGAACAAGACAACGTGGATAAGCACTGGAACTGTCCCTTCTTCAAACATTGCTGGGACTCAGGAATGAGCCGATTGCCAACAATCGAGAACTGCCCAGAATGCACACAGCAAAGGAGAAGGACGAACGAAGTTTCAATGTTCGAGCGTCTAGGACCTCTCCCACATCAGAGTAAACGAGCTGAGTCATCTCAAGAAGAAGACTTTGAGGAGTCAGATGGAGAAGAAGATAGGTATCACCGACCAGGGTGGTGCCCTGATGGACTCAGCCATTCTCAGAAGCGTAGGGTGCAACGGCTGCGAAACCTGGAAGAAGCCAAGACACAGTACCTGTATACGTTGAGAAGAGCACGGCCCGATCTGGCCGTGAAAATCCAGCAAACAGTGGAGACGAAGGCGCGCCCGCCAAAGAAAGTATGGCGCCCAAAACAGGCGAAAGCCGATGCACAGGCATCGGCTGATGCCGATGCAGAGGCATCGGCTGATACAAACATGATATCCGTGACCCGGACGGAGTAGCAAGTCCAAGACATTGGACATACGTGGCAAGGCCGATCCTTGAGATCGGCCCTCAAAAAATGAAAAGCAGAGGATCTCATCTCCAACATGCCACGTAGCTACAACGGAAATTCAAGAAGTTGCCAGTCATCGCCAAAGCCTTGCAACGAAAAAGGAGGCCGATTCCCGCAATCGGCCAAAATTAGCCTCAACATACCTTGTCTGCGTTCAGCATTGATCCAACAGATGCCTGAAGAGCCGATGCCATCAATTACTTGACAGAATCGGCTCGGGGGGCACATATGGATGAGATGCGAGGATACAGAGCTGGGAACGAATGTCAAATCTCCAGCAGAGCAACTCAAGTATGGGGGCCGATACATAAACAAATCGGCCACAAAAAGTCGAAAATATAGAAATTTTTGAGCAAAGCCGATGCGTAGACATCGACTTAAGGATTAAAAGCCAATGCACGGCCATCGACTCAAGGTATATAAGCGGAAGCCTAACAAGAGCAGGCCCCTCATTGAGATTGCTTGGCGACTCAGGCCCTCTTTTCAAGGACTTCCAACTCCTTCTGCAAGACTTCAAGCTCGGCAGCATCAGCAGAAACATCAGTTTGGGCGTCCAAGACGGCCCTTTTTCTCATTTAAGATGTTGATATTTGCCGGCAAGTTTGAGAATCGTAGCCCTGGCCAAACAGCAAGAACAGCATGGACGTGCAGATCAGGCTAGGATCATGAGAACAACCGACAGTTTTCCAGTTGGACTGAACTGCATTCTCACCAGAGGTTGCCTCATTAGAGTGAAGAAGCTCGGGGGGCAGTTCAAGTTGAAAGTTCTCGGCTTTTGAAAAAGCCAATTTGGTCAGAATCGGCTGATGCTGCACCACAGTTGAGAAGCTGATAGTGGCCCAATGCCGCTGGTGCACTTTCATTCTCGCCTTGACCAAGGCTCGGGGGGCAGCTAGCCCTGAAGATTTTTCACTCTGAGAAGCCGATGGTGTTGGAATCGGCTGTCCCCACATCGTAACCACGTTGAAGGGTGGAGGACTTTTGCAGAGGAGAATTACCAGGTTGGCAGGAGGGGTTCGAAGAAGGAGCCATCATAATCGGTAGGCTTTAGGCCAGTTTGTTGCCGCAAAGAGACAAAGCATCGCTGCGAAAATGGTAGGCGATCGAGAGTTTCAGCGATGGTCCTAGAGTCCTTCTGAAGGCATCGATCGCTGGAGTCTTGCCGATCAAAGGCGGCATTAAGCTCAAGGGACTCGGATTTTCAAGATTCAAGGTGTGCACGATTCCGGCTTGGTCCTGTTCGACCGGAATTTGAGGATCCGAGCCGATCTATCTCAAAATTTATCATAAGAGACCAATATGTTGCCATTGGTTCATCGAGCGTCGATCAGGCCAACAATCGGCACAATCCATATAAGGGAGAATCGGCTAAATCACTGGGCAAGAAATCGGCAAAATCAAGTCGGGGAAACTCTTCATTGACAAACAAGATTTCTTACATAAAGAGCTGATTGCTCTCAAAAGAAAGAGTTGGGAGTGCAGGGCCCTATCTACTACTCGCTGGCCCTAAGCTAAGCTCCTATTTAAGGGCCATTGCTGCCCTCATCGTCGCCGTCGTCACCATCACCGTCGTCGGCGCTGCTCCCGACCGGCTCGTCGTCGCTGTCGTAGCGGCCACCGGCAGGGCCCTCGTTGTCCTCATCCTCCTCGTCAGCATCGTCGTCCTCGCTGTCGAAGTCGCTGAGGTGCCCGGGCCAGGGGTAATGGCGTTTGGCCGGCGGTTCTCTGGAGGAGCCGTCGTCTTCCTCCTCCTCCTTCACCTCCTCGGAAGAAGTGGCCCCGTCCCAGGAAAAACGGTCGTCGTCGCTTGCCTCCACCGCTTCCTCATTGGCGAGGAAGCGGAGGTCACTCTCCCCGTCAGTTGAGGACCTGTCATCCTCGGACCAGACGGAGAAGTCATGGTCATCCTTGTCCCACGCTGTTGGGGCAAGGATATCGTACGCCGCCTGCGTACCCCACTCTGGTGTTGATTCCCGGATGGGGGAAGACACGTAGGAAAGACCCGATGAGGTGGAGGAAGAAGAAGAGGAAGACATGGCGGCGAGAGGAGGGTTTTTGGAAGTGCCGATGTAGAGGGAGGAAGAGAAGAAGCTGTTCGGTGTGGCCGAATAAAGGGGGAATATATGGTTTAATGCCTAAGCAGTTCCGAGGACGTGGTGCCGAACCGGTCAAGTCGTGCGAGAGAAGGCGAGGAGGCAAGACGTCATCATGAAGAAAAGCTGCGACGGTTACTGCCACAACATGACCCTTCGAAGGAAACAGATGGTTTTGCAATTACCATTATCAAAACCAGGGGGGCATGTGTTACCACCCGATTTTGGCCAAATCAGGAGTTGGGCCGTAAGTGAAGATGGGCTTGAAGGACGTACACGTGGAGCATCTTCGAAGCGGCCTTGTGCTAAGTGTTTGGGCTGAGTAGCCCGTGTATCTGTAATATAGTAGATCGTATTGTAATTTAGATTAAAGACATAGAGTCTGGCCCGTGCACGGTTAGGTGCACGCCTCAATTAGAAAGTCCCTTGGACTATAAATATGTATCTAGGGTTATCGGAAAAGGAGGACAATCATCGTTCAACCAACACAAATCAGGCGCATCGCCACCCCTTCTCTTCGAGGGTTTCTCCCGGGTAAGCACCATGCTTGCCTAGATCGCATCTAGCGATCTAGGCGATATGCGTTTATTCGTTATCCTTGTACTTGCTCGTGCTTGAAGCCTTGTTGATGGCGAGCGAGTACTATTTATCCTTAGGTGTTTAGGGGCTTGCATTGGTGCTTTCACGTGCATATCGCGTGGCAATGCCGTCCCTAGACACCTAGCTGCCCTTACGTCGATCTAGACGTAAGGGCAGCATCTTGCTTGTTCTTACTTAGTAGATCCGATCCGTTATAGTTGCTTCTTGCTACGCAAGGATTAGTTTAATATCCGCATAGTTAGGCCTTATGTTGGGGTCGGAGGATCCGGTGGTGCGTTAGGAGTTGTTTACCGTCCCTGCGAGGGATGTTCGGGGATCAACGTTATGTTGGTTTTTAGGCCTCTCGTAGGGGTAGTTTGCATCGTCCCTCGTAGCTGCTAGGCCCGATCGCACGTAGGACGTTCCGATTATGCGGTGAAAACCCTAAACTGTCGTGGATCGCTTTAGCTTTGTCCTGATCAAGCAGGATCCCCATGCCATTGTAAATCCAACATGAAACATGGGGCGATCGGCTCCTTGAGCCGATCCACAGGGAAACATGAGAGCCGATAGGGCTCGTATTTAATGTTTACGTGTCTACCATGCAGGAACAATCGAAGCACTAATACCTTCCTGATTGGGTCTAGGTCAGGTGGCACGTCCTAGCAACCGCCAGGACGTTGGCCAGAAGATTTGCGGGACGACGCGAGGTGCCAGGGATCCACTAAGCGGCCCTGGGAGCTTCCCGGCTCTTCGTGTTGCTTAACCAACGCCCGTCGGGGGGTTTTGGAGGGTAACAGTGAGGCTATGCATCTATAAGGATTTTAGTGAACTAAATATGTCATATAACTAACCGAGCTAAATAAAAAATTAAGCCATCAGTAGAAGTACTTGGCAGCAAATTATAAACATTTAGTTCTGGGAGCTTTCTTGGCCAATCCAACTCAAGTCACCCCAAGCTTGTTTTTCAATGACGTTTTGCCCTTACCGTAGAAGTTATGACTAACCTTCCATAGTTACTCTTTAGCATTCGGTTCCTCTAAGAAAACAAAATCTGAGCTGTGGTGGCTCGCAACAATATTCCGAACCAACGAGTGTTTATTCAACGCCCATGAATTTCTTTGGGAGAGAATAACGATATAATTTTGGAGATCGTATGGTTCATCCCTAAAGATCAAATTCTAGCCGTGTGAGAGAAAGATGGGAGGACCAAATGTGCACCTTTGTCGATCTTGGCGAGGGTCGAGGTAGGAGGCCTAGCTCTGCAGATGCGGACAACCTATCCAGCTCTGCTGCAGCATGCCCTCATCCGGTGGCGCGGCACACGGCGAGGGCCGTGGCAGACCCATGTAGCTCCGACACAGTCCGCTCCTCAAGGCTCCAGGCTGTTGCCGCTTGCCTCATCACGGAAGATGGAGATAGGGTTGGGATTCAGATAGAGCGGTGGGCACGGTGGTGGGCTGGTAGGACTGTGGTACCGCCGTTGCACGTGTGGTGCACATCTTCATCCGCTTTTGTGGCAATGGTTGCAGTCCGTGTACGGGAATCGCATGCGATGACTTAAATTTAAGTATAACTTTGACATTGATTTTGACTTTAACTTTGACTTGTGGAGGAGTTGACCGCCATGGACGACAGCCTGATATGGTGATGGCCATGGACGGCAGCATGCATAGGTAATCCATGAGTAGAGTGTGGCCTTCCCCGTCCTCCTCGTCGTTCCCATCCTCCTCGTGATGGGTGGTGATAAGTGGCCAACGGCTGAGGTAATCCATCGACCCTCTTTCCTTTTTAGTTCCATGAGTTCAGAAAAGATCTCGTTGATTTTTTATTCATGGGCATATTCTTCGTTGTGTTTCCTTGTTTTATTTGATGTAGCGGCATCCAGCGTGAGCGACCTTTTTTTCATTATAAGAGTGGTAAGTGTTAGGTAGATCCAACGTCAGATCTGATTGAGAAAAAATCGATTGCAACTCAAAACATAATGCCTTTTTTTTGGTCCGCACAAAAGCATAATTTGGAAAGGGTTCAATTCCACGCCAGGTCAGAGAACAACCTAATTTGGGAAGGTAGGGTGTCTCCATGATGCGAAAACATGCAAATTTTATTCGCTTCGAAAAGCATTGTCATCTAGGGGTGTTACCCCTCATTAGGTATTTCAGCCTTCCAGTAGCAAGTTAACATTGAAAGAGCACAATGTCGAATCGCGAGAACTCCTAGCACATGGAGTATATGCAGTACTTACAATGGACCAATATACAGATCACAAATACAGGTAAATATAATCCAGTAATTGTCGGCGGCCATAATATTCAGAAGTCTCTTGTATACGCATTGCCTTCCTTTCACACCTTCGGTTTATGTCCGTTTGTACAGAAGCCAAAAAAATTTAGACCGAGCAGCATCAAGTAGCACTTGAGTGAGGATGTGTAGATATTAAAAATATTAAACACCCTATATTATAAATTGTATATAATGATCTATGTAGAATACCGAGTATACCAATATGGCAAAGGTCACTACCATGCGAGCGCAACTAGACTAGTCAGGGGGATTCTTTAGATCAAGAATGGGAAGGGTTAGGTGGATCCTCAGATCTGATGAAGAATACAACAATTGCAACTCAGAATGTAAAATGTAATTCTTATAGGTCCGCATAACATCCAATTTGGAAAGGCTGTGTGCCGCAAAGCTGCAAATTCAATACATGGTAGCACTTTCAGAACAGTCTCTAAATTATAGAAAACTTAACGGTAAAAGATGGCCTAATCGGTAGTGACCACATATGAAAACTATCTTGAGATCACAGTCCTAACAAGTGGGCAGAGCAAAGTATTACAATTCACACTCCACGAATCACAAAACAATGGTTTAATATAAGTAGCGGAAGAAGAAAAAAAATTCAATATATGGAACCAGTGACATCCTGTAGCTTGATTGAACGAAATATATTTCAGTTGTACAATTGACCACCTTAAGAGTAGTTGACAAATAAATATATAAACTCTGAAAGTATTTCTAACAAATTTATTTTCGAGAAACTCTTTTTGGGGAAATAAATAGACACTTAAAATTCGTAAAAATTATTTATTTATACAACATCAAGTGATTTCTGGAAGGCACTTCTGCAAAAGAAATATCCATGGAACAACACCACACGCAAGTTGGAGATACTAGCTACAGATTAGCGGAAGGGTCTGTTTCATATCTGTTTCATATATTACCATCATAGTTTACTTACATTAAGTAATCAAATAGAATTTCTATTTTCTACCTTCACTAAAACGAAGCCTTACATTGGTACGCAATGGATAAAACAAGCAAGATAAATAACCCGAGTCCTCTAAAATTTGAGGCCTACCACTCACGAGTGGGTTTGATAGGTAAATTATTATCGGCCTAATCACGAGAAAGACTAAACATAAATAGTGCATATTAGGTTTCAGCTGATGATCTCTCCATTAGTATCTGATTGGTAAATTTGTGACTTGCACCAAAGAAGATCCATGCTAAATGAAAATATACTTAGTAAAGCTAACATCTACCAATAGCCGAGAAAGCAATTTCTCTTGTAGATCTAACTTGTATGCACTAAAAAAATGGTTTGGCATAACGTTATTAGGAGCCTAATAATGTAGTACAAAAAAAATGTTTATTTAGAGGATCATATGGCTCATAGACGTATGAGAAGCCAAAGAAGAGGGGAAAGTATATACCTCAACAATCCGCCACCGCGAGTTCTGATTCTAGGTTCACCTGGTCCTTCCTCCAGATATCAAATGCTAAAGCTGGAATGATAACGAAGCAAGCTATAGCATGGAGGCCAAATGCCCCCACATCTGCAATCAAGGAACCAATCCTTTGTCCCTGAGATACTGATTTCTCCACATGTGGGGACATGATCATTACCAGAATACCAGCGACAATTAACAGGATGCGAGGCCAAATCGCACGGCGAACCCAAAGAGCTGCGGCGCGAGGAAACTTGCATAACTCCCGAGTTGACTCCCATGTGATTTCTCCAAAGATGGTCCGAGGAGGACAATAAATTCAGCGAAATCGCGGGGATGGAAGGATGCGAGATAAAGTGATAAGCCCACATGAAACACTATTACTAGTCCTCTGGACAACTTGAGTTATATATGGAAAGTTAATTCTATTGCAATAATGTACAAGATTAGCCACCGGTCTATGGAATCTAGTTAGCGCTATAATTTGATCGAAGTAAAGATTAGAGAAATTTATGTGCAGGATAGTACCTTCTTGAACTCAGAACCAGATCCAGATACAAGCGCAGCCGGGTAGGCCAGACACAGGCCGCACAAAAGAATGGCTAGGAACGCGAGGAAGAGAGAGATGACGCAGATGGAGAACTTGAAAGCCACTTGCGTGAATGCCTCGAGAAAGACGAGGAAGGCGGAGCCCTTGCGGCATGCGTGGTGTGCGACGATCATTGCGGCCATGCCAGCGGAGATGACCCAAGCGATCGTGAATCCCAAGTAGGGGAGCACTGGGGCCGCGAGGCGGATGATGCGTACGAGCCCCAACATCGGGGCTAGCACAAAGCGCATGAACGCCAACACCACGACGATGATTCGCGCCGGTGGTGGCGATGACGGCGGCGAGGGCTTCACGGCAGCGTCGATGACGGCCATCGAAAATTCAGAACGAGAGACCCTAGCTCCTGGAAGCTTTCTCTCTCGCGATCTCGAAAGGGGCGGAGTGGTTGGGTGGGGCAGCTGAGTGAGGGGGATTGTGGGAATGGAATTAGCGAAGAACACGGGATGTGATTTTAAGGTGAAAGCTCTTCGCTTCCGTGTTCTAACCTACTGGATTTGGATTTTAATAATAAAGTAATTAGAAGTGTGAAGCGGGTTAATGTGCCGTGTGGTACTACCTGGCACCTGGCGGAGCCGACGCGACGACGTGGGACACATCGAATGAGAAATGTCGCGAGCTAGCAGCGTAACGCGCACACGGAAGCTATCCATCGGCAGCCACAGTTGTGGCCGCGTTCTTACGTAAGCGATTGCTCCCACGGTTCCATATGCCCTCCAAAACGTTTTGTTTCTCTCTCTATCACCACTGCTGCACCGCACTTCTCAACTCTCTCTTCTATCTATATTGAAACGGAACTACTCCCTCTATTAGGGATTATAAGGTCTATGAGCTTTTTGAAATTGTTAGACATTACAATGCCTCTTTCATTTATTACTCTCTCTTCAATGGACGTTCTTTTTTCTCTCCTTTCTCTCATATATGTGAATCTATTGGTGCATGTAGTAATTAATGGGGAGAGTTAAAAGTTTTATTGATCTTAGTGAATTGGCCCTGAGGCCTAAGGCTGGTATTATGATACTTGTCTATCTCTATAATGGGAGTATCATAAACTTCCAAATTTAATTTTTTGTAGAATCTCAATGTAAATCTACGTATACAAGATTTATTTGCCATTTATTTTTCTCGTAACGTGTGCTACGATACAGTATCCACCTATGTTACTCTAATCATATCTCTTCTCATTAATTAGATGCCACATCATCATTTTTGTGGGCCTAAAATACATGATACTACCTATAATACTACCACTATGGCCAACCTAATCTCTACTACTTAAAAAGAATAAAGTGGTTCCTTATTCTGCCATCCAAAATACGTCTGGTACCACCTCTCACTACGACCAAATCTTCGTCGTACCTTGGTCGGTCCACCGCGTTCTGCCCGTCACCCCTCCCTCTAGAATCTGACCAAATCCCACCGTCCACACTCCCTCCCGCACCCGGCCACCCTCCTCTCTCTCTCCTCCTGCTCACATCTCTCCCCCGCATACGGCGCCCGTCACCACCTCCTCACACCGGCCGTCACGTCCTCCTCCTCGATCGCCGCCTCCACCACGCGGATCCGGCCTCAATCGCATCCCCCTCGACTGTCTCCTCCAGCGCACGTCTAGGGGGCATGGAGCCCGGATGCCCTCCCTAGACTGCCATCAAGATCAGCAGCACAGAGTCGTGGCTCGAGGCATGGGGGCCTGAATCCGGGCATAGGTGTCCGAGATCTGGGCATGGTCGCCCGGATCCGATCTCCTCGCTTGATATTCCTTTTTTCCTGATTTTGACAAAGACTCGATTCATCCGGAAGCAGCTTCTAAGGTAATGCAGATGGATTGATCTGTTTTGAGCAATTCTCAATGATCTGTTTCTCTGTGATTGCATTTGTTAATCCCCCAGATCCAGTTAAAGTTGCTTGCTGAAGATATGCAGGCAATAAACAAAGGTCTTGAAAAGGTTGAGCAATATTTGTTGGCTTCCGTAAGGTAAGAATACCTTTTGTCTACTTTTCACTGCTCAGTGGGGGTGTGTATGAGGAGCAGCGATGGTGGGGAAAAAATAATGTGGAGAGAGAGAGAGGGGCTTCCTTCCATTTTTAAATGAGATGGAGCAGGTCGCTGCAAATGTCTTGTGAGGGCCCGTTGAAGCCAAATCCTGGCTGGTAGTGGAATGGTGGTGTTGTGATATATAGATAAAACATTTTTGGTTGAATGAAACAAATTTACTTTTCTTAACTGAAACCTGGTGGTTCCTTTAGCTATCAGATCTGGAGTTGATCAGATGGATCTTTCTCAAACCAAATATGTCTGTAGCTTTCAGATTGGTGGCTGTTTTCTTCAGAAATTTATATCTTTAAGACGTTTCCATGATTTGAGGCTATACCACACAGCCTTTATATAGAATTATTTTTACATAGTATGGACCTTTTAAGTGAGAACAAAAATATGTTGTTTTCCAGATTATATGGAGCCTGATGGGTAGTAAACACATGTATTTCATTGTTTATTTTCAGATATCTCTTTCTACATTCTCCTGCCCCCCTTTGCTTTGATAGCAGAACAATTGCAAGCCCAATAGGTGCTAATACATTGTTCGATATTCAGGTTATCAATTGCTTCAGTGGTCTCTACGTATTTTAATAGTTGGAGGCTTGGGCCACAGTTTTACGATCCTTTTACAACCATTTCTTCTGATTTTGGTTGTTAAACAAATGTAATATTTTTGTATGACATCTCTCATCTATGATGCCGCTATCGAGGGCCGCTGCACCGTTCGCACTGAGTCTCTGCTCCAAAAAAAATCTTTGTCCAGGTTGAATTTGGTATATTGGAGTTCAATAGGTCCACTTTCCCATCTGTGCCAAAACCACATTAATTTGTAGTAAGAAGTATGATCTGCTGTGGGCTACCTAGCTTCACAATTTGCTTCTAAAAATATACTGTACTGTGTCACCATATCATGATCCCCAGTGTTCTAGACCAAAAGGAACAAAAAACTTTAAGAATAGCAAATCTCTCGCCCAGATCTCTCTTTTGTTTAGAGTTTGTGTGTTTGGGTTATTTAGCTGTTGCTTTTGGTTGTTATAATAACGGTTTATTCCTTTTCATGTAGGCTTCTGGACTATGCTGCTGTTGCCATGAGTGATCGGCGTGCAAATGGTCATCGCAGTGTCACTCCTTCTGCTCCATGATATTTGCCATATTACTTTTACTCCAGTGAATCCAGATAGCTCTGCTTTGCCATATTACTTTTACACTCCACAATTATTTGGTTATTTGAACTACGGATTTGAAGGGCAAATTTCTGTAGCAACTTCATTTAATTCAAATAAAGGGCTTATCAAAACAAGAAGTTAAATCACACAAGCTTAACCTTAATGCTTGACAGTAGCATCTCTCTTGAGACGTATCAAGAAAGGGCTTAAAGATGCTTGCAATAGTTATTTTGGATACGTGGATCTGGTCCTTACAACATTGCATTTTTTAATTTGCACCTCCAATTTATAATATTGCTGTTTTAATTTTCAGATCTTCGCAAACACGATATATACATGTGATTTTTGTTTTATCCTGAACAGACTAGCAACAGCGCTGTTTGGTAACATGCCACTACTGGCTAATTTGAAATATGGCTTCAGAATTTAGACAAATAGAAGCAAAAGGTATGTTGCAGTATCGGATATCATGCTCATTCTCTACTGCATGTTGTTATGATGTGCTGGTGTTTTTCATAGCAATAAGGTTTAAGATTATTATCTCTGGAGTACAACTATAGTTTAGATCGTGTTGCTGCTACGATATGTATGATTTCTGTTACGCTAATTCTCTGTAGTGGCATATTCAATAGTTTCTTTTCTCTGCTTCGCGTTGGTCTATGTAGAAGCCTATCACTTATCTTATCTATCTATGTAAAACTTCTTATCGTTGTAACAAGCTCACTTAATAACATGCCATGGTCTATCTGTATTTTTTTTTGCTTTGCCTTTTCAAATTCTAGCTTACTCATATGAGCACACAAAACAAAACTCAGTAACATAAAATTCAGAACATCACAATTACATTTTTCAACTCAACAAGAAGAATTCAGAGCTGATTGATACAATCAGCTATAACTTGCAAATGAAATTTCGCATTTAGGAACTCAGGAAAGAGAAGCATACCAGCTGGTAGCAGATCAGCTCGATTCCCCATCTCCAGCCCCCCTTCTTCCCATCTCCAGCCCCCCTTCTTCGGGAACTCACTACTTGGCAGCAAACCATTCCACCGGAGATGGCCAGCTTCTCCTACTGTCCTATACCCCTCCACCACCATTGCTACCATTGCCACTCTCACTTCTGCCGCTGCCTTTGCCTTGTGGATGGCGCCATGGAGTACCTCCTCCCCTCACCTTCAACTATACCGCCGCTTGCTTTCCGGGATCGCTCCTCTGTCGTCCCGTCCCTAATCAGCTCGTCGAGTCTCACCAACAAAAAGATCGATTACGGCAGTACAGACGAGACTATGGCTGTCTCCTGTAGTCAGTCCCCCGAGACCACATCCGGCTCGAGTTCGCCGACATCAATGTGACAGAAAGTGGCGGAGAACAAGGCGGCAGCATGATTCCAGTCCGGTGCCGGCGGACGACAGTAATCTGATCCTCCCAAGCCGGTGCAGGTAGTTATATAGTCCTCCTGAGTTGGTGCCAATCAAAGCGGCGAGAGGAGAAGAGACCGCCACGTCGCACTTCAGGGCAGGGCAGAAAACATCATTTTACTGCGCTTGCTACTCAA